>NC_067297.1:4310303-4613333 GCF_020740795.1 Apus apus
GGCAACACTACCCAGACACAGACATGGTGCAGTATGAGCTACCACAGAGGAGACATCCTTCACTCTGATGTCGACAACAATGTTTTGTATTAAACATTAATTACTAATAAGTTTTTCTGAAGACAGGAAAAAGCATACAAAATATCCACCACAATGCAGACAAGATGGAATTGAATTCCTATGGTTTGTAACCGGAGGAAGAGAGGCAGAAGTAGCACATCTGGCTTGTGAGACGCAGCCACAGAACCACCATTAGTTTTGGACTCGTCATTAATAGACATGGGCAACCAGTTTTCTTGAGTGTTGTTATTTCTCTTGTGTTTAACACATACCTCAAATAGGCCTCCTAATTCCTCTCTGAACTCTTCTGGATTGATTACCTACTTCCCAGACTCCACAATAGCTCCCCATTCATTTTACCATTCCAAAGATGTCTCCTTTTGGTTTCTTAGACCTGTGTAAGACCCTGCTGAGCACGGGACTGCCAGGGCTCAGTCCTAGGGAACACCTGGGCCCTCACCACTGAACTGAGGGGACTCTCTGAATGCATTTCTAGGGGAACACAAATAGAGTTTGGGACAAAACGTTTCTCCTAACCACATCTCTCCATATGCCCCAGACAAAGCCAGGATCCTCAAAAGACATGGCTCTTGCTTTCTACCTTCCATAGACAGCTACCATCAAGGAGAAGGTTATATGCTTCCGTTTGTAAACTGTGAGCTCCCTTAGCAAGAACTGCTCTATAGATTTGTGAGACAGACCCTGTGAGCATAAGTAGGTTGTTTTCTTTCCCTGCCCACCTTTCTGTGCAATTTTAACAGTGCCTTAATTAGCAGCACTGATTATTTGCTGTGGTAATAGAGAAATAGCGATAATATTGAAAAATAGTGAAAAATATAACACAGCTACATGAATGCTGTGATGCTCCTCATGGTGAACTATGAGAAATATAAGTAACTGGAAATGTTCAGGCACATCCATGACAGTCCCTTGCTTAATGCTCAGACAACTGTCATAGGCAAGTTGTGCAAACCAGTGGTGTCTGCAGCATTTGATTACATATTTCCCATCCCATAGCATCAGTCACATGATGGAACTATGAATTCAAACAACTACAAATTCCTAAAACAAACAAAAAACAGTCCAAGTGAATGCCTCAAAGCATAGAAGTTCTTCCTAAACTTTGTGCAATCAGGCTATTTAATCTAAAATCAACTTAGGTTTCATGCTTCCAGAGTCATTCTTCCTTCAAACCAGCTTGGAATAGTCAAGTGACACTACAAGAGACAGCTCAAGTTTCTGGCATCTTAAAACAGAAGATGTTCTAGAACAGCAGAAGTATTTCTCTTTATAATTAGCAAATAAACCAAACAATGTGAAGTGTCAGAATAAACAAATAAGCCAGAAAAAGCATCACAGAATTGCCAGAGCTAACTGTCCAACAACTTTAATAACTAGTTAACACGGAATTTCTTTTTTAGCAGAGTCCTTTAATATTGGGATTATTTTGCTAAGACTAGTGACTGGTAACACTGCCTGTGTTTTCTGAGACAGTAACGAGCCCAAGACACGATATAACAGAACTATTTTCAGCTCCAGCACAGCAATGCAAAGCTGCTGCTTAGACAAAATGCCAGTCTGATGGCTACACCCCACACTGAATGGAGGATCTAGGCTCAGGAGCACACATTGGCTTCATAACTCCCATTTCAACTCCAGGGATGGAGTATGTCTTAGTGTGAAAATGACACTTGGTACAGAACACAACGGCTTATTAATAAGCAAAGCAGATAAGTGATTACCCTGCCATTAAACTGCTGATCATGAACTTCCAATTCTCTCCTTGTGTCATGAAACCAACAACACGGATCTTAAATCTGACCAACACAGTTTTATGTTCAGGGCTTCTCAGCTGCTCTCTTCTCTGTTTAAGAGAGTTTTTGTTACTTCCCAGCTGGGAAAGCACAGCTTGGCTAAGGCAGATATTTTGTAGGAGGAATCAGGAACCACACCATTAATCACGTGGGAGCAGAAATACAACACATTCTTTGAACCTTACCCTGCACACCTTCACATTCACGTGATCTTTCCTCTTGGGAAGAGAGGAACCCAACACAGGTTAGTCACCTCCCTACTTGCAAAATGAAAAGCAAGTTCTAGTACACCTCTAGTACACTTATACCATAATATGAAGATTTGAAATAATGACTTTTATGATGAAAACTGCAAATGGTATTACAGAGTTGTGTAGGATTTTTATTACCAAAAAAGAAGGGGGGGGAGAAAAAAAAGCTTACTTACAAACATGGGAAAAGATTGAGGAGCTCCAACCATGAAGAAAACATCCACTTATAATTGATTTCTAAAAATATCACAACATACTATATACCAAAGACACTTTGATGTACAAAACATCAACTACTCAAAGCAATATTTGTGCCCCAAATCAGAGCACTCTGAATTTCCATTAGGGAGCATTTTGCAGTTCCTGTCCTCAGATGTCTACACCCTTAAGAAAACCTAAATACTTGCTTAAAGTGTTGAATAGTTTGCATTGAAATAATATGGGACATCACTCCCTTGATAAGGCACCATACCTTCCAAGAATCATGAATTCACGTAATTCCTAAACCTATTTTTAAATTATTAATTTTTTTCCTCTCTCTTGCATAAATTCCCAGCAAATGTATTAATTCAAGCCAGAGAAATCATTGGATCTCTTCAGATGATCGGGGACATTGTTCAGTGTCCAGTGGGGTCAGGAGATTCTGTTATCTCACTTCAACAAAGAGGTTTAAATTTTGAAAGACCATGGCACTCCAGCCTTTCCAAATTAGTTATATAAATCCTATTAATAAATTGCTATGGAGTTCTGGAATCTTCTTCATCCAAAGCTGTCCCTTTTCTAGCAGTACCAAGATACAGGATATTCAACAACACGTCTCCTAATAGCACAGAAAAATTCTATCACAAAAAAACTTCCAATCATTGAACTATAAACAGTAAATTCAAGGCTACTATTTTAACAAGGGATAACAAGTGTTGACACTTCACCATAGTGAAAATAAACTATATTAGTGCCTTCCAGAACTGAAGCAATAAGCTTTCTGAACAAGGTTCCAGAAAATTGAGTCTTCAACTTAAGAAAACACATCCTGTCTTCTAGTAATGCAATTCAACCTCATCCCAGGCAGTGTCAAGTCATCCTGGTCCAGAAAAGGCATTTTTCTGGGTAAGGTTGCTCAAGATAAACACCCTGTACAACCAATAGATCAGTATCACCCTTCTCCAGCCTTATTACCCAAGGACCAGACTTAAGATCCAGGGCTCAGTTCATGTAAACAGCAGCTCAACCCAGGCACATCATCCCAGCCATATTTATCAACATTCAATCATATGCAGCATATTGTGGCTGTGACAGTGCCAGGCAAGAAGTTTAAAAGGGCAAGGAAAAAAGAAAACAGATTATGTGGCAGAAAGAGAGGACTCTCAGGATGCGCACGGAAATTCCTGTACATTTAGCCTGCAACATCCTGCAAGAGAAATCCCAGTGCCAAGGGAAGAGCCCCACACCAGCCCTGCTGTGTTGAGTGTCCTTCGCCCCCCCCAGCAAGTGCAGAATTTGCACAGCCACGGTGGCCAGACAGACACCTGCCAAAGTGTCTCAGCTGTGTGAGCTGAAGTGACTGCTCAGTCTGCTCCACCAAAAGCCAACCAGGCAGCCCACAGCTGAAAAGCATGAGTAATCCAGCACTGGAGACAGGATGGGTTTATTGCCTCTGAGGACCTAATAAATGACTTCACCTTGAAAATCATATTGTAAAGCACTGTAAGACAAATGTGTTACCATTCTGGCAGCTTTGTCTGGACAGGAAACAATACACTGAACAAAAAGTATACTTAAATATTAAAGACAATACATCTTAAAAAAACCTGTAATATGACTTATGGGATGCAGAGTGGCAGGTACCAGATTAAATAAAAAATGTCCAGACCAAAGTAAGTATCTCCACCCAAAGCAACACAAATAACACAGAGAAGTACTGCAGGTTTCCCAACCAGCACACAAAGGAATGCCAGTACTCAGTGCTATGTTTGATCTCAGCCAGAAGCCAAAACCAGAAGATAAAAGTTCATCCTCTTCTCTGTATACAGTTTCACTCGAGACACATACATAATACTAGAGAGCCCATCTTGAGTGGCCTAACTCACTAGGTATTACCTAAAAACATTCTGTGCGTATTCCTCCTTAACTTACTTGCCTTGTGGCTCTCACTCCATGCCTGCTCCTTGTCTTTCTTGGGCATCCCAAGGTTCTAAGGACAGCTTTCACTCCAGGAAAGCAAACTGCCCCGGAGCACTATAAAGTCTGCCCAGTTCTGGACTTCCACTAACTTTGTTCTATCTGGAGTATAATAGTGGAGTCAAGACCTAATAAAAGGTGTTTATTCACATTCATAAAGTTTTGTTCTATAAGTGACAGAGCTGATCAAGCAGAACAGAACTTGGTCAGCAGAGCATGCTGCAAATCCCACCTTTTTGGCAAGTCACTGTCTCCTTCTAAAGGAAATGCAACACCTGAAGCTCCAGAGTCATGCAGAGATCGAGAAAGTTCCAGAATACTTTTACTAGAAATACAAAACGGGTTTATCTGTGAGATGTGAGATACAGGTGTTTCGGCCACGAGTGCTACAGAAAAGGTTAACATGCACATCCACAGGCACTACACTAGGAAGAATTCATTAAACTAAATTAAATCCTAGAATAGGTCCCAGGAAGATATCCTAGCAGAGACCCCAGGGTCTCTACCTTTTCCAACAACTAGGTATCAACACAGCTGGCCAAACTGATGGAAGAACATTCATGAAAAACTTAATGTACAAAGACACTACAAAACCCTCTTAGGTATTGAGGACACTGATGTGAATGAACACTGCATTGCTTCCTACACAAAATGCAGCTTTCCATCTCAGTTGTTTGTTTTTTTTTTTCCTCATTTT
Organism: Apus apus; assembly: GCF_020740795.1. Taxonomy (NCBI): domain Eukaryota; kingdom Metazoa; phylum Chordata; class Aves; order Apodiformes; family Apodidae; genus Apus; species Apus apus. The sequence goes on from NC_067297.1 coordinate 4,315,304, forward strand.
GAGGCTTAACTTCTGCAATTCCCATACTTAAGTTACAAATATGCAGAATACCTTAGTTGTCTCTAATGTTTTTTTTAATGTAACAAAATGTAGTAGGCTCCCTAATGAGGCAAATGTTTCTTTGTTTACATCACTAAAATCAGAAAAGACGATGTTATTTCATCTCTATTGACTCTTCTGTTTACTTTAAAAACAAAACCACATCTCCCACCTCTGACACTTAGGCCAGTATTTTATTGGTTATGTGCTTGGAAATCCAAACTCTTTTTAGCAACATATTCAGAAGTCAGATCCAAAAATAAAACTAACAACTAATAGTTTAATCAAAGCATTTAACAATCAGGCCTTATAACCAACAAGCCAAAATCAAAGTCAAATTGATCAATACGACCTTGTCATACAGAAAGGGCAGCTCTGAGAGCTATTGCTGAGCTGACATAGCTGCACAGAAGAGCATTATGATATGCACTTCATTATGACATACCTGGGTGGAATTAAACACTATTTTCATCAAAATTCCATAAAAAGATGAGTTAACACCATCAGCACCAAACTACGAACCTTCAGTGACAACGTTAAAAGAACATTTCTGTATGAGTCAAAGCAAGAGAGCAGCCAGTCTGTCCAGCCAGATTTAAGCAGCTTTCATCACACCAGGTCTGTATCAAGACATATTAATGCGTCAGATGATGGCTGGTTAGATTCTGAACTGAATGTGACTAATAAAAACTGCACAAAGCGAAGAGAGGGGATTCAGCTCACATGAAACTACAAAATACAGCCCATCCAAAGAGGCTCCCTGGTTTTGCTTCCTCCAATGAAGAGAGAAGCAAACTCAAAGAAAGGTCTGAACAGTAAGAAACATGGGCACGTTACAGCTAAAGACACCACGATAAACACAGATGGAGAAGATGTCCTGGGACAGTGGGAAGGGGCTGATCTCTGCCTCACACCCTGCCTGCTAGAGAAGCACAGTTCATTAGTACACTTGAGTGTCAGGCTTAAGGCAGCAGTTTCAGTTCCATGTGCAAAAAGCAGGCAGCAGAAGGACAGATGGAGACTGTTTTCAACAAATTCTAGCCCCAATATCTAAAAACCTTTGGTTTTGACAACAACAAAAACTAGGAACGTTCTTCAGAGAGGGTGCTTTGGGAATCTTGTGAAATTCTTCCAGTAAAGCACCCTGCAGAGATGTATTTCTGTTTTATGGCACATACTTTTAATCTTTTGATTTAGCTTTAAGGTAGCTCTTTATGTTCCATCTGCAAAAACATTAAAAAAAAAGATACAGATAACTAGTTGGAAAACTAACATTCGGGTTCTTGTAAGGCTCTTAAGTATGATGAAGAGGTTCTTTCTGTTCTGTACCATCTGTAACTGCTTACAGCTGCATCTGCTTTAGAAGGCATCAAGTTAGCAGGAAAAAAAAAAAAAGTCCACCAGCTCTCCACTATCTAGCTTTAAAGTTTCCTTTTTCAAGAGGGGAAGAAAAAAAAAAAAGCATTCTTTAAACTATTTTCAACATAAAGCTTAATTAGATTCCACTCTTCATCTTTAAAACCCTGCAGAGATCATAATATTCCCCACGAGAGCTTTCAGCTCTTTGTGATAACTTCTCAGAGCAGCTATTCAGGTGAAGGTACAGGATCAGCCACCTCAAGAAAAGAGCTCACACAGCAGATCATGTTTCCTCCAGTGAACAGACCATCAATTCGAACTTCCAAAAAGGACCAGAATGACCTTGTGCCACCAAACCTAGAAAGCAAGCCCCAGACAAACCTCACCTCCCCACTCTGCAATATAGGCTACAGAAATCCATATGATCCAGCTCTGTTTGCTCTCTTTGCCTCCTGCTATTTCACCAACCTCACCTTTAGCTAACAGCCACCTGGAGAACGGACTTCCCATTGACTAAATAAGTCAAAGTCATGCTACACCTTTTTTATCTTGCCAAATGGGTCTGACACAGATCATAGTCTTTGGTATAACAACCTACCATTCAGCTTTGGTGTCATCCATCCAACTATCTGTAGTAACAGCTGGTTGATTCTGACTATAATTACTCAGAATTTGTTGTTGAATTTCTAATCACTGAAGAAGTTCCTAAATCATTTTAAATCGAGTTTTAAATTGGGGCCAACTATCCAACAGAAGGGCAGGCAGACTGCTCAGTGCCACAGACACCAGAACCAACCAGCAGCAGAGACAGCCATAGCTCAGCTGCTGCCTTCACCTCCAACCTGCCCCTGGCACCTCTGCAGAGCTCAAGCATTTTGTAATGCTCACTCTTGCCCAAGCTAGGCTATCTCAAGTGGAGTAAACTGGACTTATTAATACAAGTCAGTTCTGAAATTAAAATAAACCCTGAGGCTATACGGTTGCTATTAGTGTGACCTTTGTGGAGAAACCCCCTGCAAAACTATCTGTGCATCACTGCTGTACAGACAGGCGCACCAAGTTTACATGCTGAGACCACCTGTATGGTGCTTTTGCTATCCTAGCAAGAAGTTGCTATTTGTGGTACAACTGTCATAAGAAAAAGGCATAAGCAAAAAGTTCCCCAACTTTTATGATTCTGTGGAACACTATCAACTCTCAACATTTCTATTGGTCTCTGTAAACTTCTGCCAAACTTTTAAAGCTATTCAAAATTATGTATCATTGCCAATTTATTAGAAGTTATCTTCTGGCCAGTTACCAGAGGAACCAAAGGACTTTTTAAAGATACCACTGTCCAAAACCAGCAGAGTCCATCGGAATTAAGAAGTAAATTTGGGCTTTCAAGACAGAAAGCGGCACTGACCAGGTAGAACTGATTTATAACACAAAGGACCAGAGGGGGCTCAGCTTTAAAAGCCAGTATTTCATAATGGACAGCACATTTGTGTTCATTGTTTTTTTTTCCTTTCAGCAGCTGGACTGAAGAATAATCTAGATTCAAACCTACTCCTGTAGGTAGGTTTGCCAACTGGTTCCTAAAGCTAGAGACTGTGTGTGTGAACAGAGGGTGGAACCTCGTGGGTTCCTTCCGCTTCCCCCACACCTCTTCTGTTGTGGAGACGCCTGCAGGAACGTGTCTAAGTTGTAAAAATGGAACAGAATAATTTCACAGTCTTGAGTTGCATGGGAAAATACTTTGTTGGGTCAAAAGCCTATGAACTAGCTACAGGAAGTAAAGGAAAAACATCCAAACCTGACAGACACAGAAGAAAAGACCATTTTCTAAAGGAAGGAGAGAAGAAATGAGAGTCAAACACAATAATTTTCTCTTCAGATGCCTCTGGTTAGGGAAAACGCTACCATATACAAACAGCAAGTTTTTACTGTATCTCTCCAACTTCAGTAATTAATAAGGGAGGCATGTCAGGCATAAGACTGTGCAACACAGAAAATCTTTCTTTGTGTGTTCTCCTCTACTTCAGGACATCAGCTGTGATGATCTTAAAGAACCTCTGTTCTGACATCCTGAAAGTCATTCTGTCTTTAAACCCTGTTCCCACACAAGCTGAGCATAAGCACAGTCTCATTAAATATATTTATTATTTTGAATACTTGTTGTCATAGGATATTAAAAATGTTTTCATTGATTAGTTATCAGTTGCAGAATATCTTTCCAAAAAGACAGCAGAACATTCTTACTTTCTAACACCCCTGTCTATGCCATGCCACTTAATGTGACATGCAGATATGGAGGTTACCCAAGGACATTTGGGACCTGGGGCTTAGATCCGGCCCTAAAAAGAAATACTCAACAGAATCTAATAATGAAAATGACACCCCAACAGGTATACAATTAATCAGTTCCAGGATAATCTCATCCTGGTGGTTCTGGTGGAGACAAAAACATTTAATTTATCATTAGAGCTGAGTTTCTGTAGGGAGGCAGAAGAGCAGAACCCTGGTCTGGTAGATCAGAGTACTTCAAGCACAGACACCCCTTGTGAAAGATGCAGGAGAAAATATCATCAGTGTCAGCATCCTTGGAAGAAATAAAGAGGAAAAAAGGGGATCAGAAAGTGTTGCAATGACACGTATGCTCCATTTATCTTATTAAATCATCACCTTTCAAAGTCAGTTTGATTGCCTGGATCCAGTTCAGCTAGCACACTAGCCTGTGTTTCACTCAACTCACGTAACTGGCTGAATCACTTCAAATTTTTATCTTAATCATTTACACCAAAGAAGTGTAGCACCAAAAAGTAAATGTGCACAATGATTATTTTTTATGCCAATTCCAGCCTTGTTTCTTCCTGGAAACTTTACTCAGATGTCACCGGAATTAAATGAGACTGTCTAGATGGCCTGTGTCATTTATTTGCTTTTAGAGTATATTATAATCTTGGAGTATATTAGTATATTATAATCTTAGACATAAAATGTCAGAGGGCAATAAAGATTACAACAAAGGTGGCATTTATGCCAGAGATGTTGATACATCATAACACCCAAATAATTAAATAAAAAGAAAATACCAGAACAGAACCTGTTTTGCTCTTCTTCCAAATTTTAGGAAATCAAAATAACTGCATTTTAAAAAGCATGATATGTTTCAAAGTACTTATTCTAGGAAGGTTTCGTAAGTACACACTATTGGCACTGCGTTTCAGTGATAAACAATTATTGACAGAGATTTCAGCATGTGAATCCAATAGGCAAAACTATGGTATTCAGCAAAATACATCTGAGAAAAACTTACTATCGCCAAATAATTGGGTCTGTCTGATGGTCCACACACAAGTCCTCAAATTCCAACAGCATGAGGTTGCTAAACCCATACCAAAATCCCATAGTGTACAAAATAAGCCATCACATCCTTCAATAAAGGAAAGAGATGCTCTCAGGTTCCTTGAGCCTGACACAAAACACAAGAAAAGGCAGATCCACACACCTGACAGCTGGCTCACCTAAGACACAGGAAATCATATGCAGGTCTACCTCCAGTTTTGGGAATTTAGACTTTCATCTCCAGACAACCAGCCTGAACTCCCCCCACAGACTACAGCCCCTTCAGTCTTCAGAATGACATTTTTATCCCAGCAGGAAGTGGAGCCCAGGTCTCTGCCCATCCCAAGTGAGTATTTTGACCATTCAGGCAGAAAAGCAGGACTGCTTCCTGGCCCAGCAAATATTTACAGTACTCTATATGAAGTGAAACAGATTTAAATGGACACACAAAACTCAGCCTCCAAATAACACAGTTTGGTGATGAGAGCACTCCCCTGGAAGTTGGGAGAGATGCAAGGTCAGAAACCCTGGGGGATGGAACTGATCTCTTATATCCTGGTGGAGTTCTCTAATCACTGGGTTAAAAGGAAGGAACCACTGACTTCTGCTGCCACAACATCCTGAAAAGGCTAACAGAACTGATAGAAATCTTAATTAAAATAGGTACTGCACACTAGCTCCAAGAAAACACTGATTTATGTTCTTCACTTTAAAATTTTTCTTACAGAATTATTAATATATCAGTAAGTGCAGCCTTTGCATTGAAGCAGGAATTTTTTTCCCCTTTGCTAATCAGAGTCATTATATATATATATATATATACACATTCAAGTAACTATAAACTTCAACTAATCCTGTGCTCTTTGCCTTATTTGTCTTTCAGTCCAGTCTGTAGACAGAGTTCCTGCCTACATGACACACTGCCTGAGATAGCAAAGGCCAGAGGGAGGATAACAAACAAGTGAAGTGAGACTGGTACTGAAATACAAACAAATTAACTATAAACCTGATATTGTCAAATTTACTGAGGTTTAGGTCACTTTTCTGATGCCAGATACTCACACACATTCATCTTTGTCCTTAGGAGGCTTCTAACACTCAAAAAAACGGAATATGGCTGGTAATTTCAGTTCCTGAAAAATGTAAGATTAAAGGCCAAACTCCAGGTTTGCAAGCCAAGCTTTCAGAAAATATTTTAGACAGTACTCACAACAGAATTTTATCTACATGGTTTGCAATCTGTCACCTAAAAAGTACAATTCTTCTAAAATTTAGGTGAATTATTTGTTTTTCTCTGCTGTAACTGCCTCCCATCCTCAAAACACCTTAATTAGTCAGTTAAGGTCTCTCAACCTAAACTGAGCAAAGCCATTTAAAAAATCTTGAATGCAAAATATTATTTTACTAGTACTTGACAAGTTCTATCAACAAGCTGTAGCTTCTCTTACTCCCTGCCCTCCCACATACACATCTAATCCAGCCAACTAAGATTTAAAAGCACTTCCCCAAATCTTCTGGATGAGACTGTATTTGAATTCATGGAATTAAATGCTTAAATGCAATGAAAGGAAATCCTCAGACCTCTGAATCTAGAAAGACTTTTAACACCAACCAATCTGAATTCTCTCAGGAGCAAAGATAACATAGCATGGTACATTGACACATATTCCAGAGCCCAGTAGCTTTATTGATTACTCTGACACATCATTAGACTTCACTTCCACACCCTTTGCATAACATAGAGGTTTCTAAATATACCATCATTTCACTCATCAAACGTTTGATGTCTAATACAAGACTCACTCTGCTGATTAAAACATTTAACAGGGAGTTCAGCTGGTTTTAAGATTAGTGACTCAATACAGAGTCTTCTTTTTTTTTGTTCTTAGCTTACCCTCCCAGTCTGTGTCCTAATCACCACCCTAACAACACACACGTGCATTGCAATCTATATTATTCTTATACAATGCTCTGGGAAAGGAAAAAATTAAAATACATTTGGTTTTGGTGTAGAAATCTCCTTCTCTCTTCACATATGAAGGAAGCTGTGAAAATCTTTTTGTGCATTCAAAGGGCAAAAAAAGAACAAAGCAACCTCTATTGCAGACTGGACAGCAGTAAAAAGGGAGGGGGTGTTACATCAGGCCTTGAAAAACACTAAACACCTACTAGCTGAAGATAAACAAGATATGCATGCTGCTGTGCTCTCTCAATAGGATCCAGGGCAAAAAATCTCAGCACAAGGTGCTAGAAATTAAGGAAAGACCAAGGACTTCATGAAGCCATGATGTAGGTCCTGGTGCTTCCATATGCATCTGCTGTAATACTTCAAACAGCTTGGTGCCTAAAGATAGAATCCTTGGCATTTACTAACCTCTTACTCATGTATACGTTGGTGATGGGCAAACAGCTCTTCCCATATTTATTCCCTCCTCTGTTGTAGCAGGAACTTGTGTCCCTATCCAGTCCCCTTTCCTTGCTGGAGCACAGATAAGAAGCAATGGGAAAACAGGCATCCCCCAACCTCTTTCCTCTCCCAATCCAGTCCACTCTCAGAAAAGTAATTTCAGCTCTCATTTAATCTAGAAAATCCTGAGCAACCTTGTGATGCAGCAGTCGTGCTCCTGTGTGGCTCACAGACTGGAGCAGCAGAATACACAGTGCTCATCCCTTCCTTCTGTTGCTGCGGGTACTTGACAGAAAGTTTCTCTGCTCACTACTGACAAGCATTTTATTCAAACACTCTTTTTTTAAAAAAGTGCATATGCTTTGAAAGAGCATCTCCATCTGGCGCTTATCCCATATTTCACATTAAAATTAGTTTTTACAGGATTACAGTCTTCAGTTTCACCAGCAAAATTCCCAGTACATCCTCAGTATCTTGATAAAAGAAAGTAACTGCTATCAATTTCATTTAGTAATTAAAAGAAAAATATAAACTCACTCTTAAATCTCAGACTTGTATTTACAAAACAATAAATAAAGCAAATTGATAATTTATTTTAATCTCTTTAAAATACCATCATAACCGGGATGTCAATTACTGAAAAAAGCCCTATTTTGTTTAAACATTTGACAACACTAATGTCCAGTAATCCCAGCTTCTAGGTACATTTTTACAAGGTATTTCTAACTCATCCAAGACAATTTTTAAAAAATCAAACCCAAATTTTGATTATATCTTATGAAGTTACAGTGATTCTCTAATGAGAGTCATGCACAAAAAGAGGCACAGTCAAGCCTTACACTCCCAAACAAAAGGGAAGCACTGCTGGGGTCTGGAACCAACCCTTATCTATACAAAAATAGGTAGGTGAAAGGCTCTCTCATAATGTCAAATTACATGATGTCAAATAAGGTACCTGCACAGCAGCTAGACACTGTAGCAAGGAACACAGAAAGCACTTGTTCTGAGAAAGCAGCCTTTGCAACAGAGGAGAAGGACCAGGTCCAGCAAACAGGCAGGATGTGACCTGCCAGCTTCCAAACCCTGCTGCTGCACTAATTGCTGGACACAATTCTGTACAACTCTTCTGTACAGAAGTACCCATTTCCTCAGTGGACAACGTGTGCATTTTTCCTAAAAGCACTAAAGCTCTAGCCAATTTTATGCTGGGCTGCATTACCATAGCTAAAAATAAATAATTGCAAGATCGTTGCTAGAAATATAAGTAATTGAACATGCATCCACAGAGAAGGGCACATAAATTATTGGACTCCTTAGTCTGAAACTGGATTTCTGCCCTTCCCATAGCTCCCAGACAATGCTGATCACGGGTCAAAATGCAAAGTGACAGAAACCTTGAAAATCTGAGGGTTTTACATCAGTGAATACAACACAAAATCAGACACGCAAAAATACAGAGACCTAAGCTTTATATCCTTGTTCTGTTACAGCCTCAAGACTGTAAGAAAGAACCACTGTTCTTGTGATCCACCCAGCAAGCAGTGAAGAACAACTTAAATCCCAACTTCACTCCCCTAAAACACCCAACCTAAAGAAGAGTTAATGCTCCAGCCTCTCTTAAGAACCTTCCCCTTAGAATACTCTGGCAAAGACATTAAAAAATACAAGAGAGTTAAAGATCAAAATAATGTACAACTGATATTTTGTTTTATTTTTGTAAAGAAAGCTGGCACATCCCAGAATAGTTTATGAATGTATTATTTAATTCTGCAATTAAAACACACCAAGACAAGCGCTCACTAGACACACCTAATTGAACTACATAAAGCTGCCTAAATCTTTACCAACACACAGCTAAGTTGTCTTTTTGCTGTTGCTTTAAAGCAGAGAAGACCACTGCCTGAACCGAGCTCCTGGAACACAGTAAGAACATCTAAAAAGCAGAAGATGAACAACATATTGGTTTTTTATGGAGAAGTGAGAGAAGATGGGAAAAGGGGCTGTCATAGCCTCAACATGTGGCAGAACAGAAAGCTCCAAGTTCCAAGTTTTGAAAAACTAACAGGGAAGATTTCCAGAAACATTCAGAATAGGAATATTTCTTGCATATTCAATTCCTTCTCCACATTCAGCACACACCAAGATAAAAGCTGAGGTTTAATGCCTTTTTTAATAAGGATATCATAACTTAAAAAAAACCAATAATCTAGAGAAACAACTCCGGATGGTATCACTGGAATGGATTTAAAATGCAGTCTCACAATTAAATTGCTGCAGTGGCCAGGTCAATAGAACTGATGCAGGTAAACTATGTGAGATATTTTGGTTGTGATTCGTGACAATACAAAAAAAAAAAAACAACCCAGAATCACATTAAGGAACCAAACTTGATCCACTGCCAGCTAGGCCCGAGACAGTGTCAGGACACAGAAAAAAATGCCCTCGACTTTCATTTGCTGCACTTCATGTCTTCCCACAGGAACTGGTCTCTTCCTCCTCATTCTATTTCCTGTACACACACCCAGCCTATTGTCACTAGGTGAAAACACACACACATGCCGCCGATCCCCCGACACGACTCTCCCTGGAGGCAGGATCACCTGCCGCCTCACAGCCCCAGAGCACGCACCGGCCCCGCCGCGGGCCCGGCGGATGGCGGGGCAGCAGCTCCAGCCCCGCAGAAACCCAGCTCACCTGAGGAGCCCTCGGGACGGAGGAGGATGACAGCCGCTCCCCAGGATCCTCTCCCGCTCCCCGCCCGCCAGCCGAGGGGATCCTCACACACCAGCCACCCCTCACTCACACCGCCTCCCCGCTCCCTCCCCCTTAATCCCTCCCGCTCGGCCGCGCTCAAACCCCCGGCCCCAGCCCCTCGGCCCCTGCTCGGCCCCAGCCCCCGCAGCAGCCCCGCCGCGCCCCCTCCCCGCTGCGGATCCGGCCCCCGGCCCGGCGGCAGGCAGCCAGGCCGGACCCCCCCGCGGCCCACCCGGCCCCGGCCCGCTCCCCGCGGCCCGCAGCGCCTCAGCCCCGCCGCTCACCAGGAGTAGGTCTGCTCCGCCATGGCTGCGGCTGGGCGGCCGGCCGGCTGGGCTGTGCGGGGCGGCCGGGCCCCGGGCTCCTCCTCCGCCTCCTCCTCCGCCTCCTCCTCCGCCTGGCAGGCTCCGGGGCTCAGTGGCGGCCCCGCTGCGGCTCGCGGCCCAACATGGCGGCGGCTGTGAGGAGGGAGGGGAGCGCAGGGGGGGTCCCCGCCCGGGCGGGGAGCGGATGGCGGAGAGGGCGATGGTGGTGGCGGAGGCTCAGCAGCCGCGAGGCAGGGCCGCGCTGGGGCGCCCGCGGCGGCCGGGCCTCATGGCGGGCGGGGCGGGGCGGAGGCGCCGGGCGGGCACCGGGCCGGGCCAGGCGGCGCCGCGTCCCCGCGCTCGCGGACGGCGGGAGGCGGAGCCGGGCGGCGCGCGGGATCACGTGCCCACAACACCCTCACGTGCCGCCCTGCCGGCCGCGCGCAGGCGCTGCGGGGGAGGGAGGCGGCGGCGGCGGCGGCGCTGGTTGTCGGGCCCGGCCGCGCCTCGCGCCGCAGCCCCGCGGGCGGGCGGGTGGGTTCGGAGCCGCTTTCCCCCCCGCCGGGAGCGGCCGCTGGAGGAGCGAGCGGGGCGGCCGGGGCTTCCCCGCCGGTAACAGCCGAGCTGCGGGCGGGTGGTTAGAGCTGCTCCGGGCTGCAGGCGGGGAGGCGCGGCTCCCGAACCGGCCGGTCCTTTGCGGCGAGCGGCAGAAGCCGCGTCCCTCGGGCCGCGCTCCGGGCAGCGCCGGGTGGGCAGGGCAGGGCAGGGGCTGCGCTTCTGGGTGAGGAGCTCGGCCCGGGGGACCCCAGCGGGAGCCGGGCTGGGCGCAGCGCTGCCCGCCGGGGCTGCTCCGGCCGGCGGGGCCGGGAAAGCGGCCGCTGGCTCCTGCCATCCCGCAGGAATGTGGGACTGTCCGAGCACGGCCCCGCTGGGCTGCTGCTGTGGTGGGTTTTCCTGACGAAGTAGGGTTAGTTGGTAAATGCAAAGGTCAAGCAGGATAATTCGTAAATTCCAGTGTTTACATTCACAGCGCGTTTCTGGAGATTGCTGTGTCTTTGAGTGGGTTATTTTTTAAATACAGCCAGTAAAATAAATGCGATCAAATGCTCGAGATATTTTTTAAGGAAGGAAAATAACTTTCAAGATACTTTGACCAAATACTAATATTCTTCCTGCTATTACCAACTCAAACGGTGCAAGCCCCAGGCAGAGGGGCTGGTGGCTGTCGATCCTGCCTTGTCTCTCCTCTCTGGGCTCTTTGGTGCTGCTGCCAAATCCTCAGTCCTTGATTATAGCTCTGCCAAAGCAGAACTGGTGCCGTGGGTTTGTTCACTTGAGTAACCCTGACCTCCTGTTACTTCACTTGTAGCAATTTGTGCGAGTGGGGCTTTGTGGTCTTCAGAGCTATTGTTCCAGCCCAGCTGTGCTGCCTAGTTCATTGTTCCTTTTGGTGTGGGAGGGAGAAGAGCCAGTTTTAATGTACAGTTGGAGATGATGTAACTGCATTAAATATAAACAGAAGAACAATGCCCGGGTCTGGTAAAAATAGGTATTTGTTTTTAAAAAAAAAAAAAAACACCATGGAGAAATTCTATGCCTTAATGTAATTTTGCTACAGTTTTCAAAAAATTAATGGGACATTCTCATTGCATCTACAGAGATGCCAGATGCCTCTATAATGGCATTTGGAGCCCTCTCTAGTTTATTTCTATTAGTGGATTGAATAAATTACTCCCTTTTTGTCCATCTTGTTTATTTTCATAAATGGAAAAGAACTTGGGCTGGTGTGTAGTCACGACACAGAATTCTGAGTGAGGAATGGTTCATTTCTTCTCAGGTCTGTGACCAGTTGGCTGTGTAGCCTCGGGTGGCTCACTTCATCTCTGATAGCTTGGTTCCTTCATCCATAAAGAGGAAACTGCAGCATGTTCCTGAAGTCTTGGGGCACTGCAGAGGGAACGCCTGGGATTCTGGTGCTTCAGTTAAATGCTGCTTTTAGTATGATGGTGCTGGAATTTTAAGGTTCTACCCCCATGTGCATCTGTCTTTATGCATTGAAAACCAGTGATTAGGGTGGTTGTTACACCTCAGGATCCAAATCCTGCTTTCCACAGCCCTTTGGCCTTGTGGACAGGAATGACCTTAGAGCTCCTGACATAATCACCCCTCTACCCACTTACTAAAATCTCTTTGAGAATCGGATTTATCAACTGTTGAGGTGGAAATACTGAAAGTACTGTGACTGACTAGCTTACTGGGATCCCTGCTGGGGTCAGTCATGGCAGCCAGGTGGACTGTCTTATCCAGCTGAGGCTGGGCTACCTTGAAAAACTTCCTCCCCTGTTTGACCATACAGCTCTTTTCCCTCCAACTTGTACCCCATGTGCAGGACTGGTGCCCACCTCAGCAGGTGTGGAAAGCTTTGGTGGATACGATGCAAGGAGAGAGGAGCAAGTCATACTCAAAAGCTTGAGCTTTGGGGTCCACAGCATAACTGATCACTTTTGGTGGAAATACCAGTGTTCCCACATATATATCCTGTTAGAAATTGCTCAGAGTTCCTGGTGGGACTTGCACAGGTTCCCCGCCTTTATTCTCTCTCAGCACAGCAGAAAAATCTACAGTAACAATTACAAAATGGACAAATCATTGGGAATCCTCCCTCTCCTGTGGTGCAACACCAGTGCCTTTGGGATGCCTGATTATTCTCCTCTTTTCACAGATTATGATAGAGCAAATGTAAGAGGAAAAACAAACCTCTCCATCCTTTTGAATCAGTGCAGGGAAAGATAAATCAGTGCTTCAGCCTTGTCTTGGTACTAAAAAGTTTTCTTAATTTATTTTTTCTCCTGATAATAGGATGTTAAACTGATATTGGTATCTATGAAATTATATCCCTGCTTTGTGTCCTTATTGAAATAGCTTCCAATTTCTCAGTCTTGCAGAATTTCCAGCACATTAATTTGGCATAAATGATTTATAGTTGATGAGCAATTAAAGCATACATTTTTTCAGCATCTCAGGCTTTGTGATTAGACTCCTAAATTATTTCACAAGCTTGCTCTATCATTACAGGATAGTGGTGGGATGAATTCACAGGAGAAATTCATTCCTCCTTGCAGACCCAGCATCTGCTCTCACAGCAAATTGGAGCACTGCTTGTATTCCCCAGATAATTTTCTCAGCATATCTTTTGTACAGTCTTTGTTTGGACCTGCAAGAGAGCTTTACTCTGAATTTCACTGGTGGTTTGCTTTGACATTACAAAGTCCTTCCAAAATACCTGTTCTGTCTGGAACCTTTGATGTAGACTGATGCATTACTTAGACCTGTCAAGGTATTTCAAAACTAGCAGTAAACAAAAATAAAGTATTTTGTTCTTCTTATGTTTGGAAGGGTAGTTCCCAGAGCCAAGTGTGGTGGAGAAAAATCAGATAAAAGTACTGGCTACAAAGAGTCCTCATCTCCAGCTTGCTTAAATGTCAGTAGATGACATTTAGCTAACCATGTCTTGGTTCTGCTGTAATGGAGGTGGAAAGAGAACCCAAATAGCTTCATGTAGTCAAATCACCTTTCAGGAAGGGATGTGACAGGTATAGTTGTCAACCCTGCTTGGGTTTGGGAGGAACAAATAGCATGGAAATGAGCAGAAAGGGAAGGCAAAACCAAAAACATTTTTAATTAGGTTTTTACAGTATAGTTCAGAGCTTTGCTAGGCTGTTCTGCTTGGAAGATTCTTGTGGGAGTCCCCTCGATAAAAATAATTAAAATGTGAACTGACCAGTAAGTGTGACACGGTTCTCTTCACTACCACCTAGTGGGAAACTCCTTCATTAACTGAACTGCAGAGCTGCTCCTGCTCTCCAATCTCATCCTCACCCTGATGGTAGAAACAGTGAGTAAGTGAAGGGGGAGACAGATGGATGACCATGAAGAAGGATGCAGTCCTGTTTCCCCACACAGGAAAAGGAATGTAGAGAGACCACCTATAATTCAAATCCATCATGCCCTGTGGCATTATCACACCATGTCTCCTAGTTCTGCATCCAGGCCAGTTCTTAATGGTTGTTACACCTTAGCCTGAGTTTCACTGAGGATCCCAAAGCTTAACTAATGTTGTCTTTAGAGATAAAACATTTGTTCTTCTGAATGCAACTGACTCCTACAAACAGTGGTAAGAAGAAACTTGTCAAGTTACTCCAGTGTCTCAGTCAAAGGTAACCTTGCTCCCTTGGCTCTGAAAGTTCTGGTTGTTCTGCTTCTGATTGTACTACTGAAAACAGGGAAGGAGGCACCACCAGAAAAAAAAAAAATCAAAACCCAGCTTCCTTCTCTGTAAAATCACACATTTTCTATTATACTCACGCATTTTCAATAAACACTACTAAACTAAAATGTAAATAGGTATATATTTGGAACATTAAAACTGTATTTAAGTGAGTCCTTTCCCACTGAGATGCCTGGGGTTTGTACAAATAACTGAAATCCAACCCTCTGAAAACAATATATAAATCACAATTATCTCACATTTTTCACACTCCCAATGTGCCATTTGGGACCAATCTCCCAATGCACAGATAATATCACTTTTGGTACTCATGTAGCTTTTTTTTTCCCCAACCTCAGAAATAAGGGTGAATGTTGTAATAATAGCTCTAGCATTTCAAGGAAGGGATGATGTTAATATCATTCAGGCCAATAAAGCATTTAACAGTCTCAGCAGGAAGAACAGTCAAATGGTAAAGAATTACTAAAATAACCATTTCTCTGTTTCTTTTGCCAATGGAAATTTTATCACTGTATTAATGGAACTATACAGACTCCCTCTGATATCACTTTTATCATAAATATATTTAGGTTTTTTTCCTTCTCTCTATGCTCCTTCAAGCCACATTAGACTGGTTTTATCCCAGCAAATTATTTTTCACTATGTACACTTAATAATGGATATAATGATGGAAACATCAAAGGTTAAAATGGTGTTGATACAAGAAGTCAGGCTTTGGGAGTCTATTCTGCCTTCCACTCTATTTACAGGACTGCTGTCCATTACTTTGGTTTTGTCCTAGTGTAATAAGCAGAACACAGACCACTAAGTCTCATATAATAACAACATTCCTATTATGTACCCATTGACACTTTCATGCATTTATTCTCAGTGTTAAGTAATCTACAGTTCAACTACTTTATCACATGTAATAGTGAAGGGTTTACATCAGAAGGGTTCATCAAGACAGACTATTATTTACCAATAAAATAGAATTCCATTAAAGACATCCTTGCCTGGAAGGATGCTGGAGAATGCCAGAAACCCAGTTTTATAAGATAGCTGTCACACAGTGTTACCAGACCATAGGCTACTTCAGGAGAAAGGAATAAATTAATAAAAGAAGTAGGGTTAGTTGGTAAATGCAAAGGTCAAGCAACAGAAGTTGCATCTTAGTGTACACAGGACAATGCAAAGTAGTTGAATATGTTTAAACATCTTTATTAAGCTTGCCATTAAAATAAAAATTTAATTTCTTCTGATTACTGCATCCAAACTGATCTCTTAATGTAACATTGTTTGCACACCTGCTATTAAACTGAAGAATTCAGTGTTTTAAAGCTGCTCATGTCTTGTTAGCGAAGCACTGAATTTAAGAGGCCTCACCCACATTTGTTACACCTAAGCAAAACCAAATCCTTTTCTTTCAAAGATCTATGCTCCAGGCAAAACCCAAGTGCAGAAAAATGTGGTCTGTATTATGGCACTCTACAGTTTAGCTCTTGCTGTACTACTAGAACTATAATCTAGCTGGTTAATCTTTGCAACTTCCACCCCTGACCTCTGCTATTCTTAGTACTTCACAACTGTATATTGTGGCACTTGTAATTATCTAAGAAATACCCTGCAATCCTTAGTGCCAGGGTATAAAATAGGAGTGCTGGTTAATTCAATTTTGCTTCCCAAAAGTTCAGTCTGAGTGCGAGGATCTTACAGCATTTAAGAAACACTGAAAAGCTCATTGGTTTTCCTGCACTAAGACTCTGGAATACTGAAGGGAGGGCTGAATCATTCACCAGCACAAGCTGGGAGTGAAGGTAAAGTTGACAGTGTCGAAGTTTACTTCTCCTTTTGCTAATTGTCCAGGCTCCTCTAGTTTAAAATGGACAATTCTAACAGACCAAGGGAAAAAGTCTCTCAGGATAAAGCAGTAGAGAATATTTACCTCCTCTGTATTTGAAAGGTTTCCATATTCATCTAAGGATTCTCCACATGGCATCCAATTGCAGCATTCAGTGAGGTCCTAACATAACAGAAATGAACATCTGTTTGTTTTATGGACTTGAGAGTTCACTGGTTTCAAGACAGGCTGTTTTGAAAGCCTCTGCAGCTGAAGGTCTTCAAGGCAAGCAAAAGCAACAGCAACAGGACTTCTGGGTGAATAAAGAATCTTTGAAACCACATAATAGAGACAGATAATTTGTTGCTATATTTTCTTCTCTTTACAGTTTCCCCTCACAAATATTGCTGTTCTTTGTCTCAACTCAATAGTCTGTGTCCCCACCCTCCTTTAAACATTCAACAGGTGTATATACTAACAGAACACAGATTGGATAATATTTTTAGGTAAAAACCATGGTTCCATCTTAGTTTAGGTAAAATAAATCACAATGTCAAAGACAGACACAAGTAAACAACAGTATGACAGAATCTTCTTTGTCATATATTGCAGAAGATCCACAACCTGTTGTCTTTCTTTGCAAAGTCCTTGAGTTATAAGGACATATCATGCAGACACTACATGTTATGGTTGGATTCTGTAATTACAATTGACAGTTACTGTCATCAGCCAGTATTGTTGGCATGTCCACCTAGGGGAGGGGAAATTAGGAAAACTAATAAAAAAATAAAATGCATGGAAATTGCATCCAAACATTAATAGAACAATGCCCAAAAAAATGCTTGCTATTCTTTAAATACCCTTTAAGAGTGTGGGAAAAGAAAAATCTTTAGAAACTAAAGATGTCTTACATTAATGTTCACAATAAAATGTCTTACATTCAATGTTTTTATGTGGTATCCACATCATTACTTCTTTTTAGCCATACAAAGAGAGTCTTCTGTATCCACCTGAGCTTTTTTAACTGAAAGCAGCGAGGGGACCTGGTGCACTGGGTGCAGCCACCACCTGAAACAAAACCTTGCAGTTAAAACCAGTCCTAGTGGAAAGGGTCAGCCCAGCAGCCCTGCAGGTCCCTGTGGCTGGAGGGAGGAGAAGGTCCAGTCTGCAAAGGAGCTCTGTCCTTTATCTGCTGACTTGGCATGTTGTCGCATGGGCCCAGGGAGCATGGCTAATGGTGCCCACGAAGGGAAAACAGGGGCCAAGGTCACTCTGCAGCAGTCTTGGGACAGTTGGGACATTGTCTCAGTCCTGTTAGGCTCCTCCTAGCTTGGGCTTAATGGGAGTGTAAAAAGAGAGACAAGTAACTGCTCCCAGGAAACCTCCACTGAGACAACAGTTTTAAATCCTTCTCCTGTTGATAACACAAGAGGAATAATTTTCATGAGATGCTCATGGATCATCAAGTCCACACATGCATATCAAGTTATTCCCTGATTTAGCCACTAAAAGTAGAGAGACTCAGTTATACATTTTCAGACCAGAAAAGACAATTTAGTCATAAGGAATCCCTAAGAATGGCACTAAATGACTCCAGCTGAGCTAGGAAGTGTGTTTTATGAGGTCACCCAACAGATGGGAGCAGAACCTTAGAGCAGGGCTGGTATGAAGATGGGTTGGATGTAGGTGATCAATGGAACCACAAGCCTGCCCAGAGCACTTCTCTGAAGCAGCAGGGCAATTGATGATAGAGCAGGGACTTTCAGCATGAACCAACACCCAGGGCTATGCCTTACCATATCCTTAAAGCACACACTCAGTGGCCCAAGCCCTTTAAGCCCCAAAATTATGTGGGTGCACTGCTCCTGCGCATCAATTAAGCAACAAACATAGCAAGTTATAATGGAGGTCCTAGTATTTGCATATCAAGACACCCAACAAGCCAAAGTCAGAAGTGAAAAAGTAATTTAATACTTGATGCTCTGCCACAGAAGTCAACTGGAACTCCAGAACATCCTGTGAGTCTTGGGAACACTGATAACACACCCAGTGGTCACACTTCTCTGCTGGGTGGTTGCAAATAGACTAGTGAAGCTGCCAGTAGAGCTTTCTCTCAGCCCAAAGCCTTTGGCAAGGGCTGAGTCTGGCTGAATCTCACCACTGCCAGAGCTCTGAGAAGCTCAGCAACCTTCCAATGGCAGCACCTTCTGAACCACGTACAGCCAAGCACACCTCTTCCTTATGGCTACTCCACCACCTGTCTCCTCTAAAATTAATGCAGCCAGAAATAAGCCACATTTCTCCATCCTAATTTTCCTCTTTTTTTTCCACAGCCTATTTTTCCATGCTGCAGACCTTCTACCCCTTCATTTTACTCTCCTTCTCTCTGCTGCTTCCCTCCCTTTCCCCCTCCCCCTGCTTTTTCTCCCTCTGCACTTTGTGAACTGCTGCTGCAGTGCTGAAGTCCAAAGTTCAGTAACTTGCTAAGCACACAGATAAATATGAACCTTGGAGAATTTACATTGCTCCAATGTAAACAGATAGCCAAGGGTCCCTTTATCAGCACTGGCTCAGGACAGTCGTGGGGGGTCTGAAGTGGCTCAATTTTGTATTTTGTTTTTTTTTTTTGGGGGTGTAAAGGCGGGAGGCTGTGCTGTGCCCACTCTCCTGACAGTCGGGCGTGTTACCTCAGGAACATGGTGTAGGGAAGCTGGAAGCAGGATAACCCGAAATTCAAATCCAAGAGACACCAGCCTGAAGACCATGGTCTCGAAGCTGAGTCATCTTCAAGTGGAGCTGCTGGGAGCACTGCTGGAGTCTGGGCTAACCAAGGAGACCCTGATCAAGGCGCTGAGCGAAGTGGAACCCTACGTGCTCCAGAGTGAAAGTCAGCGAGCTATCAATGCCCTCCAGACAGAGAAAGGGGAGCCCTGTCCTGACATCCCCAACCTCCCCAATGGAATGGGGGAGTCCAGGTTGTCGGAAGATGAAACCTCTGATGACGGGGAGGAATTTACCCCTCCAATAATGAAGGAGCTGGAAAACTTGAGCCCTGAAGAGGCTGCTCACCAGAAGGCTGTGGTGGAAAGACTATTACAGTAAGGACAGATTTGCTGCTCCTCTTTGCTGCTTTCTTGCAACTCTTCCCTCTAAATCTCTTTTCCTTTCACCTTACACTCAGTGTCCCCGGTAATCCCAGTTGATCTAGCTGCAGAGTCTTCATCCATGCCAGGGTTAGCAGCCTCCCAAAGCACTCCCCAAATTCTTCATAAACGCTCAAATCTTCTTTTTTATCTCACTGAAAATGCATAAAGGGAGCCATGCAGCCTGATTACATATTTGAAGTGCTTATATCATCAGGCTTCAGAATAGACTGAGGCCTTTACAACTTTTATCTCTCTGACTGAATGTTAGTTTTTAGGATTTAATTTTTTAATAGGATTCACTATTTCAGTCATCAGAAAAGAAAAAAAAATAAATAAATCCCTGGTCACTCTGAATTGGTGCTATATTTGCCTGAGGACATATGGTGAAGTGAAGCTGTAATGCTTCCCTGCTATATTTATGGAGAATAATATTGTTATTTTCACTGGGTTTTGCTACAGATTATTGGTCAAAGACAAACCAAGAGAACTTGTTCTTCACATTCTCATGAGTGCAAAGTTCTCCTGACTTCAGTGGGGATTTTTCTTGTAGAAAAGAGCACACACCAAATATATGCAGAGGTTAAAACCTGGGCAGAACACTGCTTCTGCCATCCACTCCATGTCACAACTACCAAGTACCTATGCAGCAACAATGACAGGTTTCACTGCCACACAAATTTGCCTTTGCATAGAAGCAATTTTGAGATCAAAAGACAGGAAAAGTTCCCTGAACCAGTAAGCCTCATCATAGACTCAAAGAAACATTCACCAGGATTCCCATTTGGGATTCTTGCTGGGATACAAGTTCCGTGAGCAGCCTAAGAGGTTTGTCCAAGAAAGGATCAGGTCCATCCTGCCTATCACACCAGAAACAGATTCTTGCCCATCTGTTTCAGGGGTATTTTGAAACGACAAGCTGACAGACAACAAAAAGAAGCAGCAACATCTGCACTTAACATCTTCACTAAAGCTAAAATCCATCTAGATAATTTCTCAGGCTTTCTGATCATTCCCCTTTATATGCAAAGGAAATTAATAAAGTGTAACACCAAGAAGAAAACTTCAAATCCTAACCATGAAAGGTGAGAGCTAAAAAAATCCCATGACAAGAGGTAGCATTCACTGTAAATACTTTGGAGAAGTAAGCTCCCTAACAGATCAGGAGTTGATGACTCCGCAGCACCAGATGGAGGAAAATTCACTGGATCAGCTCTTACCTGGGTGTGGAAAGCATTCCCAATAATTCAGTCTTCTTTCCGGCCCAGTAAGGCTCTTTCATCTCTTCCCCACTTCCAGCTCTGTCATATCTTTTAGCCTCTTCTCTTGCCTTTATCTCTTTCCTATTCTTTTTACATATTTCCCTTCTCTCCTCACTTTGGTCTCTGCTGCTGTTCTTCCCATTTTGTTATCTTCTTGGCCAGTTCTCTCTCTTGCTTCCACTTTTTTCTTCCCTTCATCCTTGTCTCCTTCTCATCTTCCTGAGTCTGCGTACAGGTCTTGGGGTAGTTTGAGCCCAGTGGCACCGGGCGGGCCCTGGCTAGTTACTAATTATCCAATGGCTTTATTATTTCTCTTTTGTCTTATAAATTTATAGATGAAAAGACCCTGATAAGCTTTTTGATCATTAACTTCTGATGGTTTATCAAGTATCTCTCCAGAAAGGAAGCCATGGAAGCTGAAGACGAGCAGCTGGCTTTGTCCCATTTTCTGTAATGAATGGGTGCAACAGGACTGAGGTGCCATCCGCTGTGATCTAAGAACAGACACACGGATGAAGGGAATTCCTTCCTGCCACCCTCACTTCAGCAGGAATTCTGGTTTCAGATCCTCCTTGCCCTTCTAGGAGCTTGCTGCTAATCTTCCCTGTGCTTACTACCCTGTCTCAGCACAACAACCTTTCTCTTGAAAACCTAGGACATTAATGCTTTCTGTTGAACTGTTTCACATCTCTCTCTAGACAGTCAGTTGAACAACATTCCCATTCCACAAACAGAAACTGAGGTACAGAGAGATTCTGTGATCTACCTAAAACTCTAAGATAGCACAGAAAGGACTGGGAAAGAACTAGGATCTCCTAAGCCTCGTACAGGGTCTAAATTGCAACGTTTTGTTCTGAAACTTCAGAGTTTTCTTTCATCAATCCCTTGTACTACAGGGCAGAGCAATTCACCTCTGCTATTCAGGACAGTATGAAGGGGACCAGAAGCCTTGGTTTCAGCCAAAAATTATGAGGGTACTTAGAGGAATATAATAGTTAAAATTAGTCAAGGTAAAATTAAAATAGTAGGAAGCCTGTATTGACATGCTGCAAGTTTCTGGTCAAAGATTTAAAAAAAAAACCAAAAAAACAAAACACCACAACTGTACATCTGAGAATCTATTCTAAGCATTTGAACCACTTAACAGGGGTTGAAACAGGTTGTTACCTACTAAGAAACTTTTTCTAAGAACAAACTTTTCCATTAATAGATGCCTAAAGGCAATGTCCTTAAAATAGTACTATAAGTATTGTAAGACAGGGCAGAACAGTCTATAATAGGAGTCACTCCTTGGAACAGATAAAAGGAAGGCAGGCAGGAATTTCCATGCCCAGGGATTCACAGTAAAACTTAAATGCTTGCAAAGCTATTTCAGCATCTACACAAGGATTTCAAATCCAGAAGCCAAATGGAGGCCCTTCTGCATAGGCCGGAGTCTCTTTGGGAATTATTAGCAATTCCTGGTCTAATACTGTAGACCACATTTTAACAGACAGATTTACTTGTGGGCAACTATTAATGATACAAGAAAGTCTTCGTGGTAACTGCAGCCATTATTTATAAAGTAGAATCAGGAAAGTGCCCCTTGCTAGGCTTTCCAGGAGGGGTAAAAAAAAATGACAGCACCAAGAGACTGAAGTGTCCTCACAGGTCCACTTAAGTTGAAACCACTTGGAAAGCACTAGTTAAAGCTGAGTAAAACAGGATGCAGCCAAGATACACCCACATGACTGGGTGTACCTGTGGCCATTGATTATATTTTTGCCCCTACAGAAAAAAGCCTCCTGATAAAGCCAGTTCAGACAAAGGTTTCTCTGGTGAGGAATTAACACGGTTTCCTTTCTGTCCCTCAGTCTGTCTCACTGATCTTCCATAAATTTACAATTTGAGTAACAACATTCTTTCCAGATCACTCCACACAGAAAATGAATTGCATCTCGTATCAAGTATAAATAGCACACTAGGGAGATGGAGCTGTGTGGAGTAATTCCCAAATATTCCCCAGAGCAGAAGGCAAGAGAGAGGCTACCTTGGGGGAAGGGAGAGATCATACTCCTGCAGGTACAGCAAATGGAGAGAGGCAAAGCAACAATTCGCCTGCAGGGCAAGGGGTGAAATTCCATTAGGAAAGAGAGAAATCGAGATAAGCAACAGATTTCCCCTGAAGGCAGGGATAAAAGCATGTTTTCCGTGAGGAAATAAGAAAACAAAGATGTCATGATAAAGGTTCAGTCTTTTCCCCAAGTAAACGGTGTCTTAGAAGGGCTCTAGCTGGGGAATCTGGAGATGAAGCTGCCACACCCCTTTCATTTCCACATATAAGCCAAGATGTGCAAACCAGGCCAAGTTCAATGGAAAGGAACCCTGCCAGGATGGTCTTACCTTCCCTGCTCTCTGCCTAGCCCGGCTCCAGGCTGTGCACTGACATCAGGCTCCAGAGGAAAGGGCCAGAGGATGGTCCTGAGTACTTCACAGCTCTGAACCTCTGTTTAAGTAAGGTCTGGTCCAAAGCAGCAATTCAGAACCCACCTCAAGGAAGTGAAGGCTTCTCTTGTCTGAGGATCTGAGAACAGGGAAGGAGGAAAGGAGAGACAGAGAGAATGAGGAAGAGGAGGGGAAAGAAAGGAACAAAGGAAAAAGAAAGAGAAAAGTCAGGAAGAGTGAAGGAGGGAGAAGGTCCCCTGAATGTTACATCTCTAGCTCTCTGGAATGGGTTTTCTTTAATGCTAACAACTTGATATTTACTTTCCATTTAAATTTGAGATGTTGCTATAAATTATCAACTAGCCTCTTGTTCCCTTTGAGTTTATAACTAACTACCTGGGTTACTTATTGTTCAGGTAACAAAAGGGAGGTGAAAACGCCCTTAAAAAATGACCTTAGAACTAAGAAAATGGGAAGCTGGCTTGGAGAGAGGACCCAGGCCTCTGGGGTTGAGATGAGCCAGGGAGAGGGGCTATGCTCAGATGGCAAGAATCAACTGACAGCAGAAGAGCAAGACTTGGGAAGAAGGAAGCAAAACTGTGTGAGAAGAATTTGGAGACAGAGCGTAGACCATGAAGAACAAGAGGAATGGGGAGACAGCTTGCATCTGAGGAGAAAGGGAAGCTAAAAAGCAGAAAACAGGCTTAAGAGATTGAGAAAGACATCTCAAGCAAAACAGACCCATCTCTGCAGTTTAGACTCCCTGAAGCAATTGAGATTTTAGCGAAACTGCAACCAGAACAACTAGGTTTAGGGTGAAATCCTACCCTCTGAGAGTCAATGATGGTCTTACCATCAGTGAGAGAGTGAAGGATTCAACTTATCATGTCTTAGTCAACAGTGAAGGCTCTGCAGGTGGAACTATGTATTTGGGCAATGGTTCATGTGAGGGTTCAGCTGCCCACCTGCCCTCACCTGCTCTGTGATGTAGACTCAGGCCAAAAGGAATTGCTGCATTGACACTGCAGCCGGTGCTCTGGCAATATACAGAGCAGCTAGGATTTCATACAACTGCCCTATGAAATCATCCTGTACTAAGATTCCCCTGCACTGTTTTGCCTCACAAAGCTCTTTGTCTCAAAATAATACAGAAAACCCAAAGTGCTTTGACCACTGTGAAAAGAAACTCACAGGCACTTCCTATTTTACACCTACCACAAAGAAGTCAGGATCTCAACAGGGGGAAAAAAAGTGCCTCATGATTGGGGTGCAGGAAGGATATCAACATGTAACAGAGGTTTCCATCAGTGATAACATAGTCCTTCCTCTTCCCACCTGAGCCAGAACTCAAAACTGAGATGAGATGTTCCAAGTCTGAGCCTTTCTTCCTTTGTATAGGAACTTGTGTCATGAATTCAGTGTACAAGTGCTGGCTAGACTATCACAATTCGCAGAGAGGAGATTGGTTCTTGGTTTGGACAGCAGGAGAAGAAAAAGGAAAAAACACAGAGGAAAGAAAATATTTTGTAAGTTCAGACCAATCTGAGGCTTTTGCAAAACAAGGATGGTTAAGGCAAAAAAGCCAGAAAACAGAAACCCCTATAGCAAGCATCCAGTTACGAAAGAGAAACAATGTTCCCATTTTAAGAAAGCAGGTCCTTCAGAAAGCTGTAACTGACACTGCTTCTGTCACACTTTAACTGCAGCAAAGCTTGCTCCTTGGACTACCCAGCCACTGGGAGAGAGGCTGCAGGGGAAGAGATAAGGGTGTTTGTACTGAGAGAACAGGTGTGGACTTTGTCCTCCTTATCACTTTGCAGTCTCTGGCAACCTCCTGAGTCAACAAAGCTATGAACAGCAGCTTGTTGCCTGCAGCTCAGACCTGTGTGCTCTTGTGACAGTTTCTGCTCAATCCTATGTACCTTTTCCCCCCGCATTGCTCCTTTGATGCTGGTACTGGATGTGTCACCAGTATATTTCTACAGCATGCAAACCACTTCCACCAGACATGCCACATAGAAAAGGCAGAAGGATGCTCTTTGTTAGAATGGAACCAGGGGGGGGTTCTGTAGAGAGGCTCCTGCACTGTTTGTATCTAGACTGTCTTGTTCCGTACCTTTATTTCTACTGTGATTTTCAGCTCTGGTGAAATCAATACATACAAAGAAGTCAGAGTTGTGTTTTCTCTATTTTCCTTAGGAACCTTAATGGGTATTCTAATTGGAGATCCTAAAAATCAGAGATTCGTGTTCATTATGAAATCCTGAATCAGATTAGCTTTGAGTTCTGAGAGTAGGTCTCAAATAGGTCTATTCCTTCAGTTGTTACCTCAAAGAAGGGTGGCAACAGGAAAAATCAGTGGTTTGCCTGTTGTTCTTTATTGCATTTAGAAGCTTTGAGTGGATCTGGATGCATTTGGATTACATGTGGCAGATGTGCAAGAACATAACCCTGGATGGTTTGGTGTATACACAGGCCTACATCACTGTCATATCACAGTATAATGAAAGGCTGTTTCCATTTCCTGAATCATTGCAAGGCAACCCAACCTGAACCAGAATCAGGGCATGAGCTAGGTTCAGCCTAACATCACAATGAATTTCTCCTGGAAAGTTAAAGAGACCTATCCAAAGCACCCATGCCTTTAAAAAAAGGGGGATAGAGAAAAAAAAAAAAAAAAAAAAAAAAAGTTATGTAGGGAAAGGGAAGAGAGAGAGAAACTCTGAGAGATCTGTAATCACAGAACATCCAACTGGATACTGAAATGCAACATCACTTCCCTCCTTGTACCCTTTCTCACTAGAAGCAGAAATGCATTACATTCACACTGCTGCCCAGCAGAAAGGTCCATGTCTTGCTCACATCACTGGTCAGCACTCTGTCACTTAGAGATGACAATTGCTAGACAGAACAGCCCAAAACCTTGTGTACAAATGAGCACAGACAGTAAAGACCAGGAATGTACTGGGAAGTTCCCCTGATAACAAGAGTCCCCTTCCACAGGGTGATCAAAGTACATACAGAGTACAGTTTAAAGGAAGATAGAAACAAAATGCAAAAGATGTAGCACTAATACCAGGCAGTTTAAACCCTGAATGCAGAGTCAAAACTGAACAAGGTACCACACTGAGGAACAGCTTTTCCTTTTGCAGGCAGTTAACACTCCAGCCTCACCAAAGGCAATGGTGATGACTGACATGCAAGGCACACCTCAGGAGGTACTGGTGTACTTCCTTGGCATCCAAGTCTGCTGAGTCCAGGTGTTAGATCTCTCTCTTCTGAGAAGTGTTTTCTGCTCCTTCCAGAGAGGATCCCTGGCGAGTAGCCAAGATGGTGAAATCCTACCTCCAGCAGCACAACATCCCTCAGCGTGAGGTGGTGGACACTACTGGTCTGAACCAGTCTCACCTCTCACAACACCTCAACAAGGGCACTCCCATGAAGACCCAGAAAAGGGCAGCCCTCTACACCTGGTACGTCCGCAAGCAGCGAGAGGTGGCCCAGCGTAAGTATGGCAACAACTGTTCTCCTGTCTCAGTTTTAGAAAGGCTTCTGCTCCCCCTTGCAAGTCCTTAAATCCCCATTTTTATCAAGTGAAAATGGAAGGAAAAGCCATGTTTAGCAGGAAGCTTAGAGAAGTCTGGGCCACTCTTCAGTGGTGAGGTGAACCAGGTACCATGGAAAAACACCCTTGTGAAGCAGCCTGCAGCCACCCACCCCACCCTCTGTTTGGATAAAGAGAAACTAATGATCTCCATTTACAATTGGGAGTTTTCTCAGCCTTAGACTAAAGCAGTGTAGTGGACAGATGACAGAGAATTTCTGCCCAAGAACTGTACTTTTGCAATTTCAGCTAAAGCAACAGTTCCTCTAGCTGCAAAAAGCTGCAAGTTGCTGCATTCACTGCAAAAAACTAGTGTGGGCTATCACCTCGTGTCCTGTAAGCCCCTTCATTGCAGGCACCCACCAGGAACCCACCCCTGCAGCATGCACTTCTACATTCATAGGCCCATCTGGAGTCTGTCTTAATTTTGTATTGGTGAGTTGCAAGTAAAATGAGACATTTGGCCTTTGGCTGGTTTTGGAAAGCAGGACTCCAGTTGTGCTTACTCTGTACTCTCCTGCATTTGCTTTCATGGTAGGAGCAGAAATCCAAGAGAAAGGACAGGTAAATATGGTCCTGCTAGGAACATCTTATCAGTTTTTGCAGATTATGGAGCTTTATTTCCACCCCGTTTAGATTCAACCCTCTGTCTTGTAGGAGATATTCTCCAAGGCTAAGCTGCATTGGGCCTGCTAGGCAACCAAGGAGACAGAAATATTAGAAATGCTTCCAGAAAGCAAATTCCCTTGCCCCTTTGTGCCTGCAGAATTCACACATGCTGGCCAGGGTATCCTGACAGAAGAGCCCATGGGAGATGACCTGCCCACCAAGAAGGGAAGAAGAAACCGCTTTAAGTGGGGTCCTGCCTCACAACAGATCCTGTTCCAAGCCTATGAGAGACAGAAAAACCCCAGCAAAGAAGAGAGAGAGGCACTGGTGGAAGAGTGCAACAGGTAAAAATGGGTGTCTTTGGAAGAGGGGGACAGCACGGCCTCTCTGTGCTCTTGGTGTTTGCTAGCACCTGAGAGGCAGGCCAACAGCAGAGCAGTGGATGACACCATTGACACCAGCCACATTTGAAGGAAACACCACAGCTGAGCATTCACTGGCTACAGAGGATCAAGAAGGCCTCAGGTCTTGCTCTACCTGGCACGGCCCTTCCACACAGTGTGCCGGACCACAGCACCTTTGGGGCTGTGCACTGACTCGCTCCTCCTGACTCAGCCCAGCTCAGCAAGGTTCTCCTTGTGCTTTCCCCCACAGAGCAGAGTGTATCCAGAGAGGTGTCTCCCCATCGCAGGCCCAGGGACTGGGCTCGAACTTGGTGACAGAGGTCAGAGTTTACAACTGGTTTGCCAACCGCAGGAAGGAGGAGGCTTTCCGGCACAAGCTGGCCATGGACACCTTCAGCGGGCCACAGCCCACCTCTGCCCCTCCTCTAACTCCTCACAACTCCTCCTCCCTCCAGCCACCATCTGCTCTCTCACCCAGCAAAGTTCACGGTAAGAAACAACTGAAGGGAGATTTGAAAGAGACACCAGTGAATCTGCCCAGACTCAGACACCAAAACTACCTTCCATGTCCAGCCTTTTAGGAGGTGAATCTACAGGTAGAAAAAGCAGACTTGCTACAAGGCAAGCTACTGGTGACAAAGAGACCATTCTCCAGCGTGAGTAGAGTGGCTAGAATAGCAAAGGTGACAGAGTTCAGTAACCAAACTTTTGCTAAATCTCATTCCTTAATCTATGACATCCTGCACTCCCTCACAGCTGGCACAGTAATCCCTTCCAAGGAGCCATCCACTGCCTGGCATCATGAGCAGGTTCTGTGTCCTTCCACTCATGTGTGTGCCTCCTACCCTTTCCAATACACATCAGCACGATCAGACTCTGTCACTGTGTTTTCAGGCAACAGGAAACGTCATTCTCCATCCAAAAAGAGCAGAGCTTTTCCAGCTTCATAAGCCAGAGCTGGTAATTGTTCTCACTCTGGGAAGAGATGATCTTGCCAAGACTCTCTGCTCTCTACACCTTATATACAGAGGTGTTTCTAGCAAACCCTGCTCGCTCCCTGCAGAGCACACACAACTTTAAGTCAGTATTTGAGGAAGAAGTTGTGCCAAGTTACAGAGGAAAGCCAGGGCAGGGTGGCAGGAATGCCTTTTCTCCTGGTTCCCCTACTGCCCACCTTGTCTCTGCCTCAAACATCAAAAGGTGCCCGTAAAGGAAACTGAATTTAGCACCTGCCAAAGTTTCTCAGTTTATCTGTTCTGACAATCAGTTTCCCTCCTGTTGTGATGCAGGGGTGAGGTACAACCAGCAGCCAGCCAGTGAGGCAGAGTCCTCCAGCAGCAACCACCATGCGAACAGCTCAATGGTGACCACCCAAACCATCCTACATCAGGTTTCTCCCCCTGGACTGGAGCCCAGCCAGAATCTACTGAGCACAGACACTAAGCTGGTAAGTGATGTATACTTAAGTTCTGGTGACTGGAGGACAACAGGCCCTCTGCCTGTGGTCACATGTGGAAGTCTGTGGACTATGTGGAAATAGTTTTTCCTAGAGTACTCTTAAAGCCACTTTCTTCTAGAGATACTACAGAACTAACTTTGCACTTACAACGTAACATGAGCAGTCCTGAGATACATGTGCCCTCCAGACTGCTGGTGAGGGCAGGGATTAGAGCATGAAAGCAAAAGGACAGCCATTTCCTTAAAATCGATCAGAACAGTCTACGCTGAAAAAACAGAGCTCAAGCTGTGACATTCTTTCCTTCTTCCCAGGAAACTCTGTTCTCCTTTCCCCAATGAGATTCTCATAATCTCATCTTTAACTGTCATTTGAGCTCTACACATCTCAAGATAGTTGATCAGACACCAGTGGGATTAACAGAACAGAGACCTGTACTTACATCTATCTTGCCTGTAAAAATTAAGCCCAGCAGCCCATATGCAGCACATTCCATGGAGACATGTACTGGATGTCTAGATTACACACCAATCTGCCTTCTCAAAGCAAATTTCCTTTTGAGATTTGACTACACCTTTTCCCACATCATTAGTAATGAAGCACTAGAACTACATGACTGTCCATATTCAGTTTGCACAGGCTCCCTTGCTTACAGGGAAACAGTTGGCAGAAGTTTGCATTAATGCAAACTGCTCTGAGCCAAAGTTAAGTTCACTATAAACTGGTATGATTTAAATCCTGTCAGTCACTCACTTTGCTGGCTTTCTGGTCTCTTCCTGAAGAAAAAAATCTTTCATGAGGTGCTGAAAATCTTCTACAGCTGTCTTCTAAAATTGGTATCAAGGTGATTTGTCCCACCTTGTTGGGATGCTTACTCTTACTAAAGATTCCTTACAGCTTTCTCTCTGAGGGGAGAAAAAAAAAAAAAAGTATAAAACATTGAACTTTCTCAATCAGCCAAATTATTAGAATGCTCTTTTGCTGTTCCATAGTACTCCAACCACAGGTCTCCAGAGGGCCATGCAAACTCAGAACCCCATGAGAGCACAGACACAGGTTACATGGCTCATTTTAGAGGCTGAGAAAGCAGTCAAGTTAATACATTTCTCAATGACAGATTGAATCAGCAAGACACCCAAGCAGAGAACAGTCCTGTTCTATCTAAAAGGAACATTTCCTTTCTAACAGCAGGGAAATGCCAGGTAATGTGGCCTGAGGAACATACTGCGTGAGGAAAAAAGTCTGAAGAAACTTTTCAGCAACTCTAAAATTGCAGTCTGAAAGCTCACTGGCCACTAAAAAGACTTGTGGGGCAAAAGGGAAATTACAGGCAGTTCTCAAAAGAGAAGGTGAACTAGAAA
This sequence comes from Apus apus, assembly GCF_020740795.1. NCBI lineage: Eukaryota > Metazoa > Chordata > Aves > Apodiformes > Apodidae > Apus > Apus apus. Next base: position 4,345,865 of record NC_067297.1, read on the forward strand.
AGAGGAACTCCTGGATTCTGTCCTGAATCCTGCAGCTAACATTACTATGTAAAATTACCTAAGCCTCTTAATTTCACTGAGCAGTGTCTTCTACACTCAGAAAGATAAACTTTTGCCATAGAGAATGCAGTGCGACTAACCTCTTTCTTGTTTTTAAAGCCCTTATGATTTCTTAAATATGAAAGAATTAAAACAGCAGCGATTTACTCTTAGTGTTTCAGCAGCTGACCTTTGTCAGTTAATTGATGAGCACAGGGAAACTGCAGACAAGACAATGTCTGTCTAGTTAGTGAATGGCCAAAGCAGGCAGGAAGGAGAAGGATGTTTATCACAACTTCAGGGTTCACCACACTCAACCTTCTGCATGTGGTATTTTCATGGTCTCCACTTCATACAGGTCTCAGCTTCTGGAGGAACTCTCCCTCCTGTCAGCACCTTGACTGCCTTGCACAGCCTAGAGCAAAATCCACACCCACTGAGCCAGCAAACTCAGAACCTCATCATGGCATCACTGCCAGGTGTCATGGCAATTGGAGCTGGTGAGACCTCATCCCTAGCACCAGCATTCACCAACACCGGTGCCTCCACCCTGGTGATAGGTGAGTAGTGTTCTGTAACAACTCTGCTTGACCAGGATTCTGATAAAGAGCTACCTGTAACTGTTAGAATTACCTGCCTCATTTTCAGAGACAAAAGTACTAAGTTGGCAGTGATACACACTGGGGGAAATTGTCACAAACACTAAGAATATTCAGCAGCACTACTTACAGGTGCCATTGGAATCGAGAGGCAGATGTTCCTTATTCATGTTAGAATTAAGTTGCACACAAACCCACATCTTAAGAGCAACAGACTTCTGCAATCTATTCCTGTGCCAATGTTTTGTTTTGCTGCTCTGGATCCTCCCAAATATAAATTTAATACTTCCTTAAAACTATGAAAATTGGACCATGTTCATGGTACTTGAAAGACAAAACATCCTGTTCTAACTTCCTGCAAAGAGCACCATATGCCTCTGGAAATGGCAGCAGAAACTACTATTTTTTAATATTTTTCACTTGGACAGCTTTTCTGGACTTGTATGAGATTCCTTTCAAGACTAGTCTACTGCCAAAGTGCATCTCATTAGTTAAAGGAAAATAAAATGTATACTCTCCTTTTACACTTTCTTCCCAGGAGAAAAGAGGCCATATGTTGTTCCATGATGATAGATGTAGACTAGTTTCCATTCCCTCCTTTATACTCAAGATCATTATATGGATTGTAATTTTGTGCAAACAAAAAAAATACTGAGAGTGATGGAGACACTTGCCAGTTTACAGGAACAGGGTCTGGACAGCCATGGGAAATGAGTAGGAAAGTGTGAAACCTTCTACCTTTCTCACTGGTCCAAAATTCATAATTTGGCAGCCCAAGCAAAATGAGCTTAAACTCTGTTCCCCATGGCTGGGCAGACATAGCATAATTCTCTCTGTTGCAAACAGCTTCATAACAAACTAAAATGAACATGAGATGATGCTCTGAGTTTACATCTGAGCATGGCCTCCCCAGTGGAACTCGGTATCAGGTTATCACTAAACTGGAAAGTGGTCTATAGTGGTACACAAGGATATGCACAGAACAAACACTGGGAGTCAGAGGCAGTTTTAGGGTACCTGGCTGCATTGTACATTTTGCACACTCCCACTTTGTTTTCACAGGCATTAAATCTGTTCGTATCCACAGATAGCAAAAGAAACACCTGAAAAGCAGGACCTGAAATCACCCTGCAGCAACAGGCCTGCCACGATGACTATTTCAGACACCCCTAGCGGAGAGCAGTCACACTCCTCCCATAGTGTGTGACACTGCTGTCATCAGCCCTTGTTTTTCAGGCCTGGCCTCAACCCAGCCCCAGAGTGTACCTGTCATAAACAGCATGGGGAGCAGCCTCACTACCCTGCAGCCCGTCCAGTTCTCCCAGCAACTGCACCCATCCTACCAGCAGCCCCTCATGCAGCAGGTCCAGAGCCACATCAACCAGAGCCCTTTCATGGCTACCATGGCCCAGATACAAAGCCCTCACGGTAAGAACATGAACTCATTTGTCCAGGCAAACAAAAAAATAAAGACTCTGTTCTGGGGCACTTGCTGGGTCCTTGGACTTGCAACACTCCATTTTCCTCTTCTATTATTGTTGCTTTCATTATGAGATTATTTTTGTCTTGCATTCATCTCCCTGTCCCTCCACTCCCACTGTTTCAGAGACAGGCAGCAGGTCCATGTGCATGAGAAAACTCAGCCAAACTAGTCTCATGCAAAGCTCCAGCATCCACATGATCTTTTTTTCTTTCATGCACAGCTCTCTACGGCCCCAAGTCTGAAGTGGCCCAATACACACATACAGGCCTCTTACCACAAACCATGGTGATAACAGATACAGCCAATCTCAGCGCCCTGACCAACCTGACACCAACTAAACAGGTAATGGCCTTTAGCACATGCCTTTGTTCCCCCACTTTAGAACTGCACCAGTCTGCCTGCTTGTCAAGAGTTTTTGGATGTGTGGTCTATGCCATCCCAGCAGGATGATCTTTCTTATCTCCTCATCTTGCTGGTACCAGCTGTAATACTGGAGGCATTAGAGCAAGTGCTTCACTGCATTATCAAGGAGGATTTAATCTCCTTGGACACAGCACCTGGTCACGCTTCTCTCATGCCTGTTAGAAGGGATGTAGAAACCAGGCACTGTTAACTTTCTTTTCTCTAGGCATTCACATCTGACTCAGAGACTCACACAGAGTCTGGGATGCATACACCAGTGTCACAGGCACCAACAATCCATCTACAGAACCAAGACACAACCATCCAGCACCTTCAGCCAGGCCCTCGCCTCACCTCAAGCCCTGCTGGTAAGAGCAGCAGCCACCACTATCTTAAACCACATGTTGCTTGTTTCTCTTGCCATCACTGTAAAAGCCAGACAGAAAATGGCAACTGGGGCTCACCATTCTCTACCACTGTGTTTGAAAATCTGACACAAGGAAAATATTCAGAGCACAGGCTGTGCAAGCTGTGCAAGGTCAGACTATGGAAATGGTACTCTTCTACAGAATCTAGAGAGGAAAATATCCTGGTAATACTGACAAAAATCACTGTCCATGCATTACCAACCCTGCAGGCAATGTTCAGGGTTGAAAAGCCCAAGACTCCCTCGTTAAGAGACTCTAGTTGGATCTTCCCAGTTCTAATGTTCCCAGGACATTAACAATTCAGTAGAATCCTCAAATCTGAACTCCCTGATGCCATCAATGCTTTCAGTCTAGCTTTGCCCTTGAGCTAGGTATATAATGGCACACAAAATAGAAAGAGGAGTCATGCCCCTGTGCCAGGAGGTTTTAGTCATGCTGAAAATGCTAGGTTGTGCACATATGATAAGGAGACTGCAGTGAAAAATCTGTATTTAACTTCTGTCTGTGCCTTTGACAGTGTCCTCCAGCAGCCTGGTGCTGTACCAAAGCTCTGACTCCGCCAACAGCCACAGTCAGCTGCTGCCATCCACTCACAATGTCATCGAGACCTTCATCTCCACGCAGATGGCATCCTCTACTCAGTAATCCAGAGAGCTAGCTCAAGGGTGACTGCCATGACCAACCTGTCAGGTGCCACTCCAACTGTCTTTGCCATCATTGTCACCACTGCCTTCCATCGGAAGGAAAGGCTGCTGAGCTCAGCTGACCTCCAGCCCCTGCTGCCTCCTACAAATCCCCTGCTCAGCTGCCTCCATGAGGGAAGATGTCTCAGGCTCAAGACAGAAGCTGTGGAAAGATGATGTTGGCACTGCTAAAATCCACTGCCCTCAAAAAAGCCAAGCAAACCCAAACCCCACAAGCCAGCCTAGAATGGCCAGACTTCCTTTTGTGGCTGCCCAAGAAGGAATCTCATCAGGACAGCATTCTGAATGCAATATGACAAAAATGCATGGGTGGGACATTCATTCTGCTCAGCCTTCACCAAGCTGTGTCTCTACAAACCTGGCAACACCAGACTAAACCATGCAGGAAAGAACAAAGCTGAGTGGGCAAAGAAGGGACACCCTCTTTAAAGCACTTCACCTCCTTTGCTTTAAAGAAACTCCAGTGGTAGCTATGAGGAATAATAGTATCTTGGAGGCAAGAGTAAGAGAACCTGGTTCCTGACTGCAGTGAAAATCACCATGAAACAGATTCAGGAATGGCTTGGCACAAACCTGTCAGTATGGGATCACTGACTACAAGCTACAAATCCATTAATTCACTACAAAAATACCAAACATTCTCAGTTAAAAATGACCTGTTCTAAAATCATGGTATCCTAGAGGAAATGGTTTGGTTATTTTTTATATAGGTCTGCTTTGTTTTAAATGCAGAAATTAAAGTTTAACAGCAGCAAGATGATTCCAGATCTCTGCATTCACCATGTGCATCTTGCCTAACAAGCCTGGGGATGGCATTGCCACCAGTCCCTGCCACTGCACAGCACCTAGGAGGGTCCCATGCTCCACACAGAGCAGCAGTTCCTTTAGCTGCTCTCTATAAAGATGTCACCTTGCATTCCTCTTACAGAACAAGGTTCATTCTTGCTTCCCTGTAGGCTAGATTCTGTAGTTCTTGATATGCAAATGATTACCCTGGGGTCTAAGAATCTTAAGTGCACTAAGTGAAGGTTGTAGCCCTAAAGATCTATTTACACAATTCCTTTTCTAATTATTCCTCTCTTCTCTACTTACTCTCAACCTTCACATCACTGATACAACACCAGCCAGTCATTAAAAAACCCTAATTGACAAATGTTTGTCATTGTGGCCAAAACAGAGCTATTCTTTCAACTGTGAAATGGACGAAAATCCTTGTTACTAGAAAATGCTCAAGACTCTTAGAAGGTTAAGATATAAAAGGAGAATTAGAAAGAAGCCCAACAGCAAACTCTTCAGTTATCTTATCTAGAAATTTCAAAATTATACACGTCCATTAAGTTTGCATTGATAAGATCTTCCTCTAAATACTATCAACCCTCAGAGTCTAATTTCAGTAACTAGATTCTCAGAGGAATTTTATCATAGATTTCTTTCCTATTCTCCCATGTGCATCATTTGCCAATACATATAACTTCCAGTTAGCATACATCATCATAAAACAAGTCAAAAGATAATTTTTAGACCATTATGAATTTGAAACTCCAGGTGCTAGCTTCAGTACACTCAAGTTTTAACTGGCCATAAGAGAAGTCACTTCTGCTGGCACATCCACTTAGGTTACAAGCCAATTTTCTACTTAGCCTTTCCATTTTTGGATGCCAAATGTGTTTTCTTTATTAAAAAACAGGAAGGATCTTCCAGTAGTGAAGAAAACATCTTAGGCTTTCCCACACTAAAAGACCAACGGTTCACTATGTCAGTTTCTCCAGTCTAGCCTTCTGGTCTCCTGAACAGGGAAAATGAGTTAGAGCTACTGAAATCCAACAATCTAAGAGACAGAAAGAGAGCATTTATCCAGTAACGAGTACTTTCCTCAAATGTTGGAGCTAAAGTATAAATAGATTAAGTGTCACACTGAAAACTACCAAACCCACTTCATTTCATAGAGACAAAAGTCATAGTAAATGATAGTAAGTCCTCCCTGTAGCAATCATAGCATTAATCACCAAGCAACTAAAGAGCCATTTTCAGCCACCATTACCCCTGCTGGGGGAGCCATCTGAGAGCAGCAAGGAAGGCACTGCTGTATAAAACCTGCCAAATTAAATTAAATTAAGACTGATAGTGTAGTAGAATTTAATAGCAACAAATGCCATAAAATAACTATACATTAAAAAAATTAAAAGGGCATCAAGTTGAACAGAACTACCTATTGATAACAACTCTGAAATAAGCTCACTGCACACAGTTTATATGCAGAGGCCCAGGAGAGATGCAGATTACTGAGGGATTAGTAACATAGCAGGTCTCAACAACAGATTGTTATGATCACAGGAAAAAAAATAAAGGGGCCCTGGTATCTGACAGGATGCTTTTGATAAATAAGTCTCCCACAGGCTGGAGTTATTCTTAGTAGACATCTAGGAGGAGGTGAAGAAGAGGAGTTGATCACCTGTTGCTATGTAAACCAAATTCAATTAATCATACATTTTCTCCAGGACACAAGATTTGGTTTCCTGATGTGAAGGAACAGATCAGGAGGGCTGCAGCTCTGAGTATATCCCTCTGCCACCAAGTCTGTGTGCAGCAGTTAATCCTTTTACCCTAGGTTTGCATAAGCAGCAGCATAGATAACTGCTGTGCCAGAAGAACATTCCCTTCCCCAAGGGACACCAGCAACACAGGAAATCACTTATTAGATTCTCAGGCCACTGAGCTTTTAGAACAGAAGCTTCGCCAATTAATTTTCCCTCATCTGCAACAACTCTTTTGGTAGTTGTTTGTTGGTTTTTGTTTTTGTTTTTTTTTCCAGCATCCTTCATCCATCATAATCACCTGTCATTTTCAGAGTAAAATCTTCATTCTCTTTTCTTCTTCTTTTTCTTCTTCACAGCTGCTGGTACAACTGAGTCCTCTGTTTCACTGCTGTCCTGTCTCTCATACTGTCCATTTGCAGACACCGACCGCGGCAAATCTCTGCTGATTTGGTCACACTCTGCTGGGTCTATTATTTTCTCTTGAATTTTATTCTCTCCCCTGATTTTCTTTTTCTTTTTTTTATGGTGGTGCTCTACGTAACCCTGACTCGGATCCTGGCTAGAATCCTGGGACAGTGCAGGAAAAGCACTTTGCTTCAGAATGTCTGTGGCTGACACAGCAGCCTCCTGGTACCTTTGCCACTCTTGGTCACTGTCTGTGTCACTGGAAAGGTAACATAAGGGAAGGAAATTATGTTACACTTTTGCCTTCAATTCACCCAAAACACAAACAGAAGAGTGATATGAGATGAGACCTTCTGATAAACACCCAGTAACTCTGGGACTCCTGTACAAGTTACCATTTAACCAGTTTAAAGGCTGAGGTGTTCTTTACGCAGGAGGAGAAAGAAATCTCCCATAAACATTTTTAGTTTCCCAGCACTAAAAAAAAACAAAACAAAACACAACACCCCCCCCAAAAATCTGTCCTAGTCAAACACAGGAGTCATAAATACACACTTCTCAAGCTCTCCAGCTTCCTCTTCCCTTGCAAGAGTCCCAGCTGCCTCTGAAATGTGGGGTGCAATAGTACTTCAGGAGCAAAGCAGCTGACAACACCTCACCTGGAGCTGGATGGCTGTCTCCTCCTTCTCGCAGGGCCAGGCTCTGGTTTCCCAGTGTCTCCCGGGACAGAGGAAGAGAAGAGGCGAAAACCTAAAACATGTAAAAGGGAGTTTTTTAGCCCCAATATAACAGAGAGCTGAAAGCAATCAACAGCAGTCTCCCTGGGAAGCCTCAGTGCTGTAACAGGATTGCTATAGTGCTTGTCAGCAATTATTTGGGACTGAGAGGAGTTAGGGCGCTGAGGTCACAGCTTCAAAGTAACAGCCTTTACAGGCTCTTAACAGAAATCAATCTATTGCAAGTGCTCATGAGTCAGTTGGGTGTACAAAGCAACAGGCAGGATCCATCCCAACCATCCTCATCTAACTAACACACAAAGCGGCTGTTACTAGAACTCACCATCCTCTCCAGAGTCAGAGTGCTGCACAGACGTTTGTGAAGGTTCTGATGAGTCCTTCAAGACAGTGATGAAACTAAACAGAAAGCCTCAGTCAGACCTTAAGACAAGGTTTATGCAAACTGAGCTAGAGTGGGGTATTTCTGGGAAACAAGACTGCAGGGAACTGTTACTTTTTTCTTGGTGAAGCTGCTTTATCTCCCTGCTTTCAGAGCAGACCATTGCCTTCTCTCCTTGGCAAGAATGCCACTAGAATGACCTAAAAGCAGCATTTCTAAAGATAACTCTAAACACAAGGAATTCTAGTTGTCCAGGGCCACATTTACACAATAAAGACACCATCAGAGGCACACTCCACCACAACCCTCAATCAGGTGTTGGCTTAGGTTGTAAGAGTAAGTAAAAGATTCTCATGCCAACCTTTAAATGATGGAAGTGCCAGGCATCCAAATTCTACTTTCCTTCCCAAAACCCATTCACCACAGAGGTAAATGGAAACAGGTCGTGCTGCACAGGGAGCTTTCACCACAGGGGCACAGCACATGGGCCAGGTTAGTTCACAGAATACTGGAAGTTTGCATGAAATACAGAAACGAAGGAGATAAGAAGAGAAACAACTCCTCTCCCATATCCAGGTTCTGCTCAGATCTAGAATTTCCTGGGTTTAGCTCACAAAAGCCTCAGTGTACTTGACCCAGAGAGCAAACTTTTCTAGTATTGCTTGCCAATACCTGTCCAGCATTGCTCCCAGTTTCTTGGCAACATGTGCTCTGAACTCTGGGGTTGTCTGTAGCTCATTTCCATCCTCACTGTGACCATTCACCTCATGCCTGTTTAAAATGAGAATAATTATTATTTCTTTGAAGGCCAGTAACATCTGGTGCTCTTGCCCAAACAGGAGATTAAGGACTGTAAAATCTCCTACCCTCTAGTAATCAATTCATACTTGATAGGGAAGACTGCTAAGAAAGACAGAACACAGCTCAGTAGTAACAGTTCAGTTCCCAAGAGAGATCTAAACATTATTTAGCCATCTCATTGTTAGTAATTGGATTAATTTTCTCCCTACAAAAGCAAATAAATTGTGTCAGGACATCCCTTCTCCTGCATGTAGTTCCTGTGCATGTTGCCACAAAACCTGTCCCAGGAGAGAGGATTTTATTAAGCTGCCTGCTTGGCAGCCTTTGAAACTGAACCTACAGAAATGCTGCAAACTTAGGAAGGTCAGCATCAGCTCAATGCAAGGCTCCCAATCCAGGTGTTGCTTCCCAGCTGACTAGTGCTTGGCTTTGCAATTGCAACATTTGTTGAATAATTATTTTTGTATGTAACTGTACTAATTCTTTTATGAGACACTTGCAGAGCTAGGAGATTTCCAACACTTTGGAACTAATGCTGTAACTGGCAGCAGCAGTAAGTTTTCAACTTCTGTATTCCCCTGTCACATGAGGGATGAGAAATGTACTTTAAGAACTTATTAGTTTTTATTCAGATTTAAGCATAATTTCAGATTTTGGTTGTACTGCTTCCTAAAACAGAACAGGCCCGTCAAGTAGGAAGTATCACAAGGCATTAACTTAAGCAGAACAATAGAATATGCATTATTTTTTATTTCAGTGAAATGTAAGTCTGAAACCAGAAGCAGAAATACCTCAGGCTAGGCTGAGCAGGCTGTAACTCATCCTTTTTCAAGCCACCTGACAAAGGAAAAAGTACAGGCAAGTTTAAAAAAAACCTGTGACCAGGTCCTCCTTCATCCCTCCTCCTTAAGGTACTTTTACAGCACACAGAATCATGCCTGAAAGACAATCCACGCCCACCTTCGAGGGACAACAGTTACGAGGGGAAAGAGCCTTCCCAGCGGCCAGGCCGCAGCACAGACCCCCTGCCCGGGGCAGGCCCCGCACGACACCACGGCCGGGCCCAGCCCCAGACCCCGCGCCGCGGCTCCCGAAGCGCTCCGGCTCTGACACCGGCACCGCGCCAGGGGCCGCCCCGCCTGCCCCGGGACAGGCCCGGGACGGCCCGGCCCGCACCGGGCAGCACACGCCGCCAGCAGAGCCTAACCGGCCGCCGCCCCTCACCGCCGCGCGGCCCCGCCTGCGCAGCGCAGTCCCAGGCGGCCTCCCGGAACCGCGCTGCCGCCCCGCCGCTGCCGTCCGAGTCGGTGTCGGTGTCCGGGCCCGAGCTGCCCCCGGGCGCCGCCATCTTGAAGGCGCGGCAGGCGCGCGGGGCACGCTGGGGGCTGTAGTCCGGCGGGCGGCCGCGGGGCATGCTGGGGGCTGTAGTCCGGCCGGGCCGCCCCCCCAAGGTGTCCGCGGCACGAGCCCCGGGCACCCCCCGGGCTTTCCCACGGCGGCTGCTCCGCTTCTCCGTGAAAGAGCCCGTATCGCTTGGTGTTTGCAAAGAACGAGAGAATCGCTGAATCATTTAGGTTGGGAAAGACCTTCAAGATCACCGAGTCCAACCTTAAACCCTGCTCCACCACGTTCACCCCCAAGCACCACATCTACACGACTTCTAAACACATCCAGGAATGGTGACTCTACCACTTGCCTGGGCAGCCTGTTCCTATGCCTGACAACCCTTACAGAGAGAAAAAAATCCTAATGTCCAGCCTAAACCTCACCTGGTGGAGCTTTAGGCCATTCCCTCTTGTCTCATCACTATTTACTTGTGAGATGAGAGGGTGATGAGGTCTCCCCACAGCCTCCTTTTCTTCAGATTAAACAGCCCCAGTTCCCTCAGCTGCTCTTCATAAGACTTGGTTCTCCAGGCTTTTCACCAGCCTAGTTGCTTTTCTCCACACCCCCTCCAGCACCTCAATGTCTTTCCTGTGCCCAAAACTGAACAACTGCTCTGTCCATATATAAGGAATGACAAGCTCCAAGGATAACAAACTGACGTCCAAAAAGCCATTAAATCTTCCACTCAAAACAAGCTGAAGATTGGATGGGTGATGTTCTGTTTAGAGCTCTTAACCAACTCGCCCTGAAAGATCTTTCATCTCGGTTTTCACAACACTCTTCTGGCCATTTCCCTCTAACGGGCTGTTGGAGGCACAGGGATTTCTAGAACAGATTGCAACCGTGTTTCATCTTGATTACTTGCCTCCACAGATGTCAAGCACCAGATGCTTCAAAGCACGTTTTAGTGAAGCAGATCAGGCAAAGTTCAGTGTGCTTACGGGCCTGCTCTTTGAAATATGGCAGTTTCCAGAGATACGATCCAGAAAAAAAAAACAACAGACAAAAACATGTCATGTGCCAGAAATAGCTGTTGGGTGTGCTTTCCAAACAGAGAAGGGAAATGAGCAGCAGCTCTTGGAAATGGATCTTGCCATCAAAAAGGCAATCTTGCAAAGAAAGGCAAAAGGCCACAGACAGATAGGAACTCTTTTGCGTGGAAATTTCAAGGAAGGAAGATTATTCCCAAATTTTGTTTGGGAATTTAATGATTTAATATAGAGTTAAGATACCAATGGGTTGAAAATGTAAGTAAACCAGGGAAAACTGATGAACAAAATACTGATAAGAGGTTCAAGGATTTGGATTGTTGGTATATGTATGACTTTTGTAATTAAGAATTTTAGGAGGGGGTTTGTGTGTACCATAAATATCAACATCATGCTTGACAATCTTATGACTTAGATAATGAAAAAGTGACTAAATGGAAGTGATTTATTCTCATGCATACCACAAGAATTAACTGACAACCAGGGCACAAAGTTTTTCTGACTCTTAGCTATTACTGGCTACCAGCTGCACTGAAGAATAGTCCATGTATCACCATTAGAATATACATAATATAAATTATATTTCAATCCTCACTATGCATGTGATTTATAGCTCTTTGAAAGCTAATTTCTTAACTTTGGTAAGGAAAGTATTCTCTTGCATCACTCATTATTGCTATTCAATGTAGTTATTCTTTGCCAGCAGGAGTAAATCTGAGTGTTCCATGTGTAATCTCCAGCTGACCTACTGTGTTAAGTAAGTCTGTTCCCCTCCTATTAACCTTAGCTGTAAACCAGATTAAAAATTTCATTCTATTCTTGTAGGCCACCCTTTCAATTAATGCAATCTTATTAATTGCCTGTCTCTGGATTTTTTTTCATTTTAAAAAGAAAACACTTGCCAGAAGTGGAACAGCAATAGTGTAAATAAGTCATTATAGAAATGCACAATCCTGTCATTACATTCTTCTGAGACTTAAAACATAAATAAAACATTATCACTGAGCAGTGAAAATATTCTCTGGCTATGTTGTCTATGCCAGTCACTGTATTTCTTTTTAGATTGATTTAGTTATTGCATGATACCCAAACAATAAAGGCTGTTCTGAGCATTACTCATTCCCATTATTATAATGCCAGAAATCAACCTTTTTTTACTTTTCATACTGAAATTCTTTTCACTGTAGACATACATGGTGATTAGTCCAAGTTGGTACAAATTTCAGGTTATCTTTGTCCTAAATCAGCACCCGGAGGACACCATTTATACCTCTGGGGCCTTGTTAACTTCGTGTTAATCTGATACTACTCTAGGATGTCAAATTTTTGCTTGAATGCTGAAGCTGTGCCAAGCTGTGCTGTTTTACTGTCTTGTTGAAAATAAGACAGCCTGCTTTGTCAGAGACATTTTCACTGCTAGAAAACACACTGCTGGTGTGGGCAGGACAGCTTTTCAACATGTGTTCTGATGCCATAAGCCCTATCATTTTCAGATACCATCTTCATCTTCACCTTAACTACAAATTTTCCAGCGTGATGTATCAACCCTTATGGCAATTCCAACAGGGCTGCTGGACAGCCCCTTTGACCTGTTTTCACCAAGGCTGCATGGTACTGTATGAAGGTTCAGTACAGCAGGGTTTTTACACTGCTAAGCAGTTCCTGGCTTGCATTCAACCCTTCACACTAGAGCTGTGTAGTCTCAGGCCACCTCAGTCAGCAGACAGGCCTCACAATATCCTTGGTCTCTTTCTAACAGGCTCCCTTAGCACTAGCCTCCCTCCCCTTCTTACCTTAATTACTCCCTCTTAAGACTTGCCTTTAGTGAAAGGCCTTGGTTTAGGATTCACCCATTCTCCACTGCACAAAACAAGCACTTCTGCACTGTCCTCTGCCTCCATGTCCTCAGAGCAAAGACAAAACCCTTCAAAGGTGACTCACCAGTCACCTTTCTCAGCTCTGACCTCTCCTTCAAGTACCATGTCCTCTCCTCTCCCTCCCTTCTGTCCCTTTCTCCATCACTGTGATTTCCCACGGCGCTGTAAACACCTTCCTAGAGCTCTGTTCCCATCCTGGGGATGCTCCTTTGCTCAGATCCCAGCGTTCTGCACACGCACTTGAACAATCTGTTTCCCTCAAAGCTGTCGCCTTCCTTCTTCCCCTGCCTGGGCCGAACATTTGCTGCCGGTGAGAACTTGAAGCTTTTGCTCTCTTCAGAGGCAGGTGTTTGGGCACGGCCCCCGCAACACCTCACGGCGATCAGAGGCAATAAAACTGCAACGGGAACGGAGCCGACAGTCCCCGGGAGCGCGCAGGCAGGGTGCGGGGACAGCCCGGGCCGTTCGCAGCGAACCGGTTCCCCCCCCGCCGAGGCAACCGGCGGGACGTGCCCGGGAGGGCAGCCCGGCAGCGCCAACCGCCGCCCCCCGGACGCAGCGCCCCGCTCCCACGGGGCCCCGGGAGGCGGAACGCGGCCCCGCGGCCCGGCGCGGCGGCGGGGAGGCCGGTCCCTTCCGCCGGGGCCGGGCTTCCGGGCGGTCAGGTGACGGCGGCCGCTGGCAGGGAGCGGCTCGGGGCTGCCGCGGCGGAGCAGCGAGACCCGCCGGTGAGCCGAGCCGAGCGGATCCCGGCTGGTGGCGGGGGTGGGGGGAGCCGAGGCCGGGCCCGAGGCACGAAAGGAGCGGGCCGGGCCGGGGGCCGCTGGAAGGGCCGGAGCCGCCGTTCGAAACGAGCGAGGCGGGGGCGGGGGCCCGGCGGGAGCCCCGGACAGCCCGGCCCCGGTCCTGGTCCCGGTCCCGGTCCCGCCGCGCTCCGCCCCGGCAGGCCCGGTGCGTGCGGGCCCCGCTGCCGGAGCTCCGGCCCGGGCTTGGCCGCGGCGCGCAGGGCCCGGCGCCGCCTGCCAGGGGATTTTCGCCGAAATCCCCGTTTTTCGGGGCCCGCTGGTGCCCGGCCCCCCGCGCCCCGCGGCGGAGCTGAACCCGGTGCGAGGAGAAGCGCCTGTTTCGCGTTAGGTAAATGTCTGGCTGTAGGTTTGGCCGCAAAGCTTTAGCTCCTGGTACATGCCATTAGTATTTTTTTCTCCTGGCAATTGCTTATTACTTTTTAAAACCACGTCATAACTCGCCTGTTTAATTTCATTTTTACATTTTGCTGCTAACCTGGTTAGCCACATAAAGGGCATTTAACCTTTACATAACACTTCAAACCAGGAAAATGCTCAGGCAGTTATTACCCAACTTGCATCACTTTTCTTTCTTGGTTGTTTTTTTTTTTTTTCTTTTGGACTTTATGAGGTAAGAGGATAAAATCTTTGTCTAAAGATTTGTGCAGCATTTTCTCAGAGTCTCTATTATACATTTACAGAAGGGTTAAAAACCAATAATATTTACTTTAACCGCTTCCTTTTTTTTTTTTTTTTTTTGGATAGTTTGTAACCATGTCTTGCAATTGTGAGGTACATTGAATCCTTGGAGTTGCCAGGCCAGCCTTTCAGCAGGGCTCTCTGATCCTGACAGCAGCAACACAGACACATGTTGCAGCATCCCAATTACTGAAATGAGGCCAAGCAAGGGCACGTGTGTCTGTAAGGCAAATGGCTGCTTTTGCAAGACCAAGTGGTTATACCAGCTTGTATGTTGGGAACGTTTCATGTTCATGCTAAAAAGCAGGTGCACGATGCTGTCCGGGGTACAGGAAGGCAAAACATTAACTCAGAAGATGTTCCTGAGGCGTTAAAATGTAACATGTTTGAGGGACAGAATAGAGTGGAAAGGTAGTGAGAGATAAATGTGTATTTAATGATTAACAGTAGGACTTTAGTTGTGGATTTGCTAAGACTATCTAAAAGTGACTGTCAAGAAGTAAATGTTGTTCTTCTAGACACTGTTAACAGTTACCAACTAAGGTTACCTGCTAGTTTTACTTGAAGTCCAGGCAATTGTAATAGGTTGAGAATCAGATTTTTGTTAAGCTAATGAGTGGGCCTATTTATATAAACTCTGAGTAATATTTTTAGATTTAAATAGAATTTCTAATGTTTATAACATTTGTCATATGTGTCTGAAAATGACATTGTCACTGTTGTGATAAGAAAAGAAACCTGACAAGTTTTCCTTTTGATTTAAAGAGTGGGAGGTTGAGAAACTAAATCAGAACTTGTTTCAGAATCAAACCAGGTTGGGATTCTTTGTTTCAGTAGACAAAAATATCATAGATAAAATAATATTCATTAGGAAAGATATATGGAAAAGTGTCTCTAGTGGAATTTTTCAGCCAACAATGCTCTTCTTTTTATTTCATGTGCTAGATACCACAAAGAGGAATAAACTGAGGTTCATTAAGAAACTAGCCAGAATCCCATATCCTCACTAGAAATTCTTCTAATTGCTCATGAAAGAAGATTAAAAAGTAAATACTTTAAGCATCCTAATGTTGTAGTGCTGTGAACATGTATTCTACAACTGTTTCATACAGATGACATTAGCTTCTAATTTATATTCCCTCTCTGTCTTAGGTTGAATTATTGTTCACCTGCTGTGTTTCCAATGGATATTTTTGTATGCTTTCATTTATGGTGGAAACACTCCCTGTGTGTCTCAAAGTGTTTCTCTTGTATTGTTAGGTCAGTGTACTTTGGCAAATGCAGTCATTTTTAATTTGCTGAGTTCAGAAACGTGATCATTTACGATCACCACTGGGCTTGCATTTTCCTGGTGTGCAGTTTCTCCCACTAGATTTATAGGTTTAGTATTTAAAGTATTTGAGTAAAATTAATTTCTTATTGCCTGTTGGTGAGACTTATACAGAGTATTTACACACAGTACATAGAAGTTACCTGGACTTCTTTCATGGACCTCCTGTACTATCAGTCGTCATGAAGCTTTTCAGGTCCCTGTGTGCTATCTGCTTCTGGGAGGTCCACTTTCAGCCATGCTTAGTCTTTTACACAGCCCAGTGGGATTTGTGCTGGATCCCTAAACATGGATCTTCACTTGCATGTTGTCTTCATGCTCCACCAGACTTCTTTTATTTAGGAACACTACTTGAAAATGGGTTTTTTGTTTCTTAACCGTTCATCTGTTGCCACTCTTGATTTGTGGATGTAGTAAATGCCAGTGATTCATTCAGTTTCAGGACAACCTGTTGGGATATCATAGTGGTAGTGATTTAAAAGAAGTAAGCAGCTAATATAAACATTTTTACTTAACAAAGATAACTGTTTTCCTGTAAATATCTAGAGAGCAAAGAAGCAAGCAAGAAAAAAGATGCAATCTTTGAATGCTGCAGTTAGATTGCAGCTGATTTCAATATCCTTTCTCACATATTGTTTGCTACTCTTGTGTAGGGTTGATTTGGAGACCTGCTCTAAATGATAAGGGTTTAGCAAACCTGGACTGGCATCTCAAAGTTGTTTCACTTAACCTCAGAAGTCCTGCTATATCCCAGTGCACTCACTGTCTTCCTTCTGAACTCTAAGTCAAAATGAAGATGGGGTTGGTTTGGCCTGTTGTGTTGGTAGTTTTTTGTTTGTTTGTTTGTTTTAGCATGTGGTTGGGTGTTTTTTAGGTTTTTTCCCCTCTAAAAAGTTTTGTCGTAGAATTTAAGTAGTTCAAGTGACATTTTAACAATTTTGAGCTTGTTCTACGCTTAGAACAAGTTGAATTTACAGTTAAACTTCACAGGCTATGCTCACAAATGACACAAGGTATAATTACCAAATGTAAGTTTAGTCACTGGATGCTGTTTCATGCTTTCTTCTTTGTCTGTGGACAATGTGGTTTGCAGATGCACAGACCCCAGTAGTGCTTGTTGTAGACCTAGTTGTGTTCAACAGTATTCCATGGACAGGAGCAAGTGTTTTGAGAAGGCTTTTCAGGATAAGATTTATCATTTTTATTGTTGTGTTTTGATATTTGAAATTGGTTATATCTAATAGGTCATCAGGCCAAATTAGCCTATGGAGAAATAATTAGGAGAGTGTCCCAGTACAGACTAAGGAATGTCCTTCTTCTAGGAGAACAGATTGAGTGCCTGTCGCATTACATCATTTTGATCTTTCTTCTGTCTCAGTCATCTTTATTCTATTACATGACTGATATTCCTATAGATTTCTCTATCATCTCTCTTCATAACTTAATGATTTATTTATTTTTCATGGGTACTAAAAGCTAAGGGGTTTTTAAGTAGGTGTTTGTGAAGATACAGATTTTATCTTTTTGATGAGTCTCTAGATTACTGGTGTTAAATCCACAGAATGTAATTTGGAAAAAAAACAATCTTTTTCCCACATTGGTTTTAGGGACACACAAATTAATTTATTTGCCTCTTCGACATGTTTTTCCTGTGTTATGTGCTAAGATAGAAGAGCCAGATGTTTCTTATGCCCATTCTAGAAAATTATGCTAGTGTTTTTTACAGTGTGTTGACCTCCCTAGTTTTAAGAAAGTTTTCTTGTTGTTAATATTATTCCCAGCAAATATATATATAGGTCCAAGTTGGTAAGTTTTCAAGCATTAAACCACTAAGCAAGATAGGCTGAAGATTCTGGTAGAAAGGACGTGTGAAAAATCAGTGTCTTTAGTGTACAGTTTGTGGGCTGGCAGCATTTCCATCTGCCTTGAACTAACAGGAATTTTAATTTTGTACAATGAACTGCGTTGTGGCTGAGTGCAAATGAAGTCATGGTGTGAAATGCTAAGAGTCAGCAGTGCTGAAGCAATGTATGGTGAAGTACAGCATCTGAATACAAAGCTGCCCTTCTGGGACACTGTGAAAAATGATGTAACTGAGTGAAAAAGCTCTGCAAAAATCTATTTCACTTGCTGTTAAGTGAGTGTCTTTACTGCAAAACCTTCATGAGGCTTGAGTGTGATGCTTTCTTGACCGTGCAGTGGGATTGTATGAAAAAATCTGTTGACAATAACAGCTAGAGATACTGAGGTTTTATTTTGCTGCCCTGCTCCTGTGCTTCAGCACTGCTACAGAGAGGGAACACTAAGGAAAGCCCTTAATGCTTGTGGGGTAAGTCTGCAAAGAAATTAGCTTCTTAAAAATTCAGGTTGACTTCTAAAAATGCTTAACTGTTTGTACACTTGCAAAAAGTTAATATCACCTGTTTCTTTCTCACAACCTTATCTAAGTATTCCTATCCCTCCAGCAGCAATGTGATGTTAGAATCTCATGGAAAGCACAGTGGAATATCTTAAACATTTTTGTTCTGGTAAATTGATTTCTGTAACTGCTGAAACCCTCTTAGTTCTTGCCTTTAAAATCTTGTACTGGTAAAAGTATTTGTTTCTAGAAATGTAAATGCTTTGTGCTGAGTCTCAGTTTTAGGTACCGTGGAATCTGCATAACAAAGAATTAGAATGTAGTTGTTGCTACTGAAATAAAATTGTGCTCTTTAATAAATATGATGATGTTACAGATGTAGAAGTAAGTAAAATTAAATCGCTTTAAAGAAAAAATTTAGTACTTGTGCATTACTACTAGATTAGAAATATTTGATCGTTTGAAAGTACTAGAAATGTTTGATAGTCATATCAACACACTGCTGTGACAGCAGTGATATATTGCTGAGGGAGACAAATCAAGAACTAAGCCACCTTTGCTTGTCATTATTATCATTAATATTCCAAGCTAATGAACATTGAACTTAAAACTGTGCACTAAGTCAATCTGTCCAAGCTGCGATTTGCTTCTTGATTAAATCCTATTTAACAACTTGCCTTGAATTTTTAGAAGAGCATGTATGACTGAGTGAGCTCCTTCTTTTCCTATAGCTCATGACTTTTATGAGAAAACCCAATGTTTTTTATCTTGGCTGTAGATCTCAGTTCCTTATCAGTAACTTAAAAATACAGGTCACATAATCAGCCAGGTCACACTACGGGACTGTAAAGTAGCTTAGTTTCTAAAAAAAGATCCCTCTTGGCTATGTTAAACTAAAACCATCAACAATAGGATTCAAGTGCTGCTTAGATAAATCACTACCAGATTGGAACAGGACAAGAATGCAATGCTATCATGCCAATAAGTTGTTTTGGTTTGTTGGGTTTTTTTCCTTTCTCACTGCTAGGCTTCCAACAGGAACATTTTCTTGACATTGTGTCTGGGTGGCTCTTGAGGATGGCAAGCAAAGGACCCACAACTTCTACATCAACAAAGAACTCCAGTACTGGAGGGACCAGTGGCAGCAGTAGCAGTAATGGTGCTGGGGACAATACTAATCAGGACAACACTTTTGAATGTAACATCTGTTTAGACACTGCCAAGGATGCAGTTATCAGCTTGTGTGGACATCTCTTCTGGTAGGTACTCACGCCCCCCCCAGATAGACCAGAACACTGTGTATCTCTGATCACATAAAACACTATGATTTTCATAGTCCTAGATGTATAGTAAAATGTCTTGTATAAAATGAGTAAGGACCATGTTTTGGTTCAGGAGCAGTTTGGTTTTGCTTCTCAACTGTTTTCCTTTGGTTGTGTTCCAGGGAGTCAGTTTCTTGCATCTTAAACTTCCTGTACTTCTGGATTATTTTGTAAAAGCAAACAAACAGGCTGCTCTGCACAGACAGTTCATTGATACTGCTTGGTTATGTGTGTTATTTTATTTGTCCTGTCTGGTCTAGCGTAGGTATCTTGTGCAGACCTAAATTCTTTTCTAAATTGTGCATACCTAGAAGCCACCTGATATACTGTCCACCTTGAGTTATTCCATGATTCTGTGAATGTGGCTGATGTTTTAGCTAAATGTCCTTTGTGTGACTTATTTCAAGATCCTGAAGTCTCATTACTAACATATTCCTCATTTGCAGCTTAGTTCAGGGCTATCTTTTCATGCTATAAGAGAAAATCAGTATAGTAAACGCTGAGATTAATTAAGCCTCTGTATGGGCCTTTGGTGTGGATGAGGACCCAGGAATCAAAGGTGATATGCAGAGAATCACATTAGCAACTTTGTTAGATTGCATAACCTGAAAAGACCTGTGGAGATGAGGCTTGGGCTGTGCTTCCAAAAATTATTTTAATGGGAGGTTATGGAACTGGCCTAGCTGGATTCCAGGATTCTGTTGTCTCCAAGCTGTGTTCTACATTTGTCAGATTGAATTGTCAGTAACTAACTCTATTTTCTTTTTCTTTTTCTGCTCTGTGAACAAATTGTCCTGGGAATGCTCACAGTTGGCCTTGTTTACACCAGGTAAGATATGTTTCCTTTTACTTCCTCTTTCATCAGCTCCTGTTGCTCAATAAAGCCTTTGGTTCTCTGGAGTATCCCACCCTTCTCAGCTGTGCTCCTTCCTCTCCAGAGCAATCACAACCTGCTAATGCAACTCCACGTGCAACACCTTGCAATCTGCTCCTTCAGCAAAACCAAAACTTAGCTTCTATTCCACTTGCCTCCCACTTTGGAATTTCTTAAACACTAAATGTTCCTACTTTTGGTAGAATTACTGTCAGCAGTTCATAGGGGTCTAGTCTGCAGGCTTAAGTGCAGAGTAGAGTTCTTTTTGCATATGTAATGTTTTACATTGTGGTACCATTACAGAAGAGATAGATGAAAAGAGGTTCTCTACACCAGACAGTTCATTTCTTCATATATTACTCCAGTGCCATTCTGACTGTGTGCACATCAGTAAGTGGATCATACCAGAACAACATCCAGAATGCTAAGTCCACTTCGGAGACTGCTTGACACTTAGTAAAATGTTTTGCTCCATGGCTGAGAAATTGCCAAAGTCTCTCTGCCTGGCTGCAGATGAGGTTTGCATGTTGTTGTTTTCATGGTCTTTTACTACTTTTCTTACAATTTTGTTTCTTTTAGTGGCTAGAGACCAGACCAAACAGGCAAGTGTGTCCTGTATGCAAAGCAGGAATCAGTCGAGATAAAGTTATTCCTCTGTATGGAAGAGGTAGCACTGGGCAACAGGACCCCAGGTAAGACACCTAAATATGACTATTTTTTAATGAAAGCTAAATATGAAACTTTAGTTTAAGGTCTTAAGCTGAAACTATCAAAGTGCTGCATTCACAATTGGAAATACTTTGTCAAAAGACAAATAAAACTGACATTTCTGCCCAATATTTCTGGCTTTTCCAGGGCCTGGGTTTGCACACCTTATTTCTTGTTCAACTGGCAAATTATTTTAATTTGAACTGTGGATTAATTATCAGTTACAAGTGGCAGGTGGCAATGAATGTTGCCTGGCTGGAGAAGCTTATATAAAATGTTGATGCCCTCAGTTTCTAGCCTTTGCAGTGGGACTTCGTTATGCAGAAGTGCAGTATCTGAATTCAGCCACGTGATGTGGAAGGCTCATCAGCTGGGTCATCTACCTCCAGCTCTGCTGCAGTTGCTCTGTTTGCTCCGTCTTGTGAACCAGGCTATTGCAGATACTGTTGTCATGTTTTCTTGCACTTGAGCTAATTTCACAACTTCCTGCAGAGAGAAAACTCCACCACGACCCCAAGGACAGAGACCTGAGCCAGAGAACAGAGGGGTGAGTGATAAAACCCCAGCAGATAAGTTGGTTTTATTAATGGTGGCATTTATTCATCCTGGAGGACATAATGTGTGCATGAGATCTGTGTGAGGATCTGTCACTTGTATTTCTTGCTCATCCCCAGTAGGTTGCTCATGAATAATTGATAGCTGCAGTGTGGCAGAAAACTCCTTTCCTATAGTGCTGTTCAGCATCTCAAAGAAGGGGCTAACTTGAATAGTGCTTCATGAAAAAAGACCCGTGTGGCATCATTGGAAATGTTCTTCGTACTTGAACGTTCTCCATATAAGAAGCACTTTCCTTTGAAAATTCGTTGTGGAAGTTATTTCCATCAAACGATACCTGCCATGGAAATATATAATCCATGTGGAAACTTACTTTTTTGGCACTGACACATGCTTCTAGCATTTCTGTGAGATATTAGTGTACCATGGCATTACAAGCAAAAGAGTGTAGGTATCTCTTGCACACATGTTAATTTGAAGAGGGATCTGTGGTTTTTTTTGAGATTACATATAGTGAATGTAAACAGCAGCTGGCATAGGTTGAACAGCCATGGGAATAGCCAGTAGGACAGACCCCAGTGTTCCTCAGCATGATGGCAGTGAGCGTGGCCTGATGAAACAGTTGCATCTTTCCATGTAACTCAGCGTAGGGCCCTTGGAGAGCATTTGTGTACCTCATGGTTCAAGCAAACAACTCTGCTGGGTGTGATTAAGGAACATTTCTCTATTAAATGTATTGGGAGCTCAGTTCTTCTGTCTCACTAGGGAGTTGCCTTCTTATTAAATCAGCTGCTCTACCTTGGTTAAACCTTTTAGCTGATGCTGCCTTAAGTCAGAGGAGCCTGGTGTGAAGACACAGCAGCAGTGGTGCTGCCCTCCTGTTTCCTACAGGTGCAGGACCAGCCATGCACATGCTTTTCTGTCCCTGATGGTTAATGGCAAAATGCTGGAGAAGAGTCATAGTCAAAAGATTAACTCCTCAAACCAAGGATCAACCCAGAAATGTCTGGGTTTTATTATCTGAGTGAAATAATCTTTGTCCTCCCATTGAAAACCCAGAGGGTTTTTCAGAATTGGTGTCACTGTTTTAATTCTTAGATGAGAGGACAGTTTGCTGGGTCACAGAACATGACAACTGTGAGCTCTCCAGTTTTTAAATACAGTGCAGCTACTTAGAATGATACACAGCTGGTTCTCCAATAGAACACAGCTTTTATTCCATAGGATACATCTAGATTCAGACTTCTTTTGACTTGATGTGGTATTTCAGTCTGGATCCCATAGGGGTCAATGTTGTTGCATTGTAATTCTTAATTTTTTCCTCCTTTCCTTATGTCTTTCATTCCTGCCCAAGATTACTGTATCTGCCAATTTAGCACTTCACTGAAGGTTTAAATGATGCACATGTATAATGAAAATCCACGCAGATTATTTTTTTACAATGTACATCTTACAGTTATATGGCTAATAGCTATTAATACAGAATTACTAATACATTGTTAAGACATTGTCAAAAGAATTGGTAATGTTGATTTTGATATATTGTCAGATGTATACTACTCTAAGCTGAGAAACGTTACAGAAATGCTTTTGTTAATTTCTGGCCTTTAAGCAAAAACTGTCATTCCTAGTTCTTATTTTCTCTCATTTCTGAGTTTCTCTGGCAAGTTTGCTGCTGTGTGAAACATTTTAAAACCAGGAGAACTAAGGAGGTAGTTATCAATAGTGTGGTAGACTGGAAGTTGCCAGGAAGCATGATGCTCCTTCAGCCACAGGAAAGCCAGTAAGAAGGAAAGGCTGCACTTTTATAAAAATACTCTGAAATAGGCTTTAAATAATTGGTACCTTTTTTCTCTTCTGCTTTGTTCTCTCCAGGGATTCCAAGGCTTTGGGTTTGGCGATGGTGGATTTCAAATGTCCTTTGGAATTGGGGCATTTCCCTTTGGTATATTTGCAACAGCATTCAACATAAACGACGGGCGACCTCCTCCAGGTACCATGTGTCCTGTCTTCTCCATGAGTCCTGTCACAAACAAATGTATTACAAATTCCCTTGTAGCTTTTAAACAAGCACCCTGCTAAATGACAAAACTTTCTGAAGAGTAAAGTAAATCAGTACTGTAAATAGAGCCACAGAATGAGGGACAACACCCAGTAGAGAACATAGTCTGTGGCTTACAGCTGTTGTACTAGTGGCACTGGAGACTTCTTCCCTTTAATTCAAATGTCGGCTCTACTACTCCAGTGGACTCCCTCTGAAAAATGGGACAAGTTGGACTGCAGTTTATAATAATAATAACAATAATAAATGAGTCAGTATGAAGGAAACCCATATTTTGAAAACACTAGGAAAGGGCCATTTCCTGAAAGATGAGAAGGAAAAATTTAAATTGGTGCTCTGTACCACAAAATACTGAGAGATGGTTCCTTTTTCAGAAATTTATCTTGGAGACGGTATCTATATTTCACAGGAAGTAACCTGCTGGTGAAATAATTTCAGTGTTTTAAAGACAAAATAGTTGGGTTACTTCACGTAGTGGCCTCGCTCTCCTAAAATTAAGTAATCCCCAGAAAACCTCCTCCCCATCCACAAACTGAGTCTACCTGTTTTGAACAAGAAAACCTACTGCCCAGGATTTTCTGAGCTTCCTCTGTGAAAGGTTGTGCCTGGCACATCATCTTCACTGTCATATGGCACAGGAATGATGAGAAACAGAAACATATCCTTCATCTCACACCTGCGTGCCAAAGACCTGTGCTGCCCTTAGCTCAAATTACCTTGCCTGTGATCTATACTTCACTGTCCACTGAAAATTTGTGCAGAGGTGTGACTGAGCTAAGGAGTATGTAAATATATGCTGTTGTAACAGCTGTAATTTAACCAACTCCTTTATCTGTTTTTCATCTGTGGATTCAATACAGCAGTTCCATAGAGGCAAAGCTTGAGCTTTAGAGCTTGTGTGCTTTTAATTATTTTCTTGGTTGAGGTTACACATGCAGATTTGACTGTTTTACCATTTCCTGATTCAGAGATGTCTCAACTTTATGGGGAGGAGCTCTCAGGTAGTGGTGGTGAAGTTCCTTTAGGATGACAACGGTGAACTTAGCTCAGCAGTCAACAGTGAAGGAAGCTGTGAACTTGGCTCAGCACCATCCCCATAAGTGCTCTGAGCAGACCTGTGTGTACTCTAGCACTTGGAGCTGCCTGCTGCTATTAGTCATGAGCAGGCTTACCACAAGTCCTGCTTCAGGAAGTCTTCCTTCTGATTTTCCAGTATGGCTGGCCAGTCTGAGGGTAGGAAATAGCAACAGTTTATCACCAAGAAGATTCCTTGTTTATCTTTCAATTTGTGAATGTACTATGTTCAGAATATACATGATTCTGGAAAAGAGGAAGGAGCTGAACTGTTGTTTTTTTTCTTTTGCTTCCTGTTTTCCAGCTGTTCCAGGGACTCCTCAATATGTGGATGAGCAGTTCCTATCCCGTCTCTTCCTGTTTGTGGCTCTGGTGATAATGTTCTGGCTGTTGATTGCATAAATCTTTTCCATTATTCTGTATATTCATGGCCAACAGGGCCACTGAAACAGTTACAAACTGCATCCCCATCCCATTTTAAACCTCTTGGTGTCTGGTTCCATAGCTAACTGTGGGCTTCAGGAATTGGTGGTGCCACCGCACGACGAGGAGTCTCACATTTTGCACCAGAGTTGGAAATTAAACATTGGTTCAAAAGCGTATTTCAGCTCAGCGGTCTTGTCCTGCCACAAACCATGGGGGGCCTAGCCTTGAGCTCTGCTCCTGAAAGGAGTGCTGCTTGGGAATCCTGTGCCAATCAGTGACACCAGGCTTATGTGACACACAGCTGCCCCAAGGCAGGCCGGGCAGGTAAGGAAACTTGTGCAGTGTGATCAGTATCTCATGCTTGGCAACCACGATGGATCTGCCAGAGCTGCGGATGGTATTTGATGTCTTCACATCAACATCGAGCCTTCTTCAGGGAGTCATCTGCAGCCCTGATGAGACTCCTTGGGCACAGCACGTGATGCAAACAGAACCAGGTTTGGAGACTGGTTTATTTTCTTCCTGTTATTTCCCGGCGTGATGGAAAACCCCTCCTGCAGCAGCTCTAATGGCTGTTAGAAGAAGGGATACAAATTTATGCTGCATTTTTTTTTTTAAAGCCTGAATTTGCTGGAGCCAGACACTAGAAGATTCTTCTGCTGCGGATCTGGGTGGGTTGCTGAACAGTACAAGGCCCCTCTTGGCCTCACCCAGCCCTTTTCCTCACTGACAAAACAGTGTTGTCTTCCTCGGGTCTGTGCAGCAGCCTGTGGCTGCACTCATGGAAAATCCCCTCACAGCCTTGTCACTGTAGCTACATTTATTCTCCCCAAGGCTTCGAGACTTTCTCCGCAAGGTCATGTACTCCAAATAAAATCCTATTACAGATCTGAGATCAGCTTGTATGGGGATAGGAACAAAAGGCACCTGAGTTTTGAGGTTAAAATTGTCATACCGGAAAATTACACAGGAGGAAAAATGAGATCCTGTCTTTGCTAGCACATGGCACAGTAGGGAACATTTGGTTGAGTTTCTCAACTGCAGATGCAGTTACCCCAATGCCACAGTGGAAGGACTATAGCCAGAGTCTCTACAGTGTCTACCAAAGATATTAATTTGAAGTGCTGGAGACTGCAACCATTTATGTGCTGAGAAGGAAATATTTCAGCAGGTGGGCACTCTGTAGCCATTTTGGAATTCTGTTGGGTTACAGCTTTAAAGAGTACACCTGATGTTTTGTGTAGATTCCTTCCGAACAGCAGAGAGGAAAGATTCCCTAGCAAAACGAAAGTTTTCCTATTCCTCTGGGTAATTCCACTTTTTCTTACTGTTTTTAGATTTATTTGTATTCAGATCACTGGTAGTCATAATGACTTTCTGCAAGATGAATATTCTGACATCCCTGGCAATAGACAACTGACAAAACAAATCAACTCATAGAAATCCTGTTTCAATAGTTAGGGTTTTTCTAGTGTATGGATGAGGTTCCTGGGCTGGACACCTTATTTAATTGTTGTAATTATGAACTCTTCACTTCTAGTATCAAGACAGAGGATGACTGAAGTTTAACTTGCCTACCTCCAAAATTCCATCTGGCAAGTAGAGTGTTGCAAAGCTGCTGCAGTGTTTTGCCACATCTAGTCAAACTTACACCTGACTCAAAGATAATCTGGCAGAAATTTTTGCTTCAACTATAAACAGTTGAACTGGTGCTTCAACGGTTGTTGTGTGCCGCTTTTGAGGAGCTTAACTTCTTCTGAATATGGTTCTTCTCAAATGCTGAAGTGGGTAACTGGGACCCTTCCTAGGAGAGGCTACTGATTGCGTTCTGCTAAGCGACTGGCATTAGTGCAGCGAGTTTTGACTTCAGTTAATTGAGCAGGCAGCACCACCTGCTGATGGAAAGGCAGACTTCATGTGATAGCAAAAGGGGTAGTTTTCCTTCTTTTTTGTATTGAGAAACTCCGTTGCTAAGAGCAGAGGCTATGCAGGGAGGAGCAGGGTTTCCCTTTAAAGCCTTTTTTTCCGATAAAGAGGACAGAAAAGTGACTGTAATAGGTTCAAGAGGTATTGAAACTGATTTAACTAACACGTTTTAAAATACAGAATGTTAATAGGTTGGTTTTTTTTCCCCATCTACTGGTGAGAGACACAATGGATTTAGACGGAGATGGCTGCAGAAACGTGACAGTGTTAACGCTTCCGTTCCTGCCTTTTTCTTGGTGTGCTTTTTGTATCGTACCACCTCCCCCCTTGTACTCGAGACTGCACACGGCCCGTGATGGCTTGTTCCGTGCGTTACCATTACCGTTCACTAATTTTCACTGTTGTGAAAGTGATTT
Source organism: Apus apus (assembly GCF_020740795.1). NCBI lineage: Eukaryota > Metazoa > Chordata > Aves > Apodiformes > Apodidae > Apus > Apus apus. The sequence continues at coordinate 4,373,167 of NC_067297.1, forward strand.
AGAATTAAAAGAAATGGTTTTACATTGACCGGAGAGCTTTGCCCTTTCTTTGCGCTTCGCAGCGGGGCGGAGGTGATGAGGTGTTTGCCCGAGCCCTACCTGCAGCAGCCCGCTGCTGGTCCGGGCCGCAGGCAGCGGGAGGGAGGGAGGAGGCCGCGCTTCTCCCTCAGCGGGGCCGTTCTGGGGGCGGCAGCCGGCGTGGCGGGGCCGGGCCCGGCGGCGGGACCCGGCGGGACTCACCGCGCCCGCCCGCCCGCTGCCCGCCGCGGCACGTGAGGGGCGGGGCCGGGGCCGGGGCCACATCGTCATTGGTCCTCCCCGCGGAAGAGGCGGGACGGCCGCGGCAGAGCGGCACGGCGATTGGCCTGCGGCCGTGAGGGGGGCGGAGTGCCGATTGGCCGGCGGCGAGGAAAAGGGGCGGGGCGCGGGGCTGCCCGCGGGGCGGGGCGGCGCTGGGAGAGCGGCGAGGGGAAGAGGGCGGGGGGCGCGTGCTGGGCGCGCTCCCGGGCCAGGTGCGGCGGGACCCGGCGCGCGCTCCGCGGCGGCGGCGCGGGAGAGCCCCGGGGGGGCCGGCGCGGGATGGAGGCGCCGCCAGGTGAGGCCGCGGGGGCTTCTCCGCGGGCGGCAGGTGCGGGGCCGCTGGCTCCGAGCCCGCCGCTTGGCTGAGCACGACCCCGTGTCCCGGGGAGCCGAGCGGCGGGCGGGCGGGCGGCCTCCGCCGGTCTGCGGCCCCGGCAGCCCCGCGGGGATGGGCGCGAGTTCGCCGGGCTCCGCCGCGCGGGTCCGTTAGCGCGGCCGCCTGGCGGGCTGGGCCGGTCCGTGGCCCCGTCCCGGGGTCCCGCGCTCCCGCCGCGGGCGCTGCTGCCGCCGCTCCCCGCTGCCCGCCTCTAGCATTCCAGCCGTCCTGGGGGACGGGACAGACCTCTTACATTGATCGCGTCCGTTTGCTTTTCCTTCACACCGTTTCCTGCTCTGTTTTTTTCATTTCCGTCATTCCTCCTGGACGCTCGAGCGGTTTCGGGGGAATATAGGTCTGTCCGTTTCCGTCCGAGAGCCGATCGGCCTTTCTGGGAACAGTTCAACTTCTGCAGCTCCGCAGCGGGAAGTGCCCGCAGCTCCGAGCCAGCGGGCAGAGCTCCGTGCCGCGGTCCTGGAGGAAAAACTGTGGCTTTTCGTCAGCTGTGGTCATTAAATTCCTTACAGAGGCTCCGCGGTCTGTGTTCACGTTGGCATCCTGTGCTTGTGGCACTGATCGGGGAGGTGGAGCTGCAGGGAGTCTGGTTTGCAGGCTGTTTTCTCGAAGTCCAGCTGACTTCTAGGGCTGGGGCTGCATGGAGAAGGGATTGTCAGCTGCCTGTGCTTGGAGGCACAGGCACGTGTGGCTGCCCGTTATTCCCAAGCCTCTTTGCTGTGCCGAAAAGCATGTTGCTGTATGGGTAGTGCCAGCTTTTGCCAAGACTCTCCTAACTCTTCCTGTCTTGTGCAGATCTGAGGTCAGGTGCAGTTCTTGGTGTTCCAGGTATCTGGAAGGCCCAGACACACTCCCACTCCTACTTACACCAGATGTCACATTTGAATGGCTTCTGTTCTAGCCCTGGAGCCTGCATGGAGACCTTTGTGGGTACTGCCAGTCTGCTGGTGAGGGTGGTGCTTGCTTGTGGCTGAGCAACAGGTTTCTTTCTCCAAAATAGCTGTTAGTGTAAAACCTTCAAGGAGATGTCTTCACCTTGTTTATTTTTAAATGTTGTCACTGACTTACACGGTGGGCTAAAAGTGCATAGAAAGCTGACACCTTCTGGTTTGTGTAACTTCAAGGAACTTAACTCTAGTAACAACTTGCCTGAGCAACTACTGAATTTTAACCTTCTTTGGAAAATGGAAGTCCGTGGTTAGTGGTTTTCCTTCTCTAAGAGCACTTCTTTCCTTATGCAACCTTGTTGCATGTAAACTTTTGGTAGCAGGAAGAAACAGTTTTGAGGTCTGACCAGCTATGTGACATTTTCCTTACGCCATCCTGTGCTCATCCAGATCCAGGACTCTTTAATACGTCCACACAGCTGTTTGGATCTTGGATAGCATTTATCTGTGTGCCAAATGCTCTTTGTGCATGAATTTGCATCCTGTTCTTCCTAGCTTGCGTGCATCTAAATAACTAGCTCTCTCTGGGGCTTTATGGCAGTTCTAGCACAAACTATTATAACTGAATTATAACTATTACAAGTATTTTCTGGTAGGCCAATAGGCCAGTAGCATCGACCCCTCTTCTGAAATCTGATGGTAATCTGGTGTTGGTTGCAGAGTCTCTACAGGAATATTCATCCAAGTGTGTAATTCCTGGAAGTCAAGTTTGTTCTCTACTGAATAAAGTTTGCCTTTCCTTTCTTTCAGTTCTGGGAAATCCAGTTAATGATACAAAGGAGTGCAAACGTTATGTGCTGAGTCAGTGGCATGGGGGAAATAGCAGCCAGGCTTCCTGGGCTCGCGTGGGTCTCCGTGGGAATTGTGACACTAGACCAATCATCCTTCCTGAAATCTCTGCCCTGAAGACTAGCATAGCTGTCACTGAGCTGTTCTCTGTGCAAAGCCGTATTGTTTTCTTCTGCAGAATGAGAAGGAGCAGATGGTGATGTTATGTCTGGAGAAAAAAGAAATTATATATAAGATGTCAGAGTTCAGTTTGGGAACTCTGCTCTCGGGGGTCGCAGTCTTCCTGGGATTGCCTGAACTCTCCGGTATAATTGAAGGTTGTTCTTTACCTGGGATGCAGCAATCTGTGTTTTCTCTGTAAAATGGTTGCTATATGTCACTTTATTCCTGCGTGCAGGTGAAGAGGTCTGGAGATGTCAGGGATGCGGGGACAGCATCGCTGCTGGTCAGCGCCTCTACAAGACGGTTAACGAAGCTTGGCACGTCTCCTGTTTCCGGTAGGTAAAACTTTAGCTCGTTAAGCCCCCCCTGGGTTGTTCAACTGACTTGAAACCTGGTGGATAAGTACCAGCATTAACAGGGTGTTCTTGCTGACATCTCTGTGTGCCCTGGTTTGCTGGCACTGCCCGGCAGGGCTGATGCACACGGGGCTGCAGAGAAGCACACGTGAAAGCTCTGACTGCTGGTGGCAGAAGCCAGGGGTTGCGTGTTTGTCTTCAGCTGCATTCCAAAGTGGTGCCCAGGCAATTTGGATAGCCTCTTGCTTTTTCCAAATGTGATGGGAACAAGGGAGATACCAGGATGTTGCAGAAAGCTGCTGATGTGGGGGAGGGAGATCTTGCCTTCTGCTTTTTCTCCTTTTCAGACAACTAAGACGTACAAACTTATGAAATCTGTTGCATGATGATAGTATTGGTTAGGACAAAAAGGATCTCTGATGTTTTTCCTCCTGGTAGTAGCAGTGTTGCCTCTTGTTGGTGTTTCATGAATACTTGCTCCAGTTTTCATGCCCCAGAATCATGATCCTGAAGGGGCCTGTGTTTTTGAGAAGTGTTGAGTACCTGCAGCATATACTGGGCTCTGTGTAGCCCTGGATTTAGAGAAGCTAATGTTTTGGATCCTGTCAGTGCAAATGGGGGAAAAGAAAACCAAAGTGTGGCTTTGGAGGAATGTTTGTTGTGCTGAGATAGGCATGTACTGCCTTTATTTAAAGACCCAAAACAACCTAACCAAATCCCCCAACTTTCTTGAAGGTTGTGGTTATTGGTGAAATAAAAAAAAATTAAATCATGTCATGCTGTCAAAGCAGTGCTAGCTCTTTTGATTAGGAAAATGCTGCTAGTTACAATGACATGTTGATAATCACAGTTGTAGCTTTATATCACTAAAAAGCCCAGTCTTTTGGGTTTCTGTTGGTTTGAGTATTCATGTTTACCTATGTTGGGTCAGTTTGGCTTAATCTTATTTTTCTCTCCTCCTTAAAGAGCTAGTATCCTGTTGTTAAGCTTCCCTAGATTCTGCCAGTAACCAAACCCAAAGATGTGTGTGCTAGCAAGTCTTCCTTTCTTGCCTTTGAATGTATTTCTGTTGTGGGTCTTGATTTGCAAATATCTTGGTGCTTCTTGCTGTTGGGGCTGTCAAGGTGGGTAACAGCTGAGGGGGGTAAATCCTGCCCTCATGATGCTTTACAGAGAATTTGATGTGATAGCTTATATTGTTTAATGTAAGTTTGGTGGCTTTTTTCCGTTTTTTTGTTTATACAACCAAAGATACCAGCTTCTCCTGAGCTGTGTAATAACTGCATTTGCTCATGAGCTTCTCTCAGGCTGTGCTTTTGGCGAGCTCTGGCACCCAGCTGGGCTGCCATGCTGAATGAACAATTGGAACCTGCAGTAAAGGAAGCTGCCCTTCCCTTTTTCCCAGTTCCAGAGTAGGACTGTACATGAAAACAAATTTCCAGTTTGCACTCTGTTCCTCCTTTTCTGTTATCCCTAAACCATGCTGAGCAGCAGTCTTGTGCTTCATGTCCCAAAGCCAAACTTTAAAAAGGCTCTGAGGGTAAGAGCCTTTGGCAGCTGGTAGCTGTGAGTTCCGGCAGCTCTTGTGGAGTGTTTTTTACAGTCTTCCTGTGGATTAGCTGACTCCCTGGCCTGGCACATAATTTCTGTAATGCTGCTTGGCACCCCTCCAGGCTCGTTAGCTCTGTTTATTCTTGGTCAGGCTAGGCTGCTGATCATGCTTGGCACTGGCAGCAGCTGACGTACATGCATGTCTCTGAGGATTTAAGTTTTTTGGTCACTTCCCTCCTTCCTCAAACTGCATGTACAGGAGCTTTGTCTCTGAAACCTGTCTTTGCTGTGCTTGGAGGGACAAGCAAATCCCTCTTAGTGCATCTTGGATATTTTAAACTGTTCTTTGGCCAGCTGGTCCTTAGGCTTGAATCGGATGGGTTGGATCTGGCTGAGGAAGTTTCTTAGATGTTTGTGTCATAATGTCTGTTGTGAATTAACTCTGAATGTACTTTTGTGCCTCTGGATTCTGTTGAGATCACATATGCTTCCAAAGGTCATTGCTTTTCACTCATACACAGTTCCACTAGATTTGAAACTCAGATTGCACAGACCTTCAAACACTAAATCAAGAAAGGGAAACAGAAAAGTGGCAAAATACCTTTTTATTAGGTCTGGATCACTTTTACCTAAGGGGACTATTGGAGGAGCTTTTTTTGACCTATGGCATTCAGTTCTTACTGCTTTCAGTCCAACTTTTGTCCATATTACAAAATAGAAGATACTGCCTTGAATTACACATTTGAATAAAGTATTGATACCTGGTATTTTGATGTCCATTGTTTGTGGGTTTTTTGTGGTTTTGTTTTTTTCCCCCACTGATAAATGAAATTAAAGACAATTCCCTCTTTTTGTAGAGATGTTGCATGTTTGAATTGGAGTAGGATGGGATGAGAAGACCCAGATACAGCTGCAGGTTTAATCTCGTGGACACAGTATTTGTTAAAAATCCAGTTTTGATTATTTGAAAGCCATGGATTCAGATTAAGCCTGTTGAAAACATCCAGGTGGAAAATGCATTTGGATCCATATGAAAAAAAAAAAAAATTGGAAACAGTGGTATGAATTCCTTCTGTAGTGGGCTGCTTAAGAACTTTTTAGGAAGGAAGACAGCTGAGGTCCAGTTCCTTCCTAACCATGAAATAACAGAGGATGTATATTACTATGGTCTATGAAGTGAATCTAATTTAAGTAGTCAAGCAACATGGGTTTGCTGCAGAAATCTCAAACAAAAGCCAAACCCACCACATCAGAGAAAAACTTCAACGGGAGTTACTGAAGGGGCTGGATTACTGATGATTTTACAGGTACAGATTTTAAAAGATACTATTTCGTTTATACAAAACCCGTTAATAAAAAGCTGGAAAATCATCAGGAGTTTGAAGAGCAGAAAAGTTCATCTTGTTTTTTTTTCAGGAAGGGAAAAGGAAATTGGAGAAATTTTGTATGACTCCAAAATTTTTCATTAGCAGGTCTAAACCACTGGGGATGGTGGTGACCAGAAAGTATCAATTCAGTTTGGACAAATACCTCCTTTTTGCTTAATACACCAGATTTTTAAGCATATGCAATGCATCTTGACCTCAGGGAAAATTCTCATGGCTTTCTGTTGTGTTTGTTTTTTTAAAATCATATTATGAAATAATTTGTTGCTGACTTAATAATATAAGTAATGTATGACTAAAAAGTGTAAGCTCTTGATACCTGACTAAATACATGCTACATTTTTCTATATTGATCAGGAATTATGTTATTATGTTTAAGTAACTGAAGCAGTTAGTTTACTTTTCAGTAAAATATACTGGCTAAAATTAAATGCAGTCTTGAAGTAGTTCAGAAGCTGTTTATACTTGTAAAAAAAAATCTAAACTAATAAACCAAAATGTATTTGTTTAACCACAATAAAAACTGCCTTATATAGAATTAAATCAGTTCACCTGCCAGACTGTGTAGGGCTCAGGTGGTTGCACTATTTTTGAATGTGTTACTCCATTTCAATTTCTGTTAACCTTTACTGGAGCTAGAAACTAAAACACAAGGAGTGTTGTAACCACCAGAAGGTGGGTTCCTCTAAATGAACACTTTGAAAAAATGGAACCATTTTGGCAGAGTGTGGAGCTCCTGGCTCTGTCTCCTGCTGGTGTTCTGAAGTGAATTTGAAACAAATTCTCCTCCTGACTGTTTCCTAGTAGCAGAACAAGGTTAAAAGTAGACTCTTACCAGCCTCCCTTGTCTCCTGGCCATTGTGCACTCTCTGCAGTGTGACAGTTGTCCATAGTTGCAAACCAGACCTGGATTAGCTCTCCGATGGGATGCCCTAAGCTCCAGGCTACTGAACAGAAAGAGACACACAATTAATTTGCCAGCTCTTGTGATGTGGTTGTCTTACAAAGATGTAATTTTTCTGTATTTAATGGCATATCTTGGGTGCTATAGAAATATTTTTTGCTCATCAAAACTTAGTGAATCACTTTGGTTCTTTTTTGATTGGGGGGCAGGGGAAGGCAAGCCAGGCACACTTGTGTGAAGAGTGTGCATAGTTAAACCTGGTTTGAGGGTTGCAGGATAAACTCAATGACTGTGGGTGGTTTCTAAATCTTTTTTCTGTCGTTGTTAGGATATCTAGTAAACTTCATCTTATGTTTGAAAATAATTTCCATGGCTTAGCAATGATCAAGAAAGTGGTCACCTAACAATCTCCTAGCACTGTAGGTTTTCAGTCTCCCAGACTATGTCAGGAAGCACTGAATTACCCTTAGTGTTAGAAGCTTCTGCCTGCTATCTTCAGAAATTCCCCTTGTTGAAATTTAAATCCATTTCTTCTAATCAAGTTTGCAATGGACATGGAAAACAAGCATTTTCCCCCTTCTGTTAGTCAAGTAACCTTTTCCTGTTTGAAAGCAGCAATCTCGTCTTTCATCAGTCTGTCCTAAACTGAAGCAAGCCTGGCTCTAGCTTTTTCTCGTAGACTATTTTTTAGACTTTCAATCACTTATTTTGGTTCAAACTGTTGGCATAGGCCTTGATTTTCCAGAAATGCTTCCTCCCCATGGACAAGGGGACAAATAGAGCTACAGTGACAGGATATGAAGCTCAAATGTACAAACGTTGACAAATAGAAATGTAAGCAGAGGTGTGGATGTTTGATGCCTTAAATCTTGCTTTAGCTTTTCAGCTGCTAACACAGCCAGGCTTGTACACACAGCAGCTGAATTTGAGAGCAGAAGAATTTGGTAACAGAAGGTAGCTGAATTATAGTAGAAGCAGGAAGACAAGAATCTCCTCTTCACAGTCTTCTTCAGTTTCTGGCAGTTAGAGAAAGCTAATGATGGGGCCTCAGAGGTGAGAGCTCTTTCCACTAATCCTGCAGACTCCTGGGAATGTCTCTTTGATGGTGTACCCATCAGCATTGAAATTCACCAGCATGCTATGGGAGAAATAGTTGCTAAGTGCCTGTTTGTATGCAGATCACCATGACTGTTCAGGAGTTTAAAAATCCAGAGGAACAAAGAAACACTGTGCAGGTTGATGTGGCCACATTCCTCAGGGAAATCTATCAGCTGCAGGACATAGATGAAGACTGTTTATGTTTAAGGAGGAGTTGGGCATTCCAGTAAAAAAATTTTTTTTTTTTTTTGGTGACTTGCAGACTTGCACAGCTTGTCCTTTAGGGCATTGTTATCAGAGCATTTTGATATCAAGGTAATTAGAATTACTCACACAGCCCAGTGTGTGGTAGCCTTTCCACATGAGTGAGACAGGATCCTTCCCTGAGGTGTTTAGTGATCTGCACAGACTAAAAGCAGCTAGTTAGGAAGTGAGTGAAGATGCAGAGGTCTAAGTGCTAGTCTTATTGCCATCTGTGCTGCATTTACAGATCAGAACTCACTGCTTCTAAAACTGTGTAATCTACGAAGTTTCAATAGGTTGCATTTCTTTGGTTTACTTTTCAGCCTGCACATACTCGGGAGGTTTGCAGCCATTCAGGCAAGTATGGTGGAGATAAAAATTCTGTTTCAGTCCTCATGTTGTGCTTAGTGGTGTTAGGTACAGAGGAAGCAACACTGTTAGTCAGAAGTTCTGCTGCTGCTTGGACAGTAATGGAGATGAGCTTCACTGCCCGTTTTAGTTTACTCAAGAGCTTTCACTCAGAGGTATGTGCATATCAAAACAGTATTAGTTTCAGTAGCTGATGTCAGGAGCTGACTCTGTCTTTCAACAGCAGCAAAGCACGTGTTACATGTAAGTGCCCTGGAAATACAAGGAGGTGTTGGGATTGTACTGAAGTATTTGGAAAGCCTCCAAACTGCGCCCATGCCGAAACAAAGACTGGCTGCAGATTCTTCAGGCATGAAGCAGATGCCTCTTCCCCAGCTTGTACCAGTCCCAAAAATACCCCAGTGCCTCTCTCTGCCATCATAAATCTGTGTGTCTTGGGGCTGGTAGATATGCTGAGCAATGCACCTCTCTGTAGCCATGCTGTTGGACACCATGGCCTATGTGACAGTGAGGGTGTCCAGCCTAACCCCAGCTGCTTTAGGATATTGATCACCTGGGTATCACAGGAGCTGTGGGATGCATTTTTGTGGGGATAAACCTGTAATGTCTGAGACTCAATTTGCAATAAATTTCATGGGAAGTTATTATCGAGGTTATGAGTTTGTTCCTTTTTATTTGCTAGTTATATTTTTCAGGCTTATTTCTGGAAAAAATTACTTATGCAATTCTAAGCCATAGTGAGGAAAGCAACCCCTGTGATAGCTACGTGTTTGTAGTGGAAATGCTGCCAGCATTTGCAGGAGAGAAGGTGTTAATATCTGGCTTAAGTTGGTGAAAAACAAATATGCTGCAGTGCATTTTGGCCCTCAGAGATGGTATAATAAAAATGCCATAGAAAAGGTTCCCCCCACACACACCTGTTTATCAGCATTTTTGAAGTACAGTCATTCTGGCAGGAATTCAGACCTAGAATGTACGAACACATTAACACCTTTTCCAGAGCCTTTTTATCAGAGCACTTGTGTTTTCAAAAAGGTCATAGAGACAATAAAAAAGGCAAGAAGTAACAAGAGAATTGTGTGTAGGAAAAAGTAACTTATTGGCTGCTGCTGGGGCTTGCTGCAAAAGCAAAATCATTTTGATGTTTCCTGTTTAAATAGACATTTGACTATGTGTCCTTTAGCCTTAAGGAAGTCTCAAACAAAATCCCTTCCCAGTTGCTTTGCTGTCTGGGTGGTTTTTATTACTTTGAAGTTGGGCTTTATCTGCTGGCTTCATTCACAGACTAGCTGGCTGCTTATCGCATCTGTGGATCAAATCTTCAAAGGTTTTGTCTGAAGCGCTGGGATTTATGAGGTCACGTGGAATCACCTTGGAGGGAGTTCAGCCCATGGCAGCAGAATTGTGGGGAAAAGCTTTTGTCTGTAGGTGATACTGGTCAGGGGAGGGGCTCTGCCATGCACTGGTGGTGTGTCTGTGTTGTGGGGTGGTGCTGATAGCCAGGGAAGCCTTGGATTATGAGCGCTGGCCCATGTTCAGCACGCAACACATAGAGAATGTGGGAGACCAGAGTGCATTCCTAGACACAGACTCACCGTGTTGCTGCTTCCAGTAGAGCTGTGTGAAATGTCAGAAGGAATTAGACCCGTGCTGGAACTGACAACCACATCGGGCTCTGCAGCATTAAGCTTCACTGCACTTTTACAGCCAGGCTTAGGAACTGCACTGAATGGGGTGAAAATGATGATTTTTAATATTTTTTTTCAGAAAGGTTGCTGCTTATTAGAAGTAAAAAAATAATAAAAAATAACTAAATAAAAAAAACACAACCAAAAACAACCTAAAGGGCTGCCTGGCTTTCTGCTTGCTTCAACAGCAGCTGTCAGACTAGCAGCCAAGACTGCCTTGTCCCAGCCCCAAGCGTCCCTTGAACAACGTGCCAGCTGAGACGAGCATCTCCAGGAAAAGCACATTTGAGTACTCTTGCCTCTGGAACATAGCATGATTTTCAGGCTGTGTTCAGGCATGCCAGGCTTTGCTGACTGTACAAAAAATGGGAGGACTCAGTGCAGCAGCATATGTTTGTTGCATTTATGAGTGTCTTGCGAACAGCTTTAGCTGATTAGGCCACTAGAGATCATGCTTGGCTTCAGAGCAAGCAAAATGATATAACTACATGTGCTGCAAGCAGGAGAGAGTACTTGTCTGTGCTGATTTATGTCTCAGCTTCCACTCAGGATATGAAGATTAGGTTAAATTATTGCAATGATCTCTGTTAAAACAGTGTTGGAAAGAAAGTGATTTTTCCTTGGATGAAGCACACTGAGTTACCTCCTGCAAGAGGATGAACAGATTGTAGGCACTGTGACAGTAGTATAACCCTGCTCACTGAGGGAGTCTGGAAGGTATGTAGTAAATCTTAATTTGATGTGTCTTGCTGTCTTTGGCAGTCTGTGCCTTCCTTATCTTCATCAGAATGTGCCACTGCAGCAAGGAACAGTTTCACGTTTATGCCCATGGGTTTTGCTTTAGTAATAGCTGCTATCTTTCAGCACTTCCTAACGCAACCCCTCTTTGGATCAAAGCTCCACCCCTCGTGAAGAAGTAGAGCTTATTCAACCTCTACAGCCACACGCTGTCCTCCTGCAATGGCTCCTCCTCCCCTCCCACCCTTGGGTGGAACCAGAGAAGGGAAAACTTGACAATAGTTAGCAGGCAGCAGAGCTCACAAGAACTATTGCAGAAGCATGTCCAGCTAGCCCGGTGGGCAGCTCTTCTGTCCTTCCCGAGGGTGCTGCTGTTGCTGAGTGCAGGAGAAGATGGTGATAGCCATGGGAGCCAGGAAAAATCCGAAAAGCAATGAGCAGCCTCGAGACCTGGCGTTCCTTGGGCAGCTTCAAAGAGAGGTAAAGTGTCTGAATCAGCGCAAGAGTAAATGAGCACTGGCTGCTGCCATGTTGGCAGAACAGAGCTGTTCAGAGGCAGTTGGACAAGTTTGTGGCTGAGCCGGTTTATCCAGTGTTGAAGATGGGAAGTTACTTGTCTGCCCCAGCTTACTTCGCTCCCAAGGATCCCTTTCGGTAAGTGTTGTGCAGGATTAGCAGTGGATCTTTAAAGTGTTGTTTCCCCCTGTGATGGTGTCCTAAGTAGTTATTGTGCAAGCCAGGAAGAATGAGGTACAGTGCCTGTGTGCCAGGAACAGCCGGCCTCAAACTGGGATCCTGTCTTGTTCTGAGGAGGAGACAGGGAAGGTTCTTATTACCAGCCTCTTTGCAGCTCTCTGGTATGAGGGAACAGCACCTGTGTTGTGAGGCAGTGTCTGCATAGCCCAGGCAAGCCGGCTCGCTTCCAGAGCAACCTACACATGCCACTTCACCCTGTGCCCCTGTGCTTTGCTCCACTGCCAGAGGAATGAGGTTGCTAAGGTTGCTTTGCTTCTGTCTCTTCCAAAGCTGCTTGTGCTTATGCACGGGGCAGGGTGAGGCAGGTGAGGTGTGCTGTTCTGAGCTCAGGAAGGTGAGGCACTGCAGTAAGGCAGGGCTTAATCTTGTTTGAGAAAAGAAATCAGGTACTTTGTAGGTAACTAGAGACAAGCAGCACACTTCCCCTAACATGGAAAGGATTCTTTTCCTGTGATATTTTTGTTTATATTAACAACCATTCTTGCTCTAATGAAACAAATGAGGCTTGAGAAAGATGAAAGCTACAGAATAAGGCTTTGAGTGCATTACAGCTCCATAGCGAAAATTCTTAGTGGGGGTGAACACAGCCAGGATGGTGACTGATGCTGATGTGCTGATACAGTGAATGGATGGGGAAAGGCAAGGCTTGCAGTTTCATTGTCTCCCTCCTCTTCCCCTCCACTCAGATTTGCTCAGTATTGATCCTGTTCCTGCAAACACACTGTTGTACTGATTTGGGAGGAAGGAGTCTTTTGTAAAAACAATCCAGGATAGGAATAAATACTGCTGTGCAATTGCTAAGCTTCTTTAGGCTACTTTCTGAAACAGCATCTGCCTTCAGAAGAAGGAATGTGAGCAGGCTTTCATTCTAGTATTTGTAGGACATCATGCTAAGCCATAGATACACCTTCTCCTAATTGTGTGGAAATGGTTTTGCATAATCAGAGCTTAAACACTGTCTTCTAGTACTTAGTCTGTCTTCTAGCATTTCTTCCTTGTCTAGTGTCTCTTCTCTTGGCAATCCACACCCTTCTGCTAAGTTGGGGTGAGAAGCCTTTGGGTTAGCTACAGGCTGGGTTATGTTTTATTCTGCAGCTCTGTCTGCGTGACTGTCCTCTCCCCTGCTCTGCCTGCAGAATTGGAACCACAGCTCTTTTGAGCCTGTCTAGCGTTAACTGATCTAGCCTGACAGTGTGTGTGGGGGGTGGATTTTATTAATGAGCCCTTCTCAAAGGAATCTGTCTCCTCTGTGCCAGGGAAGTCTTTGCTTCCATGAGGGTATTGGCTTTCATTTAGATGTAAAAGAGATGCCACATCAATTGAATCTCCATCTCGATGAAAACCAGGCTGGTTACCTGTTGTGACCTGATCCTCCTACCACCCCCCACAAAACCAAATAGCCATCAAGCAGCGATTTGTGAACCCTTTCTTCACCTGCTGTGCTACAGAACATCAGGGCTGAACACTGCACCCAGATGCTGCCTGCAGCTCCTGGAGGATGGCTATGGGAGGCAGATTATTTTATTCTTTATAAGCAAGGCTGGGAAGTGAAGAATCATAAAGTATGGGACTGTATAATCAGAGCAGGGCTCTGCAGCTCTGAAAATGTTGGCTGGGCAGCAAGAGGAAGCACATTGAGCATGGCTGTTACCAGTCCTCCACGAAACTTGATTACCATGCTTTGTTACTCTGTAATAAGAATAGCAAATCATGGAGGAGAAGATTAGTGGTTTCTAATCTATAAAAGGCAGAGGAGCAAGAAGTCTTCCTTTCTTTTGGTTGTGGTTACTGACAGATTAGCTTGCTTAATACCTCTAGAAGTGGTTGTATTCCTGTCTCAGCTGCTGTGAGCCCTGACAATCAATGGCAGTGCTGCAATGGCACATGCTCTGGTGAGGAGGGGAAGGAAGGAGTGGTAACTCTTGCATCTTCTGTGATAAAATTCTGACACAGCTCTTCAATGATAAAGGCACGTGGAACAATCATGTGGCGCCTTTATCATTAGGGTGAAACTGTTGAAACAGTCTTAAAACTATACCTGTGGGCTGTCAGTTTTCCATGCCTGGCAGAGCTAAAGCCTTTTTCTACATTCCAGAATGCGTGGTAAGTAACAGAAGGTCCTGCTTGGCAGTGTGAGCCACAGCCATGTCCTCTTACTGGCCAGTTAGACCCATTAGCAGCATCTGGCCTCTTTGGGGCTGGTTGCTTTGTTCCTGTTGCCTCACTGCCCAGGGTGGGGTTCTGAGCCTTAAGCTGTAGACTTGTCCTGCCCAGATTTGTTTAACTGCATAGCAAAGAACTGACTGCTTGCTGGCTCCACCCCCTTACCTTCATTTTGCTATGGGTGTGTTGCAAATTAGATACCATTGCTTATTTCCGGATGGAAGCAAACTAATCAAAGTAAGGTTGGAATCAGACCATGAATAAGCAGGGGAAAGGCAAAGGAAAGGCAAGTGTACATGATCCTCTGGAGCCTATCTAAGCAGGGCTACTGTTGTCTTGCTCTTACAGAAATTTTAAATTTTTTTAGGGAGAAAAAGGAGTGGTTGAAGGTGAAATTGAAGAGGGGTGAGGAAGGGAAGGCGTTGTGCTTAAAAATGTTAAATATATAAAATAACCTACCTGATTGGAGAGAATTTGGAGAAAAAGCCAAGTCTTGAAGTCCTAGTGGAGCAGTCTCCAGTGTTGCTGTCTGTATCCCAAGTGCAGGTCTGGTCACAACTCCCTGTTTGAAGATGTAATCACTCTTGGAGCACACACTGGTACAGGCATGCAGGCAGAAGTTGGATAAGTCTGAGGGATCTGATTTGCCCATGCTGAGCCAGATGTTCCTGCCACAAGGTGATAGAAATCTTTGCTGTTAGTCTCCACTTGCTCTTTTCTCCCACTCACCTACTTGATCATCCAGCATGGGGTATTTACTGCAAATGAAAGCCAAAGGCCAGTGGTTGAAGGCAGAATTCATTGCAATGCCCTCTAGGTCTCTTGCATACCATGAGCAGGGTGTAACCATCACACTGCCCCAAGGCTGAAGCTGTAATGATGCAGGTACCACGAATAGCAATGTTAAATTACTGCTCCCTCTGCCTCAGACAAAATTGGCAGAACTTGTTGCACGTGCTAGAGTTCTTTCCTGTCACTGAGGAAAAGAGGGGGAGGGGGGAGCAGCAGGATTTGAAGCTCTCCAGCTGGGAGAACAAACACTACAAAAGCCAAGTACATTAGAAGGAGTAACTTTCCTGAGGGAAGGGTATGGCACTAAATACCTCATGAGGTGTGTTTTCCCCTAAAACCATACGCTGCTTACAAGCAACTTCACCTTGTTGCTTTGCAGTCTCTTGAGATGGAGCAAATAACTCTCCATGTTGGAGCACGACCAGCTTAACATATCATCACTCTCGTTACATGCTGATGGAGTTTACAAGGAATGTCTTTGGCACAAACACACTTTTGGGAAGCTTGTGAAAGGTGAAGTCAACAGTAGCTCTCACCTTAGACCTGGGAGCATGTAAAAAGTGCACCTCCGCTGCCACAAGCTGACTTGAGTGCCTTTGGGGCTGTGGAGAGGCCTGTGGTCCAGGAAGGCACATGCCCACCTAAACCCCCACCCTGGTGCAATTGGTTCCCCACCAGTGTGGTAATGGGCAGTTTTTCGGGTCAGGGTCAGGACAAACTCTTCCTTCTACCTTTGGGAACGGCATTGATGGCATACATGGCGTTGATCCTTGAGGTGCTTCTTTGAACCAGTTATTGGTGACTAACCTGCCTTGGATTCTGCACTTAGAAATGGTCAATACCAGACTAATTTTCCTCTTCAAGTCTGAGAACATGCTGCCCAGGGCTAATGGAATAGTCTTTGGTGATGCAACTGTGCTCTCTGTGTCTTACCTCTCCATCAGTCACACCTTCACGCTGCAGATGTTAAACTCCCTTGCCCAGTGCATCCTGCTGAGGCAGGAGTATTTTGTGTTCAGGAAGCCTGAAGATCTGGGTTCTGCTTGTTGCTTGTGATTTGTTACAATAATACCTGCTATAGAACTGCTGCATTTTTTTTTTTCTATTTTTTTAAGGGGTGTTGTTTCTTGGAGGGGTGTGGATAGAGGATTAATAAAGGTTGCTTGTTGAAATTGAAACTGGCACTAATAGGTAAAATATATTGAGACTCCCTTCATGAAATTCAAGAAACAGTTTGGGGTTTTTTTGGTTGATTGGTTGGGTTTTTTTCCTCATGTGCTGTCATCAGCAGAAGGAAAGGAAGAGCAGTTGGTGGGGAGAGGTGGAAGACTTTCATTACAGTTAATTGGTGGATGCAGTATTGGGAGCTCAAAAGATGAACTGCTTTGAAAACTCTCCCTCAAATGCTGCAGTTGACCTTTTGGGAGAGAGGTCTACTTATAGAAGACTATAAAGTCCTTCCACAAAGGGTGGTGCAAAACTGGCTTTGTGTTGCATAGTGAAGTGGATCCTGCCTCTTCATCCCTTTTCCTAAAGTGGCTGAGGAGATAGGTGCTCTGGCACAATGGTGTGATGCTATAGGAACACTGAAAAGGAAAGTAACTGAGCTGTCTGTGCTGGGAAACTCTGCAGTGGGAAACTTGTGTCCAGGAAGAGGAAGAAAGCAGAGGAGCAAAATTTATAAGGCAGAATTTATAAACTTACCAATGGATTTATTTTACGCTTTGGAAGCCTGTCTTTTCCTTTGTATCGGTTGATACCACCTCTCCTTAAAACCCTTGGATTTGGTGCTAATTCTCTGCTGAAAAAGCATTGCAAAATTGGGAGGTTTAGTACATCCATAGCTAGAAGAGCTGGTGGTGAGCTTCTGCTGAACATCTGTTTTCTCCATGTGGAAGAGGAGCTTTTCCATTGATCTGTGACTTGTTGCCAACCAGAGCCTTGTTCCTTCGTTTCCTTCAAGGTGCTCTGAATGTCAGGATCCCCTCACTAACTGGTACTATGAGAAGGATGGAAAGTTGTACTGTCACAAAGACTACTGGGGGAAGTTTGGGGAATCCTGCCATGGCTGCTCTCTGCTGATGACTGGACCTGTAATGGTAAGGACTCTAAAGACAGGACATGGCTGTCTTCAGCTCCTTGAACTCAGTTGGGAGTTGCCCTAGCTATTCAGATAACCAAATAAACTGAAGGTAATTGTCTTTTTGCTACTCTAATCTCTAATCAGAGATTAGAAAGGAACCTAATGTGCACATCTTCGAGATAAGAGGCTAATTTTGAATGGGGATAACTCTTAAAGGAGAGGGTTGTGAGGATCTGAAGCATATGAACAAAGAAAGTAAGGTGCTGAAATGTACAGGCATGAGAAAGAGGAAGGTGGTTAAGGGGACATTGTTCAGTTTCTGTAGCACAGTGCCTGTGTCTCCATGGGGTGATTTTCCACTGCACTGCAGAGTCAAACCTCTCAGCTCAGGATAAGCAGCAGGTTCTGGCTTGGGGAAGGTTGCCATTCACATCCCACATGGACTGTGGCCAGAGTGATTTTCTGGCTGATGGTGTCTTGAAGTAGTTTTAGCTCCCATTTCTTTGCAACATTGAACACTGCCTGCACAATATGGGGCTCACCTAAATGTTACCCTTCTTGTCACAGCCTTGCAAATATTTAACCTTTAAAACTGTCAAGAATGAAACACAACCATTGTTTTTCTAGTGCCTAAAGAAAAGCAGCGTGGTACTCAGTAATATGATTGCTACCTCAAAGGGAATAATGAGCAAAGTGCAGACAATATCTCATTCCCTGCAGAAGTCTTTGCAAAATACCATTGGTAAGGGAAGTTCTTAAAAGGAAAACAGAAAAAGAGATCCATGCATAAAAATATTCTCTAAAGGTATTTTGTTGCCTCAATCTCAGCTCGCTGTTGTTTTTTTTTCCTGTCAGCTGGCTGGTAAAGTATCTGAATTTGTGCATTGCCTGTCTGCCAAAAGAAAAAAAAAAAAAAGCTCTTTCAGCTTTATTAATTCAGGCGTAAAGTTAGTTATCTTGCCAAGAGCAACCAAACAGGAAGGTTTAATATCTTGTTTACTAGTCTGCAGCAGACTATTAACTATTTTGGATAGCTGAGCAGCTGCCAAATATAGCAGAGGTTCCTGGGACACAAGCTTTGCTTTGCATGTTGACATACTTGTTTCAGAGAAGTTTTGTGAACAAGGTACCAAGGATGGGGTTCAGGAAAGGTATGGTTCAGAATGGGGCTAATTTAACTTTCAGGTATAAAGCTGCCACTTTGTGATCTGACTTAGTATATTAATTTGAGAAGAAAGCAGTAGCTGCCTCTGATGATGGATTTTGGCCCTGCTAAGCTACTCCCCTTTCTCTCTGTAGGTGGCTGGTGAATACAAGTATCACCCCGAGTGCTTTGCTTGTATGAGCTGCAAAGTGATCATTGAAGATGGGGACACTTACGCTCTGGTGCAACATTCCACTCTCTACTGGTAAGAGGGAGCTGCCTGCTTTGCCACAGAGCTGCTCCCTGCTGGGTGTCTAAGCTGTGTTGAGCTGGCTCAGTGCGGTTCAGCTGAATGCTACACTAAGGAATGCCAGGAAACTGCCTTTTGAGGGAGGGAGGAAAGGAGTATGCACTAAAAATGATAGCTTGTGGTCAGTGAGTGAACTTTAGAAGTGTGAGTTTGGCAGGGAGGGATAGGACACTGCCATCATGTCTTTCTTCTCTTCTTCTAGTGGAAAATGCCATAACCAGATAGTGCTGACACCGATGATAGAAAAACACTCCACCGAGTCTCTGCGTGAGCAGCTGCCTTATACACTGACCCTCATCTCCATGCCAGCAGCTACTGATGGCAAGAGAGGGTTCTCTGTGTCTGTTGAAGGTGGCTGCTCCAGCTATGCCACTGGTGTCCAGGTGAAAGAGTGAGTATGACAAGATTGTGTGCAAAGTATATGTCTGTGCAGAGGGAGCTGGTAAAAATTCCACGGTGCTGCTGTTCTGTCAGCTGCTCTGTCAGCTGGAGGGATCTGTCTCAGCACAAGGACATATGTTGGTTTATAGCCATTTGTGTTTGTCTCCATTTGGCTCTTGTGATGACCTTAATTGATAACTTTATTTCTGAGTGTTGACTCCTTCACTGAACAGAAAACATTTGGTGAATTGTAATGGACTAACAATTTTTGCCATTGGGCAAATGAAGAGCTCTCCCCAAACCAGCTCAGCACTTGGTCTAATGGTAGCTCCCTGTGTTGGTAGATTAGCATTTTTCAGAGTGCTGATATGAAGGGATGCATCAGAGATCAAATGGTTTTTTTATAATTTTGGGCTAAACTGACTTCCCACACACACTATAATTCCCATGTTTAGAGTTAACAGGATGCACATCAGCCCAGATGTCCGAAATGCCATCCACCCTGCTGATCGTATCCTGGAGATCAATGGAGCTCCTATTCGTACGTTACAGGTGGAGGAGGTGGGTAGAGTTCTGTTTTGAAGCCTCCTTCTCATCTGCCTTCCTACAGCTTTTCTGTTTCATGGCACTTGTTCTCCCACCCTACACACAGTGTGTATACACCCGTTGTACTCATGCTGATGGTAGGAATAAACATGAAGACAAGCTTTGCTACCCCTTCCAGCTGAAGGGGAAAGCGTAACAGATGGAAACACAATTAGGATGCAGTTCTGATTTTGTGGCAAGCATGAAGGGAGGTGAAAAGAAAACTGTGCATCTGTGTACAGAGGACAGGGAGGCTGTGTGGACTTCTCATGTATTGCAAAAAATGTATCTGATGTCTGTATTTACAAGTAAATGCCTTATACAGAGATTGGGTGATGCTGCAAGAGTGTAGTGAGACCACCATTGCCTTCAGTATGCTAGGGTTTTACTGTTGGTGCTGAGGAGAACATTAGAAGCACAATAGATGGATAAATCTCCATGTTGCTTTTTGCAAAGCTGCTTTTTGCAGCACAGTTCAGGATGGCAGCTTGTGAAGTTTTTAGAGTTTTCTCAGAGGAAAAGTGGTCATTTGTAGCTGACCAGAAATAAGAGGATTTGGGTAGCATGAGGAACTGTGTTGCTAGCTTTGTTTGTCTGGTAGAGAGCTGTGGTGCATGTCACTAAACCACAGCTATGGATTGATCTCACTGAACTCCCTACTCTGATTCCTGAGGGGCATTCTGCTGTTTCTCCTCTATCTCCTGTCCTTTGTGTTCCTCCTGCCTGCTCTCATCCTGTCCTTTGGTTTGGTGGCAGGTGGAGGACTTGATTCGCAAGACAAGCCAGACGCTTCAGCTGCTGATAGAGCACGACCCCGTCTCGCAGCGCTTGGACCGGCTGCGTTTGGACTCCCGCCTTCCCACTCACATCAAGCCACCCATCTCCCCACGCTCCCTCTCTCCTCTGGACATCAAGGAGAACCTGGAAGGAACGCTCCGGCGGCGCTCCCTCAGGTAAAGGCTTGGAAGCCTCTGCCCTAGCTTGTCTTTGCCCTGTGCTACCTGGCTGGGCTGTTCTGTGCCTGGGCCCTGGGATTGCAAGTGAGCAGAAAGACATGGCTCAGCTCTGAGGTAGCCTTGGTCTAAACCATTGGAAAGCAGCGGAGAGCTTTAGATTCTGCTGTTGCCAGGTACTCTCCATTCCCTTTCAGGATGGTAAACTGCCCTTAATGAAAATAAGGAGCTCTACTTTCAACATAGAAAAGCTACCAAGTTTTACAGTTAGAAAATGTAAAGGTCAGATTTTTACCAGCCTTTAATGGCTGGGGAAGAATGCGTCCTTAAGGGGAATATGGCTGAGACCTGGGATTTGGGAGCAATCTTATCTTCCTAGACTGGGGCACTCAGCTGCTCAGTTAGTAATTTACCAGTATTTTAGTCTTTGGAGATAGCAGGTGCTGCATCTTCACGCTTCCTCCTCCTGTTTGCAGACCTCCATCTCTGGCTGAAAGTGGTCCTGCACTTTCAGTGGTGGTGTTGGGCAGCTCTGACTTGGAAGCTGCTCTAGGTTTGTAAAGAGCTTCCATGGTTCTGGGAGAGCACCTGGCTTTTGAAATATTAAGAGAACTGAAGCACATCTAGAAGCAAGTCCCTTAGGAGCTGAGGATGGGACACGTTAGACCAAAAGTTTCCTAGCAGCTTCCCTGATCTTCCTGTCTCCTTTGTTTCGTAGGCGAAGTAACAGCATTTCTAAGTCTCCTGGCCCCAGTTCTCCAAAGGAACCTCTCCTTCTGAGCCGTGACATCAGTCGTTCTGAATCCCTACGTTCCTCTTCTAGCTGCTCCCAGCAAATCTTCCGGCCCTGTGACCTAATCCATGGTGAAGTACTAGGAAAAGGATTTTTTGGACAAGCAATCAAGGTGAGAGAGGTTCCCAAACAATCATTGTTTACTTTGATTACAGCACGGTCTGCCTATCTCATGATCCTTTGCCGCTGCCTTGGTGGCCTTTGCCCTGCTGATAGTGATCTGTCTTGGAACTCACCTGGTTTGCTCAGTGAGATCCATTTCTCTGCTCCATGTCCTGAGCATGAGTGTCTCTGGCTGCAGGTGATTTTGACTTTGTCCCCTTTGAATGTCGACCTTGGCCATACATACTCATCTCCTGAATTAGATTTAGAGCTCCATAGTGCCTGTGTCACAGCAAGCACCTGGATGAGGTGGGGAGAATGAGGAAAAAGCTATGCTGCTCTAACAGGCATCTTTCTTAAGAAGAGGTGCCTTCATCTCCCCAGTACAGCATTTCTCACCCACTTAGTATGGCATGCTTGGGGGTTTGCCAGGCTCATGTAGTGACCATCTCTGAATCCCCAGCAGAGCCTAAATGGCTTGCCAGTGTGGTGGTAGTGGTCAAGTCTTGCATGGCTTTCACAATTAAAATCTCCATTAACAGCAATTCTCTTGTATGTCTTCACTGGGGGTGCTTCAGCAGCTCCTGTCCTGGCATCCCTGACAGCATCAAAGGGGAAGCTTCCCCTGCCTTACCAAGGTGCTGTGACCTCCTCAGTGCAGTGTAGTCTCAAATCCTCAGGCTGCCATCCACCATGTGTGATAGGACTTCTCTCCTTACACCTGTGTAAACTTCAGGCATCCAGCCACCATATTCATCTCATGCTTCCATGGGAGGTGGTGAAGCCAGTACTACAAATCCAATGCTTTTGATCTATACTAATGAGCATATTTCTCTTCTCCTCTGCTCATAGAGAAATAACAGGTCCAGGTAAGCAGAACCTTTCCTCTGTCGCATGCTTTTGTCATCTGCGTCCCCACAGTTAATGGCACAAAGGCGTTTCTTTTCTGCTCCAAGTACCCCATAGCCATCCTGTTCTGGTGCATGCTCTGGGAGTTTTAATTGCCCTCTTAGAGTTTCATGATGACACTTGTATCAGTTTTGCTGCTATGTCAGCTTAAGAATTCCACTTAGCCTTGTCTTGTCTTTGCCTCTTCACTTCCCTCTGTCATTGGGTATTAGATGTCCCTGGCTTTCATGTCCCTGGCTGAAATGTCTAGTGTTCCCTGGCTCGCTACTGTATATGGGTGCTTGATTTCAGATGGGAGCAGAAGAGTATTATACTGTTGCTTCTGTTGTGTTATTCCATGCATTTGTATTCTACCTATATCAGCCTTGCTGTGTCCCATGGTTCCAAACAGAACTAGTATTTGCAAGAGTTCATAAGCTTCCTAAATGCTATAATTGGGTCTTGTGCTCTGGATTGAAGTTCTGGAGGTTTTCTGAAAGGCCTTTTATTTTAAAGGGTATGAAGCACAAAAGTGACACCTTTCTTGAGCTTCAGATTGTTTTTAATGCAACAAGTATTGTATTTGGTCAAAATAGCTCCCTTCTATTCCTAGAGAGAAGGTAGTTATTTACTTACTTGGAAATCTTAGGAAGACTGAGCTGTCCGAGTTAAGCAACTGAAGGAGAGATTATTTCTAGGAAAACCTGCTCATCAGAATTTAGACCCCTTCTACTCACTCATGCAAGCAAGGCAGAGCTGGTTAAAAGAAACCTCTAGAACACAGCAAAATGCCAGGAACTAGTTGAATACAGGCAAACAGCTCTTCAGGAACTGGAAATTCTTTCCATGTCAAGATCCAGGAACTTTACTATTTGATGTTTATGGGGTATTTCTGTGTGTTAGCCACCATTCTGGGATATTCCTTGCAGGTAGCAATGCACTGCTCCCAAGGAGCATGGTAAAACAACTGCTTGCTGCCTTAACTGAACAGCCTGTATGTCCCAGTTCCACTTGCACATGAGTAAGTTTGAAAAGCTCATCAGAAGCCATCAGGCTTCAGAGTCCCCATATAACCAAAGCATGTAGTAATGTAGTTTTGGGTGGTTTGGTTTCTGATGCAAGGGAACATTGATTCCTCTGCTGATACAGAGTGTAGTTATTTGGTATGGTGTACAAAATGTGAGCATCATGCTGGGACAATACTTTCTGTAAGGAAAACTGAGGCATGCACAATTATGGAACTGATGCCTTCAGAGGCTTTGACAGCCTGTGTGCATGCTCAGCCCTACACTACCTAAAAGGGAGACTTCAGCTCTGGTTCTTGGGATGCTGTTGATCTCTTGGTATGTTCCTCTGTCAGGTTTGCATAGCTGCTGTTTTGCATACAGAATCTTTGCTGAATTCTGAGAGGAGAAATTTTTTGCAGTTTTCTAGAGATCCCTGGGGTCTGAATTTTCTCCCATCTGTATTCCTCTCTGGATGGACAGGAATGTTACCCTCTCTTTCAGAGGAGTTGCAAGAGCATTGGAGCTATGTATTCTTGAACCTTGCCTGTAGTTGTGGTGTCTGTTTCCACCAGGTGACTCACAAAGCAACAGGAAAGGTGATGGTGATGAAGGAGCTGATTCGCTGTGATGAGGAAACACAGAAGACTTTCTTGACAGAGGTAAGAGCAAGATTTCAAAAAGCTTCTGAGCCAGCAGTGTGGTGGAACTCTCTTCCATCTTCTCCAGAGAGACAGTGATCATGCCAGCAACCTGGCAAGAATCAAGGCACTGAGGAGGGAGACATCACATGGGGAAAAGCTGACACAAACTGAATGTTTGCTGCAGTGAAGTGTGACTCACTCACACTGAGCAATAAACGTGGCTTCAGCTCCCAGTTCATTAATTTTTCAATGACAAAAAGCAGTCTAAGTCTGAGACAAATTAAGCTGTGCAAGGATTTATCCCTTGAGCCTTGTGCATAAATACAAGTGACGAGGGCCAATATCAGTAAGATATTTGAGACTCCTACCGTATTTAAGATGAATTATGTTCTTGGTGGCTGCCTAAGGCAGCTCCATGAACACCTGACACTGCTGTGCAGCCCTGACACATGCAGTACAGACCAGATAGCTGCCCTGGAGAGCTCCTGTCTCTTAAAATCCATCAAAACTCAAGGGTGTGCTTCTTGAAAGCTAAGATCAGTTTAATTGCACAGTGTGAAAATGAAGAGGCAACAGTTGATTGACTGCCCTAAGGTCGGAGTTTGAGTGTACTCGGTGATCCCTGGAGGGGACCTCCAGCATTGGAGTGCTTGTCACCACAGAGCAGATCTGTCAGGACTTGTTCCATTCTCTTTGGGGCGGGATGTCTCTGTTTCCCAGGTGAAAGTGATGCGCAGTCTGGATCACCCCAATGTGCTGAAGTTCATTGGTGTACTGTACAAAGACAAGAAGCTGAATCTCCTCACAGAGTACATTGAGGGAGGCACCCTGAAGGACTTCCTCCGCAATGCAGTGAGTATGGAAGCCTGGCAGGCTTCCACTCAACAAGGTTGACTGTTGTTTGTTGTATCAGCCTTTATGGGGCTTTTTGTCAGTCTTCTCCTTCGGAGCTGTGTGGAAAAGCTGCTTCTTTGCTGCCTGAGGCAGGAAGCGCCTTTTTCCTGGGGCTGTATCATCTTTCTCTGATGGCTGCAAGAGTCCCTGTTGCAGAGCAATTGCTGTCACCAGCTGACTGGTAAGTAGTCCCTGACCATTGAGGACTTGTCTTTCAGGACCCGTTTCCCTGGCAGCAGAAGGTCAGCTTTGCCAAAGGAATTGCCTCTGGAATGGTGAGTTGGACTGTCCCTTCATCACAGAGCAAACCTCCAGGGTTAGCTGCTTCAGCAGGGTGGTGTATGAGGGGTGTTGTGGATGCTCCCTGACTATTAGCAACTGGTTGTTGAGGTTGGTAAATGTGAAGGGACATAGTCACCTGAGAACCCCTAACACCACATTTTCTCCCTCTGTTCCAGGCTTACTTGCACTCCATGTGCATCATTCACAGAGACCTGAATTCACACAATTGCCTAATCAAGTTGGTGAGCTACACCTCTCCCTGCAGCATGCTGCTCCCCTCCCTGTCATCTGCCTCCCTTGGTTTTCTCCACATGATGTTCCCTCTTCTGTCAGGGTGGATCTGATTTCAGAGAGGGTTTTAGTGCCCTAAACAAGGGAGATTCATCTTCACATAGGATTTTCCAGACTGATGTAGCTTTCACTGTTTCTTATTTCTGTTGTCTAACCCCCTTTCCTGTGGTAGCATCTCCTGTTAACAACTGTTGTTAAGAGAGTTAGTACAGCTCTGTTTTATCTCAACTATGAAATGTTCTCTACTGCTGCTTCTATTCTTTTAACCACTTGGTGACTCTCTTTAATTGGCACTCAGGATTCAGACAAGTGTGCAGGTGTGTGCAAATGTGTGTGCTCTTTTTTAAATGCTAGGTCACAAGATTTTTCTGTAGCTTCACTTCCTCAAGCCTTGCCCTTGTTTGTATGAGATGAACATGTAGGCTTCAAACGACCCAGGGTGAAAGTCCAATTTAGCTTCCAGCCAGGGAGAAGAATAGGAATGTCTGAAAGAAAAGGTCCAGGTTTGCTCTGGCAAGTGTAGCCCAATTGATCAGTGTTAGAGATCACACAGGAAATAAGACAGTAAAGAGAGGAAATTATGACTTGGGATCATGAATTGGAAGTCTTACACCTGTCTAGGCAGCTTGCTACACCCTTCTAGCTGCAGGAAACCCTTGGTAGTTGCCCTTACAGTGTAGTTGGCAGTGAACAGGAATTGCAGCCTCTTGGCTCCTGGAGGGAGCTGAGAGGAATCAGCAGCTCGTACTGACTCCCGTGTGCAGGACAGGACGGTGGTGGTGGCTGACTTCGGGCTGTCTCGGCTGATTGTGGAGGAGAGAAAAAAGCCCACTTTGGAGAAGCCATCGGCCAAGAAACGAACCCTACGCAAGAGTGACAGGAAGAAGCGCTACACGGTGGTTGGCAACCCCTACTGGATGGCCCCAGAGATGCTGAATGGTGAGACACCGATGCCAGGGTGAGGGTGAGGAGACGAGGTGCAGGGATGATGGGATTACTGAAAGCTGCTGGGCCCTAGGAACAATCAAACCTATTAGAGCCCGTGGTTTTAGACCTGCTAACATGCAAGCTTATTTATACACACAGGCACCCTAGCTGCACTTCTCTTGCAGTACCTGAGCTGATAAGCCTTTGTGCCAGCTGAGGTGATCATAGAATCATAGAATGTTAGGGGTTGGAAGGGACCTCTAGAGATCATCTAATCCAACCCCAATGCCAGAGCAGGATCACCCACCTAGGGCAGGTCACACAGAAGTGCATACTGATGGGTTTTGAAAGTCTCCAAAGAAGGACAGTCCACATGATGTTTTTGGGCTTCGTAACAGTATTCTTCATGAGGGCAATAGACCTAAACTTGCTGTGATTCAGTAACAGGGAAGACAAAAGAAGCCTGAAATAAGACTGAACCTGAGATCAATTTCTGTTATAGCCTCATGCTTTGGAACTGCCCCTTGAGACAGGGCATTGTTAAACTACAGGGTAAGGCTTATGTGTGCTGTTGTGTAGATCCAGGGAAAGCCAGCTGCTGCCAGGTTTGCTGCAGCCTCAGGAGTGGGGTGGGACTTGTCCAAGTACAAGGAAATCTGGTTTTAGGTATGCAGCCCTCAATTGCATTAAGGATGAGCTGTGTCCCTTAGGGGAAAAACTGAGCCTGCAGGAGTTGGTGAGGGTGAAATACAATAGATACACTTTCCTCTTAATGGGTAGGTCTGTCTGACCAGGTTGGGCAGTTTGGCTGGCTATGATATCAGTATTGTCCAACATAGTCCACCAGGGAAGGGAGTACTTGGCTTCTCTCCCCCATCTCATTTCTTCTCCATGTTGCTTTCTTGTGTGCTGTTCAGTTTTCCTTCTCTCAAGGCTTACAGGCCCTTCTGGAGTCTGAGGCAGCTCCTCAGAGCCTGTCTTAGTCCTGGCACTTGTCAGGAGAACAGCACGAGCATAGTCTGACATCACCTCTGAGAGCAAGGCTGTTTACCAGATACTGGCTGGGGAGGGGTGTGTCTGTAAGCCGATAATGGCATGCTGGAGCCAGGCTGCTTTCCCAGATGGAAAGTGCTGCTAGTGTGTAATTTATTATCCCTGCAGTCACTGCAGCAAGGACTGGGCATTTGTTGGCTGCTGGGGAAGCTGAGCACTGACTCAGTGCACTGTAGAGATGCACTAGAACAGCAGCTGATGGGAATGGGCAGAAGCTTTCCATAGTTATCCCTAGAATTTGCTCAGACCTCTCATACACAAGGCTTCTTCTGTGTGTTGTCCTTTAATCCCCCAGCAGAAGAAAGAAGCAGGGTTAAAATATGTGATGGCAGTGTATAGGAAGATGCAGTTGGTTTACATCTTGGGACAACTGACCCTGCTCAGATTTAAGCTTTTCTTTGTCTTCTGTTTTAGAACCTGCCAGGGAGCAGGATTAGATAAGCTTTGGACTGGCAGCTCCTGGAATAGCTGGATATGGAACTGTCTTTCACAGACCTGAATGGCTTGTTTCTTGCAGGACAGAGCTATGATGAGACAGTGGACATCTTTTCATTTGGGATTGTTCTCTGTGAGGTAAGACCAGGACATTTCATGGCATCTTTAATGGATTTCTTCCCCATTGCCATCTCCTTGCACAGTGTATCAGCCAGTTCTCTGTGGCTTGAGTGTGCAGCCTGTGACTAACAAGCTTACCCTGCCTCTGTTCCTTTAAGGAAGGTAACTGTCTTGTAACTTTTTGGTCCTGGAGAGAGTTTCTTCCTGGACTGAAAGAAATACAGAGGCTCCTCCTGGACTGAGAGAATCTTTACAAAAGTCCTTTGAATTCTGATTGAAACTAGACATATTCCCTAGAACTGTGATACTTTTTTCTTTCTCCAATACCTCATTAAAAGAACAATAAGCTGTATAATCTCAGCAAATTCAGGGCCTCCTCTGTGGAGGGCACTTCAAAGGAAAAACTGAAACCTCTTTGCAGGTCGATTAATGAAGCTTGCACCCTAAGTCTGTTGGCTTAGTTTATCTCTGAGCCAATGCACGGTCTTACCATCCTGTCAGGCTCTTCCATCTGCAGAACAAAGAGCACCACTCAAAAGCTGGAGGTATTTTCAGCTTAAAAGGTGTGTAAGACAGTGGAAATAGAGATGAATAGAGGTGTTCTGTGTACATACAATGCAGCAGTTACAGGAACACCAGGGGAGACCAGCACAATTTAATCTTCAAAGTTTTGATTAAGAGGACAAAAAAGATATCTGTGCATAACTCTTTGTGGCCTCATCTGGAGCTCTGTTTACACTGGGCCCTTCTCTCAGAGAACATTGTGGTTGTGAGTGATAGATTTAGGAACTTGAAAAATCTGTGTGCATGATTGAACCAACTGTTTCATCTAGAAAAAACACAAAGGAGTAGTAGCATATGAACATTTTCCTTGTTAGCAAAATAAAGATGTTAACAAAAGAAGCTACACACTCAGATAAGAAAACTACCCTGCCAAAATACATAATGGGCGTTCCACTGTCTGGTTTCAGGATGTGGTTGTCCTGCTGAGTTACTGGCATAGAAAAGCCTGGGTGGTTATAAATAACAGCCTTTTTGTGACACCCAATGAGGCTTTAAACCTAATACTCTTCCCCGTGTGAGAGTCTGAATTGATATTGACCTTATCTGAGTCCACATCACCCCAAAGCTCTCTGCTGTCGGTTCCTTCCCTCTTACTACACTTGGGAGTCCCCTACTGCTGGAGCGGGTGAGTGCACCTCAGCGGGGTGGGTGGGGAGCACTGGGACTTAGGAGTGCTGGGCCAGGGCTTCTCTCTGTTCCACCCAGCCCTTTCTGCTACCAGTTCTCACCTGACATGTCCTGGGCATTGGTTATGGTGGTTCTCTCCACCCCTGCCCTTTGGCTGTGGGTAGGGCTGCATCTGCCAGTAACAGAACAACTCGGAATTTGTGATGCTATTGACTTCACAGCATTGTTTAGGACAGGCTTTGTAGACAGAGGAGCTTTGCTGGTGGTGTGGTAAGATTGTGTGAGAGGGGAGAGATGGGATGGTGATGCAGGTAGTGGTGATTACCTGCAATCAAGTGGGGCTGCAGCATCTCCAGCAGCATATAAAGCACTGTAGCTGACCCTGCAGTGAGACACTGGTGAGCTCTCTGGGAGGTGCACGTCATCCTGTATCTTCTAGCAAGGAGACCCTGGGGAGAAAGAAAAGGCATCTGGGCCTTCCTTCACAGTAGGAGCCCCATACCAGGTCTTGGAATTTTCATGTGAAGTTTGTCTTTTTTATTCCCTTGTGCAACCAGCCCGATTGGGAAGGAGGAACAGTGTTTCTGTTCTTTCCCTTTCACCTTGCTACACTGAAGGAGCCTCTGCCCAATGCTGAAGCTGTTTGTTAACACTCTGGAACTGTTGCTGTACTTGAGTGCTCCTCTCATTTTTCCCTAGATCATAGGCCAGGTTTATGCTGATCCTGACTGTCTCCCACGCACACTGGATTTTGGCCTTAATGTCAAGCTGTTCTGGGAGAAGTTTGTTCCTGCTGACTGTCCTCCAGCCTTTTTCCCTCTGGCTGCTATTTGCTGCAGACTGGAACCAGAGAGCAGGTGTGTCTGGGGTCCCTTTTTGTAAACCTGGGGGATCTGTCTGTATCCCTTTAGTGGAAGGGTTGGTCTGCACAGAGGGTAGAAGAGGGCTATAGTCCAGCCTTCTGTGGGAATGCTCAAAGGCTTCCACATGACACAAGAGTCATCAGCTTGGAAGAGAGACTACTGTATATGGTGGAGGTCTCTGAAGCCATTTCTGAGACAGGGCAAAGGAGGAGTGATTGCTCAGGGCTTCTTACATAGAAGAAGTAGGGGCAGACCTTGGCAGCAGCTTTGAAAGGTGAAAACTTAATTTTATTTCAGTTGTGAAACTTGTAGCTTCAGAACAGTGTTGATGCCAAGTGGGTTCCAGAAGAGCTGGACCTGCATGGTCATTCCTGTAAAAATGGGCAGCCCAGACAGAAGGGAACTTGGCAATATTGGAAGTTGAATGCAGAGGGATCATGTCCCTGCTCACAGCTCTGTACATGGGACAGTGGCCTGGAGAGACAACTGGCTTAGCTATTCTGCTTCCTCTTTCCCACTCACATTTCCTCTCTACTGCTTCTAGGCCCCCTTTTTCCAAGCTGGAAGATTCCTTTGAAGCTCTCTCTCTCTACCTGGGAGAACTTGCCATCCCCCTTCCATCTGAGCTGGAGGAGCTGGACCACAACGTGAGTGTGCAGTATGGACTGAACCGTGACAAGCTACCTGAAAACACAACCTAGTCAGCCCATCCTGCTGCCTGCACCAATCCCATTGGAGCTGAGATGAGTGACAGGGAGGGAGATGCACTTCAGCCACTTCCAGGGCATTAATGGGGCACCATGCTGTGCATTTGCTGCATTGCCTCTCTCTCCCCACCCAGCACCCCTCCTCTTGGACATCCTGATCCACTGTGGATTTCTGGCATGTTTCAGAAGCAAAAAGGGCTGTTTCTTGCCAACTGCACCTAGGAAAGCTGCTCAACACTATTTTTTTTAGCTAGAGAAATGTTTCTCTGGCCTTTTCAGGCTTCTTTACTGTGGTGCCTTAGAACTTGGTTGCAAGCTGTGAAGCCACCCTGGCCTGCCTGCCAGGGAGGGAATTGCTATAGGAGACTCTCCTCAGCAAGGACCAGCACTTCTGGAACTGCTTCTCCCAGCGACTGCCCTGCTCAGAAAGCTGGGGAAATTGGACATCTGGCAGAAGGCCCCACCAGGACAGCGTGTGTGTGTATGTTTGTGCATGTGTTTTTCAGAACAACCCACTGAGATTTTGGCCTCCAATGTGCATCAGAGGAGGGAGTGAAAAGCCCCAGGAATTGGGCAGCTCTCCTGAAATACCTTATCTGTGGGGAAGAGTGTATAAATTTCTGTTTTGGTTTGTTTTTGTGGGTTTTTTTTCCTCCTCTGTCTCTGAATACCTCCAAAAGCCTGCCTAGAAACACTAAGACTGAGCTCTGCTTGCCCCTCCTGATGGTAAACAAAGCAGGCAGCAAATGAGCCACTTAAGCATCTTCAGACCCTGAGCCTGCAGTGAGATTTGCCTGCCCAAAAACCTTAACCTAGTTGAAAGTATTTGAACCTGAATGTGTAGAACTGCACTAGGCACTGGCTGTGGACACCCCTAGAGTGCTGAAGCTGCTTAAGCTCTTGGCCTGTGGATGTAAGGTTATAAAAAGGGTGGCAGAAGGTGCTCTTAAGAAAGCCAAAGGACTTTGTGCATGGACAATGGCAAAGGGCAATATACCCATGGTTGCCTAAAGGCTGGACTTGGTCATGAACAGAAAAGTGCTGGGGAATGCCCCATCCTCCCAGGAGTGGCAGCTGGAGAAGTAATAATTCAGTTGCCATTACCTCATCCTTTCTTGCAGGCTGTGCAAGTTGCTTCCTTTGAAGGTCCTTCTTGCAGCTGCTGCTGCAGCACCTGAGCTGATTCTCCAAGCAGAAACTTTCCTCAGGGTCATTCCCTGCTTTTGGGGAGAAAAAAGGGCTTGGAGTCATTGGGAGGTGGGTGAGGGTGTATTTTCTTCCAGCACTTCTCTTCCTCCCTCAGCAGTAGAAGGAAGAAAGCTACTGCTGCAGTAGTTCATGTGGTTGGCAGAACTGAAAAAGCTGGCTCAAACATCTTGGTTTAACTGGATTTTTAGTGTGCTCTTTCTCCTCTTCCTCCCTTCAGTACTGAATGGTGGGGAATGGGTGTTAGTCTTTGCTGTTACTTTGATTTCTTCCCCCTACCCATGAGTTTCAAGTATTATGTAAAATAACACGGGACCAGCCATCACCTGAGAAAGGTGTGTGTGGGGTGGTTTTAGTCTGTGTGGTGGTGTTTTAGAAACACTGGGGACTCCCTGTGCTGTGACTCAGTGGAGGAGCCTCTCTAAACTGGGTCCAGTGGATTCAGGATTGTTAATAGGATTTGCCCTTTCTTTTCCCCTCCCACGCTGGTTTGTGAGGGGACCCTTGAAAGGGAAAGTCCTGGGTGGTGTGTGGGTTTTATGAACTGTGATTTGCACAGCTCCATGTTCTAACTAAATTAAAAAGCAGTAAATACATGCTATGGAAACAAGATTTTGTTGTTTCTGTGTTACAGAAAGCAGGAAGCTGTCACTTTCTCGGGTTTCTGTTGTGCCACAAAACAGCAACATCTACAACTCCCTTTCTTGAGCCAGAGGGCCCTCCCACAGTTAACAGAACTACAGAGACACAGTGCAAGTACTCTTATAGTACTACGTACCTGAAGTGATGGAAAGGGAAGAAGTTGTCGTGTTGGTTGTTTTTGTTTGGTTGTTGTTTTTTCTAAAGGGTGGACAGGAGTCAGCACAACATGGGGTCTTTCTCCATTTTCCTTTTCTGAACCAGGATAAAAATAAAGCCTGTTCTTGGAAACCTTGTATTCTGAAATACGTAGTTCAAGGGGCGTGTAAGGTTAACAACTGAATGAAAATACTAGCTCTGTCAGTGCCTCCTGTAACCTGGTGTGCTCTGTCTGCATGACATTTTCCCAAGCAAAGTCCCAGGGGAGGAAGCTGCTGCTGAGCAGCACTGACCTGTGTCAGTGCAGGAAGGGGCTGTGACTGAGAGCCTCTTCCCATGGGCCAGCCTGCTTGGGTAGCACAGCCTATAGCTGCTTAGGAACACTGTCCCAGTCCAAGACTACCTGCTGGCTGCAAGAAGAGAAGTTCTGTGCCCCTTGTTTGTGCTGGTGAGTGGAGGCACTGCTTGTAGGGATTTACCTTTGGGCTTGGCAAACTGAAGCATCTTCCCTTCTCAGTTCGAAGTCTGCCACAAGCAAAAGGATGCTGCTCTGGCAAAAAGGATGCTGCTCTGGCAGGAGGAACATACAGATGAGCCACAGTCCACACAGGTGTACAGAGCATTTGTCTTTTAAGCTTTAATATAAGGTAGCACAATCTGCACCTTCTCATAATGAGGTATTTAAAACATTTTACAAAGAAATGGTATTCAAAGGCATTTAAAAATAAAACATTTCCCTTTTCTGAATCAAACGTTAACACTAAAACCCCTGCTGCCAAGTGCTGCTCCCTGTTAGGCCCACAGCTATAAAGCAGATGGCTAAAAAACATCTTTGAATGGCTTGAACCCCCAGAGGTGGGGATGGATGTTTCCCTGAACTAGCCTTGCCTCGGTGCCAGTTGGGAGACACTGCAGCAACCATCCCTTCCAAACTCCCTGAAATGCTAATAAAAGTTGTTACAAAACCTCTCTAATAGGGCCAGGCTGTGTAAGCAAGCAGTCTTGCTGCACAAGCTGAGTGTGTGTGTGAAGGAGGTTCGGCCAAGAGCCATGATGGAACTCTGAGATCTTGCACGAGCAGCTGCCTTGTCCTGCCCTTGGCTCCGAGCTGCTGCATCACGGCCAGAGTGACCTCCACAGCTGGCTTGGCTACTCTGTCCAGAGATGGCTCTTTAGAAAGCCATGGGAATTCTGAAGAGGATGTTACCTGTCCTCAGAGCTCAACCTGCTGTAGGTAACTGAAGGGCAGTTTGTTTCCTTCCCTCCACAACCATCTACTGCTGGCCTTTGGTCTCCTGATCTGTGTAAGTGAGCAGGAGGCACAGACCACCTGGACACCTACAACTGTGGCTGTGCATGTAGCACCACAGGGGAATGGAGATGCGGCCTCAGTCCTGGAAGACCTAGATTTGTCAAGAGCTTAAGAGTTTTTCCAAATTTACACTGGGGTTAACATACTGTTCCTGACTAAAGCCATACCTCAGTAAACTCTTCCTTGGAAATAAACTTATCCAGTAGCAGGATTCTGGACAGCGTATCCAGCTCTCAGCCACTAATGCAGAAAGACAGGAACTATAATCAGAGTGTAATTATCTAGCTAAGTCTGACATAAAGCTCCCCTCAGTCCCTGCAGTACTGCTCCCTCCTGGGGTTCCAGGCTGAAAATTAAGTAACAGTGCACACCATTAAATAGGAAAGGAACAAAAGAAGAGGAAGCCAAGACCACACTCCAGACTATGGGATCTGTGTCCAGTTGTGAGCCTGGCCCATCATCCCTCCCAGCTCCTTGGCACACCATGGAGATAGGTGGGAGAAAGCAGCAGGGTCCACCACACCAGTCCCCAGCTGGTCATGCACTGAACAGTGCCCCTCAAACAGATCATGATGAATAGCCCATTGCTGTCTCTCTGCATCACTTTCACCTGGCTTTCATCAAAAAGAAAACAAAATAGAAATGAACACACACAACCCCTGCACTCACAGTGGGAAGCTGGAGGCTTTGCTCAGCCTGTATCACTCCTGCCCGAGCTGCTCAGGCACCAGGAGTACCCGCCTGCCCCATGAGGGGGCCACTGCCATCACGTGTGTCCTCCACTGGTGTCTGGTTGGTGTGCACCACGATTGTGTTCTCATCTACAAGCTCACAGGCAGGATTGCTGAATGCTGAGAGTGGCAGTGTGATGCGCTGCATTTCACGCTCATAAACTTTCTGTTCATGCTTTTCCTTCAGGTCTTTTCCCCTAGATTAAAAAAAAAAAACATAACACATACATGTGCATGAGCTGAGTGCCACTGCTTGGAGGCAGAGTCCCAGTGAAGGTGATATAGTAAAGAGGGACTCTGGTCTGTAAGAAACAGGTATTTCAGCTACACACAAAAGGCCAGAAACACTCCCTACTGTAAAGAGAGGACCCCATGTGAGCATCTTTATAAACAAGCAGCCAAGTGAAGTATGTCCCTCCCTCATAAACTGGCTTATTCACTGACATTGCTACAGCTAAATAAGGGCTGTAAAGTCAGGCTTCTTCAAACCATGGAGTTGATAAATGTTTCCTTATACCTTATAGTCCCACAGCATGGCCTGGTGTAGCCCACTGCTGTGGAAAGGAGCTTCCAGAAGCTGCTTCATCTGATAGAAACAAATACCAGAGGTGGTGAAAGATTCTGCCTTGGGTTGCAGCAAACAAACCTGTGCAGCAAATTAAGTCAGGCCTGAAGTATTAAAGCTTACGTCAGAGCTGGCCCTGCCTTCTGCCATGGCAGCTCACAGCTTCACACCACAACCAGCTCCTCAAACCTACCTCACTCTTCA
Source organism: Apus apus (assembly GCF_020740795.1). NCBI lineage: Eukaryota > Metazoa > Chordata > Aves > Apodiformes > Apodidae > Apus > Apus apus. Next base: position 4,408,265 of record NC_067297.1, read on the forward strand.
GCCTGTTACCAAGGGAAGCAACACCTCTGTAATTTGTACTAAGGAACAACTGCCTGGCTTTAAAAATTAATGACATTAATAGCATGTTGTCTCCAGAAAAGCTGTGTATACCAAAAGCTCCTAAAGCCATTAAAGGTTTCTCACCACACCTACCCAAACATGCCAGCTTGCACATACAAGGCATGTTTGTCAGCAAGGCAAGGAGACAGAGACAGTAAACCTGCACTGCAGCCCTGCTGTGAGTCTCTGGCATGGAAGAAGCAAAGCTGCATTTGGACAAAGCTCTACATTGGTCTGTTGCTCCAAAGACAGGAGAGAGGTGGGACAGGCACCACTCACTGCTCCTGAGGCTTGTGATCCTGACCAGGCAGAGCTGCTGGGGTTTCCTGTCAGCTCCTAAGCATTTTGGCTGCTTTTCAAAGCTGCCTACAAACGTGCAGCAGTGGCTGCTGTTGCTGCCAGCACACAAGGCAGCATTCTCTGAAGTGACACCTCGAATCAGATTCCTCGACAAGCAGCGTTCTGTGTTTTGCCCCTTATGTAACACTCCTCCCTCTTTTTTTTTTTTTTTTTTTCCTGTCAGCATTTATTATAAACACTTACATAAGGACATGTCCCAACTTGGGAAAGAGCTCCTTCTGCTTGGTTGTGTCCAACTGCTGTCCAACAGCCAAAATACAGAACAAACCTTCCCAGAGGAAGAAGCCTGGGCCTTCACTTGCTGCAGCAACATTCACTGCTGTTTGTTAATCCTGCCCTGTCTGTCACAACTAAGCTGCTTGCTATTACCACTAACCTCAAACACTGCTGAGCTACAGAAACATTTCTGCACAAGACAGTGAAGTGGCAAAACAAATCAGAACCAAACTGTGAATCAAAACTGACCTTGAAGCATACAGGAGCTTTGGTAAAATGAACTTTGCTCGTAACAAAATAGTACTGCTATTCGATCAGCTTCATAGGATACAATGCAGAAGTGGCAAAGAATCTGCCAAGTGTTTTTCTTCTAAAGCTAGCTAGACTAGAGAAACCAGGGGAACAGGTGGTCTACCAGAAGGCTTGTTCTCCTTCTGATCAAGAAATAAACTTCCTGTGAGGGCAGCAAGGATCTGCACTCTCCAGCTTTTATGTAAAACTCTGCTCTCCTGGATGCATCTGAGGAAGCCACATCAAGCCACGCATGCACACACATACACAAAGGAAAAACAAAGAGGGCAGCCTGAAACTGTAGATGGGATGTAATACCACATTGATGGGTGAAGTGGAGAAGAATGGGATTAACTCTTAAATACTTCTTTCTTCAGTGCAACAAGCAAAACTCTTGCACAACATCCAGACACGTGTTTCTATCTGCCTTTTCACTGGGATCTGGTTGGGTCTACAGGTGCTCAGACATTCTTGCCCTATACATGTTGCTTCATGCCCACATCAGCTTTTGGACAAAGGAGAATTACCACTGACCTCTTATAGATGTACCCCAGGACAATGCCAGCTCCAATGGCAATGATTATCACCATCATGATCAGTCCCAGCACATACCCTGTGAGAAAAGAAAGAGGCAAAATCAGAGGCTGCGGATCCAGCTATAGCATTGCTTTCAGAGCCTCAAAACAAATCCATCCTGCCAGAATTATAGAAATAGATCCATCACATGATCCTGCACATGATCCTGGGTTTGTACCTAGTGTCCCCAAGTCCTTCTTTTCTTTGGAGTTCATCTGCACTCTCTGACTGATCCCAATGGCAGGCTGTACAGCAGCTGCCTCGCTCCGGGAGGGCAAGGTATCAGCCGGTTCAAACACTTGGTCGACCTCCTCAGAAACACCAGCTTCTGCTGTAGGACCTGGGGCTGTGGCAGCTGCAACATCTGTTGAGAGAAAAGAGACACAGAAAATATGAAGCACTGATGACTACTTCTAAACAACACGTGCCTTGTGAGTGGGACAGAACCAGACTGGCATCACTGAACTGCCTTCAAAGTACACTGACAAACACTTGCTCCTTTTCAAGCTGTTGCCCGAAATCCTACCAAGGCAAATAAGAAATTTATTCCTCCCCTCACTTTCCTTTGATGTGAACCTATTTAACTAAGAGTGCAAGGCACCTCCAGAGACAAGACAGAAGTCTGACAGTAGAACAAAACCCAGGTTCAGGGCATGAGTCCAGGGGATGCACAATGACTTCATTTAGTGTGCAGATCAATATACAGGCTGCAGCTTCAATCATGCTGAACAGACATAAACGAGATGATGAAAATCTCCATCCCAGATCTCCCAGGAGCCTGTTTATCTCTCTTCTGCCTCAATCTTCCTGACACAGGAAGGTTTGACAGAAGGAGACTCCAGGTGGTGTGAAAACAACCTGGGGACATTCTTCTTACCCAGCCCCTCTTTGCAGCCATGTAACAAATTCCTCCAGCATGATGCACAGGCTAAGTAAGAGCAACCCCTCATGCAGCACAGCTACTGACTGAAGTTCAGCAAGTTCCCCCTCAGCCAGAGCCCAAACAAAGCTGCATAGGGATGGATGCTCAGAGCACAGACACCTTCCCAGCCCTATGGATTTTTTATCAACAGCGCTGAAAGATTTTCAAGGTAGTTCCTTCTTTCATGACAAAGTTAAAATGAAAGCTGTAGCACAGTAGAAGCTATGACAGTGTAAAGGAGACCTCTATTACCTCTTCCAGACAAAACATCTACTTTTCGGTAATGCTATGGACCATATGCATCCACACCTGAAAACTCTCCACCTGGATCTGGCCCCACAGCTGGCAATAACTCAGTGTGGATTTTTTATCTGCAGCCATTTTGAGTCCCCAGTGGAATGTGAAATGGCAGTACAGAAGGGGGGTTAGAGACAGGAAATCAGGGTCTCCTGCACTGCACAGTGACTTCATTAGGGTCAGCCAGAAAGGCTGAACTAAGGGGAGCTGCAGGACACAACTACAGTAAAAAGGTGCCTGCTTTCAGACACAAAACCAGCCAAACCCCTTAAACATGCAAGTGGTGCACTGGCTGAAAGGTCAGGTAACTCCTGATCCCAAAGATGCAGAACCCTTTTGAGTGAGGATCCTGGTAGCAGAACATTTGCTTTGCTTCATGTTTAGGGAAAAGCAAGTAAAAAAAATGAGTGAAGAAAAGGGGAGGGTGTATGTGTGGGGAGAAGTGCTTACATGCAAGGACAGTGGAGTGCATAAATCTTGAGGGGCTCAGAAATAATTAAACAGTTCAAAAAAAACAAGTAGTTATTTTAGCCTCAGTCAGTTCTGACATCTCCTCACCCTGAAACAGGCTTCAGCTACAGTTCTTCTCTTGGCAATCTGTTCCTCATCCTGACTAACCAAGAGGAATCCAGTGTTTGGGGTTTTCTGTTTCTTACTGTCCTCCCTTCAATTCTCATTTTCTCCAAGTTCTTTCCCCCCACCTGTACCCAAATTCACCCCAGCACTTGTTTATCAGCAGGACACTTGTTTAGACAGCTGAAACATGCCCCCAGTCTACCAACACCTCTGCAGTTTCTACATGTCCAGACCTCAGCCTTTTGCAACACAGATTAGAGCCCTAGAGTGAGTAGTGAAATGGGGCAGGGGGGCAAGGCTTTGCACAGGCCTTTCCTCTTACTATTGGAATAACTCTTGGGGCAAAGCAAGGCACAGCTGGGAGGCAGATGTGCACACACAGGCGAGGGCTGGAGGATAGACTCCGTTCCTGGGGGAAGAGGGGAACAGTACGTGCTGCCATAGCCTGGGGTTGTTTGTGCCATGGGGGGACCCCACCCTGGTGACAAACCCAGCCCCAGGAGGCAGTGTCCCGGGAGCAGGACAAGGGTGACCGCTGCGGCCGCTCCTACCTGAGCACTGGACGATGTCGCAGGGTCTGCGCTCGGGGTCCCCGGAGGCGCCTCGGATGTAGCACCAGGGCGCGGCGTCGCCGTCCGGGTTTCTGCAGCTGTTGTGATCCTCGGCGACTGCTGGAGGGTACCGGGCCGTCAGCGCCGGGACCACCGCGGCCTCGGCGCCCCCGGCACCCCCCGCTCCCTCCTGGGCCCCCGGACCCACCTGCCGGGAGCGCGGCGCCGGGCCCGCTCCGCACCGCCAGCCAGTTGAGGCACGGGGCACCGCCGGAGGCCACTCGCCGGCTCCCGCGGTAGGACGCGCCGTTGCCGCGGAGGCACTCTGCGGAGAGACGAGGCCAGGCCATGCGGGCGTGCTGGGCAGCCCCCGCCGCTCCCCAGCGTAACCTCCGCGGATGCGGGGCCGATCCGCCCCGCTCTCCCCAGAGGGTCTCCAGTCCCCCGGAGACCGGCCTTTGTCCCCCACAACAAAGCACTCACCCTCAGCGCCGCGGGCGGCCGCCAGCAGCAGCGAGCCCAGCAGCACGGCCCCCAGCCCCGCCGCCCACCGCGGGCCCCAGCGCAGCATCCTCGGCGCGGAAGACGAAGAGCAGCCGCCAGCCCGGCCGCGCAGCTCAGCCCGGCTCAGCTCCGCTCGGCGCCGCGACGAGCCCTGCCCCGGCTCCCCCCTCCGCAGTAAACAACCGCCGGGCTGCGCTTCACCCCCCCGCCCTCGCCTCGCAGCCGCCGCCGGGACCTCACGCTGCCGCTGCCCGCCCCCGGGCGGCTCCCGACCTCGCCAGGGAGCCCCGGCAGAGGAAGGGGCGGCCTCCGCGGGGCAGGGTTGGGAGCAGCGCGGAACCTGCCGCTGCTTTGCCGCGGCTGCGGAGGATCCCGTCCCCCCCGGAACCCCGGGACAGGGCGCAGCAATGGGTGCGCGGTACCGCGGGGCCGTTGGGCTGCAGAGAAACACGGGGAAACGCTCCCCAAGCGTAGCTCCGTGTTCCCGGCCCCTAAAGCCAGAAGAGAATCCCGACACGAAACCAGGCTTGAACCTCTGTCTGTGGCAGGGAAAGCGTTTGTCTTCAGGGACCTAAAATTGCTGTCGCCCCTACAGAAACACCACAAAGGACTGAAATCCCTGTCCTGATTCTCCTTGGGGGGTTCCCTTAGCTTTATGCACGGACCGTGCCTGGGGGGGGACACAGGCTACCACGGGAGCTGAGAACCTCCCCAGTACGGGTTTACATTCTCGCCCCTGCTAATCGATTGCTTTCCTTCTACTCCACGTTCTCTAAAAGCTGTGCCTGCTTAGAGAAAAACAAAGTAAACAGCCCGAAAATGCTTCACAGAGTTAGACTGCAGGCACGCAGCCACCTGATAAAGCCTCCCTGCAGACATTCAGAGGGGCTACAATAGGTACTTATGTTTCCAAACAGGCAGAGGTATCCCAACACTGCAATGCCAGGGACTACACAAGCTGCTGGAGTGCAACGTTTCTGTTTGACACCAGTGAAAAACAAGCAGCTGAATACTTGGTCTGGTTGCAAACAAGCTCTCAAAGATAGCCTGGGCCAACTGATGGGTTTGTAGCCAAGGCACAGGCCTGCAGCACTGGATGCTATTTCTGGCTTTCCCACAGAGCTCCTTCTGACCTTGGCCAATCTGCCTGCTTCCCTTCTGTGCGCTTTCCTTTCCTTTCTGTTACATGGGGTACAATCAAACCTTCCTTCTCAGAAGAGGACAGGGGAGCTCCCTTCTCTTAAAAGTGCTTTGAAATCACATGGAAACCATTAAACACATAAAAAGTATTTCTATGCCAGGAAGCTGAACGTTGTATTCAGTGTTTGATGAATCATTTTTTGGGGCAGTGCTGGCTGGAGCAGCAGTCCTTCCCTTCCCCTCTCAGATGTTTCCATCTTGGCACTCCTCTCTCAGGCTGCTACAGGTACTTGTGTGACAAGCAGGCTCAAGGTGCTGATCCAGCCCAACTTTTGCCCTTTTCTTACCAGGTCATGCACACTTTAACCCTTTACTGCCAGGTCACCTGCTGCATCCAGTCCACAACACAGCCACAGATAGACAGATGTACCAGCATGACAGAGAAGTAATGAGGAAAACAAGTAAATTAAGCAGCACTACCACTGAAAACGAAACCATAAGCCTAAGCACTTGTGATTCATGCTTTAACAATATGATTTACCACTACAGTAAATTTAGTTTAATAATGTCAGATTAAAAAAACTGCAGCAGGTTGGAACAAAAAAACAAAAAAACAAACCAAACAAACCCCAACAAACCCACAAAACAACAGCAACAAAACAAAACAAAACAAAACAACCAAAAAGCCAAAAAAAAACCCAACTGTGTGTGTCCGTCCTGCCCAACATCAGCTGTCTGCTTTCTGGCATTATGCTCATTGTCTGCACTGATACTCAATTACTGCATTCCTCCTACTGCTCTTCAGTTACTCTCTGTGAAGGCAAGGCTAACTGGCGTGAGAAAGAATTGTTAATAAGGGCTATTGAATCAGGCCTTCTGCTTGTCATAGCTCTTCATAAGAGATGTTATGTGACAAATTCCATTCAGTCAGAAGCTGCAGAGCCATACATGCATCCAGAGGCACAGTCTGGCCAAAACAGTTTGCAGAGGGCTATCAAGCTGTACCATTAATTTATTTTAGCTCATTTCATGAGACTAACTAAGACTTCCATGTCATCTTGCACAGAAAGCACCTCCTCCTGTACATACCGATCCAAGAACTGAAGGCTGGGCAGTAATCTCTGTGGAAACAAACCTCAGACCTTCCTATCTCTCTCTCTCTGTCTCTCTCTCTCTCTCTTTCTCTCTCTCTCTCCTGTTATATAACAAGATAAATTTGCGCTTTTCATTACACCCAGCCAAGTTCCAGCAAACAATCGGAATTTCTAGTCCACAGAAGGACAATGGGGAATGTGGGAGAAATGCACAAACTTTCATATTAATGGTAAAGATCAAAGTATTTTTCATGACTGACTTCTAAGCATAATTTTTTCTCTTTCATCTCTAGCTTTCTCCAGGATGAGGGAAGATTTATGCCTGGCAGTTGCACAGAGTTAAGTTAAATAGGATGCCAGGTAGCAGCTGTCAAAGGCAGATTCAATTGCTCTTTCTGCTGTTTGGGAACAGGTTTGCTCTTCTTGCTACACTTTTAGAGACTAAACCTGACATTACTTCCTAGAACTTCATTTTAAAGTAACTACCCAAACTGTAAGTAAATTATTAGCTCTTCAACTACAACCGCACATAGTTTACATGTAGATACACATACAAGTACCACAGCAAATAGACACATCCACAGATACTTAACAGGAGGAAATATACACTATTTTTAGGAAAAGGGGATGTTAAGTGTCCTCCCTAAACTCAGTGTGAACCAGTTTCAGCTGTGAGCTGGTACCTTTCTGCTGTTTACTTTATACAGGTTCCAGAATGAACGTCTGCTTTTTCTCTCTCCTGTCTGTCAACTGCTGTTTCTCGTTTGTTTGTTCTACTTTTTCACCTGTGGAAAAATTCAAAGTGTATGGAGAGGGTTTTTTTAAAAGAAAAAAAAAATACAAGGAAACTAACATACAGTACAGCTGTGCAAAGGGAGACAACCACAGACCTACAGCTCTGGAAGGACTCCACAGGTCATCACCAAACCCACTGTACTCTGGCCACAACCAAGTATGTTCAGAGTTCCCAGGCAGAAGTTCATCTAAGCTCTCCTATGGAAGAACTAACACCCTTTATACTTAATGCTTACTAAACAAGATACTGAGGGGAGTAAACAAAATCAATTTTATAATCTAAGTGTCCTTTCCTAGCCAAATTAACATGGATGGCTTAAAATGGAAAAAGTTCACCATTGCCCTTCTTGTACAAGGGCATGTGTCATGCTCCAATAATTTCCCCTTTCATCTTTCTAGACAAACCAAAATAATTATTCAATTTCTTTTTTTCTGGTAAAACTATTTTTTCTAAACCATTTTGTGCTTCCTTCATAAATTGTGGTGCCTGAAAATGAAGACAGCACACTCTGAGGGCTCCTCCACCATGAACAGAATATTAGAGCAATTTGTGCATAAGGCTTAAAAAACCCAAAGCATCAAGGGCTGCGAAACACTGTTAAGTACCTGCAAGTCCAACAAAAGCAGGTGTTTTTACTCCTTTGCTGCCTCTGTCTGTATCATGAAAATAACTGGGGGTCTCACCTGTAAAAAGCCTTCTGTAAGTAACAATAACCTAGAAACAATCCAAATAAAAGAAAAACATCAGGGCTGGAATAAAAGGATCAGATGTTGAGTTTATGAAGCTGAGCAGAGTATAACCAAAAATCAAGACAGTGACAGTCACTACAAAGGAGTCAGTGTGCACTGTTGCACCCCCCTGCTGACATGTTCAAGGAGAGGCTTCCCCTCCCCCTTCAATCTGACAGCATGAGCTATTGCCGAGTAAATGCCAGCCACAGCCTCCAAGGACTAAGAAGGAAGTCTGCAAAAGCAAAACGAACATATGTGATACTTGAACTGGTTCAGACTGGTTCAGAGTTTGCTCTACTAACTCAGAGTGCTTTCTCATATGAGCTTTCTGTGTGGGCTGTAATAAAAGGATAGAGGCCTCAGGAGGGCAATCTGGGTCCTATTGTTTACGGGGGAAGAGGCACTGCAGCTACACTTTTCTCGAATTAAGAGATTAGCACTGAATACTCTCAGCAATCACTAACTTAAAACATTTCACACGCGGAGTCCTCTCTAACAGCAACACTCCTTTGTCGTTTTTGTCACAAACTGCCTTGTGCCTTGTTGCAATTCCCTCAGATGGGCCTTCAATGGGCCCATCAGCCCACAGACATTTGTGTTCACACTGGCCCACTGTGGCTGTTGTAATGGACCTTGGCTTGGATCGTGGCCCTTAGTTCTTTTCCCTGCTGGAGTCTTCTGAAATGAGTATCTAGACCACAACTGCTTTTACCTGCTATCCAATGGGTGTGTCTCCTGGCAAGGATACTACAAAACTGCAGCAATATTGTTAGGGAAAAGGTACAGCTGTCTAAAGATGTTTCAGGCCCCACTTGCACTGTTGTGTTTTTTTTTGTTATTTTTTTTTCTACAGAGGGAGGCTGCTGTTGACAAAAAACAGAGCAAGCATTGTTAAGGGTGGAGGAAGGGAAGTTGTTTTGAAAGATACTGTGAAGTACTCAGAGAAGACATAGGTCTTTGAGTCAAGAATTAAAGCCTTATACTAAATTCTTTCACTGATTTGTTATTTGATCTTAGGCAAGATTCTGCCCCAGCTTCCTATGACAATACTACTGATGTCACAGATGCAGAAAGGATTACATGTCTGGCAAGTGTTTTGAAAGCTGCAGACATGCAATACATACCTTATTAAAAGGTATTCAAGGGGAAGGAATTATGAAGAGGGATGTGCATGGAAGGTGTTCTCATTCCACATGTGCAGTGCTGACTTGGATGAAAAGCACAAATAACCACTGATGCAGGAAGAAAAATAGAATGCATTGTGTTGATTGTTTGCTTTTTTAAGGTATAAGATACCTTTGTATCTTTCTTAAGTCACTGTTGTGCACAACAGTAACTAGCAAAGCTAAGCAGCCAGATAAACCAACATTCATTCCTGCTAGAAAATGTCTATCTAAAAATAATGGTTTATCTGAACATGAGAAACATGAAGAAGGCTGCACCAAAACACCTGGGGTTTGAGTCTAAGGGAATAAATACTTCTGTTCTGATATATGTTCATATTAACTTCCAGTGAATTGGATGGACTATTAATTTTCTACCAACCTTTCACTCACCATGGAAGCAGATTTCACAGTCAAACTGAAGTGATAGCCCACAATTCTGCTCTTAGGACTTCAATAATTGTGGAATATTATCAAAGGTAGAGTTAGATTCCATTGTGGAAAGCATGAGGTTACAGAGTTGCACTTCAATATGCAAACTTCCAGTTCCTGTGGAAAACACACCATGTCTAAACAGCACAACCACTCTTTATAAGCAAGCAACCCATACCCCATGCCAACAGCAAGGCAATAAGGTTATAAACTTGACACATAAAAAAAACCCCAAACATGTATTTTCTTATCTCTCCAGGGCTTGGGGACTAGGACTGCAGTCATCAACACAAAAGCAGAGCAGAAACTCATCTTGTAATGGACCTCTTTGTAATTCAACATGTGAGCAGAGAAGCAGAGACCAAACCTTTCAGTAGAGCTACTAGTGTTTCCTCATAACAGCGCAGGACTCACAGACATTTACAATGCAGAGCTCTCACCTCTGGATTTTATTTTCTTAGCTGACCTGAAAGCAGATAAAACCATTGGCGCACAGGTACTGTGAAAGAACTCTCCCTCCACAGGTGTTTGCCTGAAGGCTGTGGGAGGAGTTGTTTATTCTGGGAAGCCACTCTTTCTTTCCTGTGTAGAAAGACAAACCTCTGTATTTTCTCTTTGGGTTGCACACATGCCATAGACATGCAGACATGGCCTTTTCCATGATTCCTGTATGCACCTGGACTTTTTTACATCTATTGACAAAAGCAAAGACTCTGTTCCTTAAGTATGTTTACAGAATAGGGCAAACCTCTGTTGTTATTTTGGTCCTGAGTTTGCCATTCTTTTAGATAGTCAGGGCTCAAACACAAGAGGGATGCAACTAGCCCAGGAAGGAACAAAGGTTCACTCATACTTCACTTATTTCTTTAGAATATAATGGAGTTAGATCACAGTGCATTTTTCTACTGACCTAGTACCGGTAGCCAGGGCAGAAACACTGCAAAAATGTATTTATATATCCTGGTTTGTTGGTTTTTTCACTGCCTTCTAGGTATTCAATGATCAGAAAACCAAATTTTACGTAGATACTTGTTGCTTCATCCACTTATATTAAAATAATGTAAACAAAAATCGCATTGCACAGCCCCAGATAAAGGATTTTCTACTCAAAATAAGGCCATCCTGATACACAACATTTCAACTTGCACATGACACTATGGGTTTTCATATCCTGCTGTGGAGATGAGCAAAGGCAGGAACTCTCTCTGTAAAGAGCAAGATTTTGAGATAGGAGAAACACAGGCTGTCTCTGGTCACTCATGGCTTCTGCTCTCTGTCTCCAGGAAATGAATGCATGCAGCCTGCAGAGTTTAATTCTCTTTTGGTTTATTACTATTTAAAAATCAGTTTTTGTATCCCCTTCTACAGAGGCTTCACCTTCCAACAGAACATACAAAAAATACACACAATAGAAAAAAAAAAAAAAAAAAAGATAGGTAGGTAAGTTGCTTTATACAAACAGGTCCCTAAGAACCCAAAAAGGCTAAAACAGGCTCGGTTTCAATAGAAGCAGGCCCATAAATAGGCAAGAGACTTCATTCAAGTAAGGAAAGAGTCATCCAACCTCACCTAAGATCCTTTCTTGCTCACACTGAAGACAATGGGAAGATTCCCAACAACTTCAGTAGAAGCAGGATTGGGATTCATCAGAGCCAATGGCAAACTTTTCTGCTCCTTCCTTTCCAAGGCACTGTCTCTTCCACATGGCGTGCAGCCAGGGAAAAATGCCAGTTTTTCTGGCTCATCCCACACTCATGTTTCAGTTGTTCACTTCTACAGGACATCTGAGAACAGCCTTTTATTTTCTCTTACACTAATTGCAGCAAACTTTCAGATTACAACAGTACTGAAGAGAAATTCTGAGCCCAAGAGCAAGGCTTGTTTGATTCTTTAAGAGCCAGCAGTCAGTCTGACAACTTTGCAGAGGACATGTAAAAGTTGCCTGGAGAAGGCACCAGTTTGCAGACACAGCAGCCAAAAAGCTATTAGCAAGCATGAGACTGATTTATTATAAAAGCACTTACCAAGCTCACTATGTGACTGCAGGAAGGTCAAGAGCATTTATGGCTGCCAGTGGCTGCATGAAGTGACTCCATGGTCCACATGGAACCCAGGAGCTGGGATTGAGTCACTGGAACATTAGTGAGACACCAGTTACCTCCTTCCTTCAGCACATCTCAGCTCAGAGCACTTCCAGGTCTCCAAAATGGCAATACAAGTAGAGAGGCCACCCAGGAAAAGCTACATAAACCTTGAGAGCAGATCAATAGTGCCAAGCAGTCTTCAAATTAATTTAAATATTTCATCTTTTAGGAGAAATGTGGCCAAATGTTTAACTTTGCACTGCACCTGAAATCAGTGACGCCAAACATTTGTAGCAGAGCTCAGCAGCACAATTGTGCAACATAATTCGGCACGTCAATCAAATCTTGAAAGGTTCTTACCCAATGGTTATAATCTCAATTTTATAGATGGGAACAAAACACAGGAAGAGGCTAGAGATGGCACAAGGTGTTAATTCTTTACAGCCAGCCAGTCAGTATCTGCTGCCACAGAGCAAACTGCTGTGGTTTTTCACAAACATGCTGTAACCATTCCAGCCATCACCACAACCCCTTACAGCCAGGCTTCCTGCTCCTCTACTGCACCACTTTGCAGTTATGTCACTGCATATATTTAAGTTGGGTTGTTGTGTTTTTTTGTTTGTTTGGGTTTTTTTGTTTATTTGTTTGTTTGTTTTCTTGTCAGCCAAATAGTTCTCTAGTTTGTTTTATAGCTAACAGTTATTTGCAGAGCTGCACACATCTGAGTAGGTACCACACTAGGACAGGAATGTATGGAGGGTGAACACATCAAGGGAGCAGGCAGGAAGAAATTCTGCCAGTGCTGCTGCTGCTGACTGCAACAGTAAGTATGGACTCAGGCTGCAGCTCAGGAGCTGCCTCCCTCTGGGTCCCAGGCTCAGTGCTCCAGAACACTCTGCCTTCTTCCAGGGACACGGAGCAGCAGATTGGGCTGAAAGCCAAATCTGGTCCCAAAGGCTCGTTCACAACTGCTGAAGGATCTTGTTTTGAAAAGGATGTTCAGGATAAAAAACAGGACTCTCTCAGGAGACATGGGAATCTTCCAGAATCAGTTTTCCCTTTTAAGTTTTCCTATGTTGTTGTTTCTTGTTTGTTTTATTTTCCCTCTTTACTCTTTTTTTTTTTTGTCTCTCGGGGTAGAACTGAGAGCATAAGCTCAAAGATTCACTGTGAGCTTATGTTCTATTCAATTAAAACTCAGGTACTGTGCCCAGGCAAAAGGTGAATGGTAGAAAGCTGGCTTAATTTACATTAAAATATTCATAATGCTGTTAAGGTATATTCATAATGCTGAAAAAGCCAACACATTTCATGGGTTTGTTTGGCACTTGCTCTCAGAGTTTCTGCCATGCTGAACAATTGAAAATATTTGATCCTTTTTGTGGGTTATAAAAACCTTTCCTGTTTAATTACTTAAAATTTTGGTAGCTGTTTTTTACTTTGTCCATTTATCTCTCATGAAACCCAAAGAGAGCTCTTGCTCCCCATTCATTCTTCCAACACTGAAGTCTGGAGTTTCTTTGCAGTTTACTTTGGCATCTACTTCCTCAAGCAAGCACCTTAAAAAAAAATTAAAGCTGAAAGTGGTACCCCACTCCAGACTCAAGACATAAATTCAGATACTGATTTCTAGGAACAAAGATTTAGTGAAAAAACAAGACACTAAAATTACAACAGAGCCTACAAAATCTAGGTTAGCTTTCATACTATCAATTCAATTAGTTGAGTTAGACATTCAGTTACACAACTCTTCTATTCAAGTCATTCCTTACTGCTGACAGCAGTTGAGGGAGGAACAATAATTCAGGGAATATATGGGAAATAACAAATATTCCCTAAGTCACTGGCACTCAAACAGGTCTAAAATTGTGACTGGGCATTTACAATTATTGAAAAGATTGGCAGGAAGACCAACTCCACACCATCTTCTAGTTCTAGGCTTTAAAAACCAAACAAAACAATAATTTTCCCCAACATATAATACTTTGCCCTACTATAGTTAAGGCACTGGATTGAGAGAAGGAAAAATCTGCGTTCAATTTCTGGTTCTGCTATCAATTTCCCACGTCATCATGGGCAAATCACTTCAGATTGAGGGCTCACACAGACCATGTTACCATGCATTAGGTGAGCCACACTAATAAGCCTGTTTGCACACATCTAGCACATGACAAATGCAAGGTAATGTCACTTCATCTAACTCAGTATGGAGTACATTCACAATAAATTGCTCTGCCTTGCATTTCTTGAGGATTAACAGTACATAAAGAAATTACTTCAGGCAGCAAAAGAAGCCTGATGATAAGTCTGTGGCCCTACTTTCAACACAACACTTAAGCATGCATGCAAAGAGGTTTTTAGTCCATCTTTATTTCACTCGTTTACCTAAAAGCATTGATTATTTTGTCTATCTTTAATGTTTAGATTATAAATGGCTGAAGATGTTTTCATCATACCTAATACAAAGGAGTATGAGCCTCAGTGGAGGGGCTTCAGGACTCCTGTAATACAAGGAAAGACTACAGCTCTGATTATCAAAATGTGTATGAACTTAAGTTCCCTTCTTGGCAGAGAAATGCACTGACTCAAACATTGGACTGCAGTTCTGCCAAAGCAGATGACAAGGAAAGGAGGGCTGGCCAAAACAGAGAACCATTATCTATACACTTACATGTCAATAAAAAAAGTCATGGAAACAAGTTAAGTGAGGTTGCAGCTCAGGGCATGTTAAGTATTTCCCTCTGAACTCTGAACTTGTGAGGCTGAGTTTTCTGTTTGGAACTGCCTTCTCTTCTATAAGAAGCAGACATTTCCCAAAGTACAGAATATAAAGAATTTGCATGTAGATTAAATTACTATACAAACAAAACAATATAGCCCCAAAGAAGCAAAAAGTTCTGAAAACACACCACTGCCAAAGATCTGCCCAATCTACTGCTGGCACTAGTCTGCACCAATCTCTTGTGTTGGTGCAAATCTCTCCCATTTACACCAGGATGATCTAGAACTGCCATTTCAGGATTAACTTCCTGCCTAATTGTTTCTCTGTCCACTAGACTGAGAAGTAAGTAGCTTTCATTCAATGTGTTCATGACAACTTAGTAAGCATTTTCTTTGACAAGCAAAATGCACAGTTAGTGTTTTAGTAGGCTTTTTTTTTAGTTCAAGGCTTTTTTTCATTTGTTTCATCAGGTCAGATTCTGTAGCATTCAGTTTTAAACCCAGATACACATGGCCAAAATTCAACCCACTAGTAACACAGCCAGTGGAGATAAATGTAGGATGAAAATATCCTATACTCTAGACTTGTTTTTTGGAGTTGAATTTTATGACTAGTGCACCGTCCTTGAGTGCATGTAGGAATATTAGGGACACAAACTTCTCTTTCTGAATACATTCTCAATTCAACCCAAATTTTCCTGGTGGCTTAAATACAAGCTGTTATTAAATCAGAGTGACTGCAGTTGCATTTGCTAATCCCAATGAGTTATGTTGACTGGAAAGCCTGCTCTATCTCAACTTGCTTGGCAGTTTACCAGGTTGCCTCATCACGGTCTAGATTTGTGAGGTATTTTAAAGTGTTTTGTTACCTTTCTGAAATGTCCTGTTTCTACTTGTTAACTAAGCTTACCAGTACAGCAATAGCAATTCCATGAAGCTTTACTTGGAAAGTGGGTTGGTTGTTGCTCTTTTTTTCCCCTTCTAAATGAGACTCACACCTATTCCAGGGATTCTGGGGGAAGATGAATGGAGAAGAATATGTTCTTCAGTCTCCCAACATAGATTAATAGCAAAACATCAAGTCCACTGCAACACGCTCTCAAATTTAGAAAGTGCTGGTGCTATAAAGAGAAAGCCACTGATTATTCACCCTTGGTTTATAACACTCGAGAGCAAGTACAAAAGTAGCTTCTCAGAAGAGAGAAACTGGGGCTTCTAAGTCTGCAGAATTTAGAACATCGTTCAAAAAATCCTTATATTTACAAAAGGCTTTATAATTCTAACATTAAAAAAAAAAACAGGAATGTGTCTTATTTCAGTTACGGACTAGCTGCAGGGTTTTGATTAGGAGCACCTGGGCAAAGCAAGTTGTGGCACAACAGCAGTGTGTGGCTACCCTCATGTTTGATACAGATGTAACTCCTGCAGAGGATGGAGGTCCTGCCCTGAGGTAGCCTATCCTGTTCCAGCACTGCAATAGTGATGGAGACAGCTATTGTTTCACAGAATGCACATTTGGTGTGGGTCTTGGGCTCTTCCAAGTGGCCCTTCTAGAAACATTCAGTACACGGAGCAACTTAGCTTACCAAATCACTGCTTAAACCATTGGTTGTTAACCCTCACAACAATTGTGATGCAGAGAAAGCTCTTTACAGATAGGAAACTAAGGAGTAAATTCAGTGACCTGTCCAGTGTGACCTTGAGCATCAACAGCAGAACCATAATTATAACTCAGAATATTCCTAACTCCTAACCCTGTGTTAAACAACATTTATACCTGGATTTGGTACATAAAGACCATGACAAGTTATAAGGGAGGAAAGGGAGGGCCAAGAAAGGGCATAATTTCTGTACAAGTGGTATTTTCAGATTAAGAGGAACCTCCCAACATCCTAGAGCCCAGCTTCTTTGCATTTTGCAATCAATTCTTCCTTAGAAATATGTTGCTTGCAATTCCCATCTCTTACAGTAGAAACCCTTCTTTTTGGACAAGAAAGGAGTTAGACTGGCTTTTGCAAACCTGACTAGAGGCAGATCAGGAGAGCACGACTGTAGCCAAAAAGCCCAGATCACTGAGAATACAGTACAGTGCAGAGAGGGATTAATGTCTTAATTACTGGCTCTCATTTGCACACCTCTTGGACAGGTGGCTAAATTGCTCAAAAACCAGACAAAACGAGGGGATGCAAAGTAACATACTAACTTCTTTAATAGAGTCCAATCCAATTAAACCAAAATCACTCTGTGAACCCCTGGGTTTATTCACACTAAACAAGTCAGTGGTACATAGTGTTAACCCGAAGGCTGATTGTGTTTATACCCTAGGTCCCCACATGAAAAATGAGCACCAGTCAACCAGACTGCAATGGTATTTTTTTCCTTCCTTTTTTTTTTTCCTTTTTTTTTTTTTTCATAAAACTATGTATTTCATCGACTTAAAACAATCAACTAGCCAAGTTATTAATTATGGTACATCTAAAAAAAAAAAATAATACTAACCCTAATGTGACTGCTGCTTTAAGAGTGCTCTGTGTATTGCCTTAGACTGGCTTTTCAGTAGCAATTCACTACAACAGGTCCTAAAATAATAATAATAGAGAATTAAAACCTGACAACAAGTTTAATGGTTAAAAGTAACAAAAAAACCTGTTCTGAGTGGTGATTTTCCTCAGCAGTTCAGTCCTGCTGCAGCACTCACAGCCTCACAAATAGCAGAAGGGGTTCAAATTCTCTCACCTTCTTTACATTTTCTGGTTTTAAAAGGACAACTGCATTGTGACCTGCTAGGTACCATGGGGCATTTTGCTTAATATTATATTCAATAATGGGTCAATAATGGGTCTGTTTTTAAAACTTACTGTTTTTCTGGGGTAGGTTAGGGAAGATGGGGAATAGAGAGAGAACAAAAGCATAGCTCCCTGTAGCTGTAGCTCCCCAGGTGCCTCAGTCACCAGGACTGTCTAATTTTCACATCACTGCTGGCAACTTCTGTTTATTCTAGAAGATCATGACAAAAAGCCAGCAGCAGCTTCTAAAGCTCCATTTGGTGTTTTAGGTCATGTCTTCTTTTCAAGGTCACCATCTTCTGTAATTTATCAGCTAAGAAGCATTTTCTCCCTCTCCCCAGTGAAGGTTTAAAGGTGGGGTAGGGCATGAGACAAAGAAGGAAGCTAAAATGAATAAAAAATCCTCAGCTATAGAACCCAATTTCATTATTTCCTCTTTCATTCACAGCATCTCATCATTATAGCCAGACTGCTGCTTTGCTTTGTTAGGATCAGACCGATCTCATTTCCCCTCTGGCCCCATCGGTTGCTGGTCGACCTCTGGATCCACTAGGGATGATGCAAATGCTGACTGGACGATCTGAAACCCAAACGACTCCAGGAGAGACATGTTCTGTTGGGGTGAAAAGGGGGATCCTAGAGCAGGACCTAGGTCCCCTAATGGGCCACCAAGGGCCCTGACGTGAACTTTCTGTATGTGTTTGTTCAGATAAGACTTGGATCTGAAAAAGCTGCCACACTCAGGACAAGGGTACTTCTTCTCTCCTTCTGTCTCCATTTTGTTTTTGCTGACTGCCATGTCACACGAGAAGGACCCATTGGTGCTCTGTTTCTCAGGAGTCTTGAGGTCACTGGTGTCAGAGAGGTCTCCGTATGAATCAGAACTCTCAATCGGGTCCGAATGTGAACATTTCTGGCCTTCTACAGGAAAAAGAAAAGAGAGAAGCTTTCAGAATCTTATCTCCTAAAAAAATTACTTAATGTGCATTCAAATAGATGACACTGGTTCCTACTTGATTTAATTAATGCCTGTCATGACAGAATGATACACACTTAACATCACAATCCCTCATATTCTAATGCCCTTGACCATAGGTCCTGTTTACAAACCACCAGGCTGCTATTAGAGCAACATCCAGGTTTTTATTATGGATTTGTCATGATACTGAATGCATCCATAGTGGGTCTCTGGTTTATATAATACTTTCTTGAACCCCAAACATGTCTCGCAACATTTATACCTCAAGCACTATAAAGGATAGACTTAAAGGATAGACTTAATGACAATTTTTAAGTCCCTCCCACTCTTCTGAAACATTGTTGATACTTTTGGAAGAGACTCTAGAAACCTAATTAAGTGTTACATGCTGCGGCAAGATGTGAAGAAACCTGGAAATACTCAGCAAAAAGAGCAGTGAGCTACTGCAACTAGTTCTGAGGAACTCTTTTTTACAGCCTAAGTGCAATGCTGTTAGGAGTTAACTTCACCATCTGAAATTGTTCCATCTGTAAATACTGTAGTGTGAAACAGAAGAGAGGTTAGGGACACTATTTTAAGTCATTTGGATACATATCCTGGCAAAGCCATTGGTATGTTTGGAAGTGCTCTCCACTCTCCCCTGGCAGTAAGCCAAGAAAGTTTGTCCACACTTTTTGCTCAGCGCATATGAATGAGCGTGGGAAACCCAGGCTCACTCCCTAAACAAGTCTGTGAATACAAATAAGCTGTATCTACTATTAACTCTAAAAGACCAAAGAACCACTTGGCACAACCCAAAAGACAGATTTGCTCTGGGCTGGGCATTACAAACCAAACAGGATATGCATGAAATCAATACACCACTGAGCTGGAGCAAATCTCTTGTTAAGTCAGCACACCACCCAAAACCAAAGGGCTTCTGTAATAACTCTATTACGACTTCAACAGAAAAAAAACTACACAACTGTAGCTTTCTGCTGGCAAAGACTTTGTTTAATCCAACTTGCTGTGTTCTCCTGGGAAGGAAAAAATCTGACTTTTGGGGACAAACATGGTTTTGAAGAATTTTCTGATGTTTCAGCTTCACCAGAAATACTGACAGCTCAAACCAAGAAACAAAAAGCAAGCTATTCTGCATAGATTAACACACAGCTTTACATACTCAGAATCTAAATACTCTTTAGCTGTTCTTACAATATCTCTTTTCTGGTTTTGTTCTTCCCCAGAAGTTAAATCCAAGTTAAAAACCAAAAAAAGTAACAGTACTATTATCACCCCCTACCTCTCCTCCCCAATAACAGCATTAAAAAGTGTAAGTTTAACTACAGATTAATTATGTCTGCTCAACAGCCTGAGGATGAATATTGCTTTCACCACTCAAGAACCTTTATGAACTGAATTCTGTGGCTCCCTTCTCCTTCATGGAAAATCAGGAACATGGTTTGGTTGACATGAGATTTAAACATAGCAAGACTGCGGAACTGCCAAGAATCTGCACCCCTCAGGCAAAATTCAAACACTGGCTGTTACGGGGAAGATGGTCAAGATATACTAAATGTGGCTTTTTCAATCTCTAAAATCAAAGAAGTTGCCAAAAATTCACGTACCCTTATATGCCCATCTCCTTCCCTCAGACTTCTCAAGTCTGCTATCTAAAGACAGGTATTGCATACTATGCCATGATGTGTGATTTCTCCCCTAAGCATCTCCCTAAGAATCTCTCCAGTGGTTTTGCTGACCTTCTTCCCTCCCCTTTCTCATGCCCAGCCCAGTCTCCCACAACACAAAGTTTTGCACAAAGCAGCAAGCTGCAGAGCAGTGAGTCTCTTACCTTTGATGCCATAGGTCCTGACGCAGTGGAATGCTGCTCCCCCATTCGGGATGGACTCCTGGTGCCTGGAGACCTGGGGAAGGGGAACACCGTGGTGGGTTTTAACATGGACCTTTAAGTAGGAGGCAGAGGAGAAACCTAAACAAGATAAAAGGAGATGAGATCCTGCCACCAGCAAAGACACACATCTGCCTTCCCTGTTCTTTTAATCTTTCCCTTGTTCCTGCTCCCTATTACAAAGGTGCCATTATGTTACCCTGATTTCTGGTTACCTACAACATGCTCAGGTAGGACTCCTAGACATTGTCAGACAATGAATGCAAAGCATACTTTTCATTAGACTTCATTTGCTTTTTGGAAGCCATGATGAAAGAACAGCCTCCTTGAGAAACAAATCCCATGTAAGCAAAATTAGCAGATGACACAAAGCTTTCTGGAAAAGGCAGAAGAGACATGATACAAAAGGGCACCCAGGTCTTGTCACCATTTTTGTGCTATTTTAGTTACATTAATTAAAAAGCCCTTCATCATCTGCTAATATTTCGAAAGACAGTTCAAATGAGTTTATTTTACACTGTTAAGTTTTGAAGGAATGCCATTTAGTAACACCCCTCTTTGATATTTAGTGTGCTTTCCCCTTCGGTTTCTAGCATCTACAGTGGCTACTAGAAGGCAGAAAACAAAAAGTATTGAGTTTTTAAGGTATACAGTTTTATTCTACAGTAATTTTTTGAAAGTATCTCCTTCATTCAGCTCATCCTGACTTTTAAAAAACATATTAAAACTCATATATTGTCTGATATTAAAAAAAAAAAGTAAATTAAATTTCAATATTTCTGTTAGTTCTGACCTCTAAGCCAAACTCACTGAAATTAAAAACGTATTTCAAACAACTGATTTCTGAACAAAACAGTTTTTTACATTTTTTCATGAGCTTTTTAAAATTGTTTTTGAAGTCTCACAAATACAGCCTTTTTCTTTAATGCAATAAATTATCTCACATATATTTTGTAATATTTCTAAATTCAGACTTGAATAACATTTGCAATTAGTACTAGTACATTTGGACCACATACAAGGCACAAGGAGGACAGTGTTTGAAAGACTTCCTACACAGGTAAGCCTACCAACAACCCTCTTAATTTTGTCATATTTTGAAATCAATATTATGGCACTTTCATGTTAGAAACATTTTAACAACTGAGAACACAAGTTTCACCATCACAGACACAGAGCTCCAGATTCCCTTTCTGGATAGAGAAAACCCAAGACCTCAGGTTTTTTTTAAAACCAATACAGCATTTACAGCACAAACCCTTGGAAGAGAACTTTCATACCAATGCTTCACTTTAAATAGGAATAGATACACTACTGTAAAGCCATTTCTATAGTGATATACTGCATTTACATTTGATGATATATAATAATATATTAGGAAGGATGCAAAACCAATACTGGCACAGCTCTCTGGGGTGGATTTTCTGACAGCAGCTGTTAGTTTCAGGTGTTGAATTTAATAACAGAAGTGGCTTTACACTGGAATTCCCTGTGCCTATCCAACAGAATATCACTCTACCCAGACTTTTCTTAGAAGTCAGGATCGAAGTGTATTCAGGGATTATTAAGAACTATACATATAGGATCTTCAGAGCAAGACAATTCCACAGCAACCTGCTGAAAGGGAAAAAGGGCAGGTTGCTGAGAATGAACATGAGAGAGTAACTGTAGAATTGTAGAACTGAGTTGAAAAGTACAGAAAAGTAGATACATTACAACTGAAGAAAACAAGAACATGTAATTCTCAAAATACAATGGAGCAGAATCACCCAGGTCAAGTCATCCAGAGAATTAATGTAAGGATATTATCCTCTGAAATAATGCAATACCTACCCTCAGACACAAAATGTTGGACTGAATACTTCACTGGGTCACAATATATATTTTTTCCAAGTACCAAAAATTCACTGTACACATGGAAAGAACCAGTGTTTGGTAGAGAAAAGGACCCAATGTACAGATATAATGGTGAACTTCCAACTAGAACGTACTTCTCTTATGTCATAATGTGTCTAATAACCACATGCATGCTGAGATGAGCCTCTTTATGTGGCAATGCATTAAAATCTCACTGCCAACTGGTAAAAAAGGACTACACAGAGGAATTCAGTGTTTTTCTGTACTGCAACTGACACCGGAAAAACTGAAGTTGTAATCTCTGCTTTACAGTGCTTTTTGTGAACTCTGCAATTCTACTTGTAGAGTGTATCTTTTTATATAACAAAAACTGCCTGCAAAGTGTGTTAGCTCCCCTTTATGCACTTGGCAGAGGAACATGTGAGTCATCAACTTCCATCAAAGCAGTAAGAATGCCAACTGTTTCATAGGAAACTGTTTAAAGTGAGATTTTTCTGGTTTGTTTTGATCCTATTTTTTTTTTTCTGAACGACTCAGCACTGGCCATTTTTTTTTTCCACCAGACCTTAATTATTAATGCCTGTCCTAAGAAGATGGGGGATACACAGACAATAATCCTTCACTTTTAAAAAATCTCTTTAAAAACAGAGTCAGGCTAATGCAGCGGATAAAGTGGCAGTGTTTTTCAAACAGGGAATGTATTTATTGTTTTACCCATACGTTTTTATCAGCTTTGCAAAGCAGATTATTTCTTCACACTAGAGGAACTAAGATTAAAAAATATGCATAGAGAGGAAATTACCTGCTCTATATAAATGGAACCTATTCCTTGATCTCTTAGATAACATAGATAAGGAGACAGACTATAGAAATAATTGCAGGATGCTCCTTTTAACAAAATTCTGATTTAGATTTCACTGGAACATCTGGAGAGTGTGTCTTTCTTTAAACAACTCTGTATTCACCATGGAATATCCAAGAATTCATCTTATTGTTAAAAAAAAAAAATCTAACTTGTGATTGGAATATTTACCCTTTTCCTAACTAATTAGATTTCTGTGAAACAAACAATGCTTATGCATCTGAAACAGAAAATGAATCTTCCAAGTTGCAGATGTTATTACAAAATACCAGTTCCAGACTTGCCATAGTCATTAATCTCTTAAATTCTTTGAAAAAGCCCACACAAGCAAATAAAGTTCCTAACGACGGTACTAGCTTATGTAACAATAAAGCAGGAGCAGGTCTTTTTTATATGAACTGATTAAAGAGAATTTGTCTTAAAAAGTGAGGATTGAGGATTCGTTTTCCTAAGCACATTTTAGATGAATTCTTTTAAAAAAAACAAATCCTAAACAAACTCAGAAAATGGCAGAAAAAACCCTCAACATTGTACAGCTTCCCTTATTAAACAAGATTTAATTGCTTCCATAAATATGCTAAGCGTAAAGATTGTAAGTAAGAAAATAACCTGGAAAAAAACAAATGACAGATAGTAATTTTTGGACATTATACTATCATTTTGTAGAGTAAATAAATAAATAAAATCAGCAAACAGGTACATGTATGATGTGGTAAACCAGTGCCTACTGCTCTCAGCCAGGTACTGAGTTTGCCACCTTCTAAATAGATTAAACTCTTGGAACATGAGACACTTGAAGTTCCATGGAAGAGCCCTCATTCTGATGGCATAAATTGAGGGATTCTAAACTCCATCTTTAACACTAGGAACGTTCACCTGGGTAAGAGTCACCTTTTCATCCAGTCCTTTGTTTTTTTGGTAGGCCAAGGACCAAAATTCTCTCTACAAGCAGCCTAAGTATTCTTGACAATCACTATATCAGAACTAGTCAAATTCCAGTTCAAAAACACACCAGCCTGTTAGCTGAGGGCAGAATTAAACAAAATCCCACTGCACAAGCACCGTAACCACGGGACAGTCACAGTCAGGGGGATGGTGGGTAGTTTCTGACTGCACCAAAGCCTATTAAATAAATGTTTCTAATCCAGAAATTTTCCACTAGACTTCATCTTACCAGGCTCTACCCTTTAAAAGATACCTATTTACAACACTGAATATTGTAATTTGACTCTAGAACACTTTGGATTAAAAATTATGCTGTCATGGATGAATCTACATGAATCTACAATCAAAATTCACAACATATAACAATGAATTAATCACACAGTTGTTTGACAAATCCAGTCTGTAACTTCGCTTTCCTATGCATTTTAACACTAGGTAGATAGTTAAGAATAATTCAGCAGATTAACTATGTTTTCTAAGTGCTGATGTAAACTGAAATTTATAACAGACTAAATTCTGACAACACATATGAAATACACAAAATTATAAGAAGAAAGTAGTTTCTTAAAGGTTGTGGTACTACAGGTCCCCCCTCCTTCTATAGAGAGGCGTGTATTTTATTTAAATTTCCATTGTACATTTAAAACTGTAAAGTGTGAGTAAACCATTTAGTCATTTTATTGTTTAAATGCCAGATCGATCTTTGTCATGCTGGCTGAATTTCGAAAGAGCTGCAGTGACATCCAGTGGTAGTTAAGTTGAAACTCAAGCTTGTAAATCTTGGAAATAAGACAATTCCTCCCGACCAACATGAGTTTCTGATTGGCATCACGTTCAACTGAAGGAGAGCAGGATAGCACCTCGATCTTGAATAGTGTCTTCCATGTTGTTACCACAAAAAGAATCAGGATAAGCTTAAGCAATTTTTCAGAAGATGAGCCTTCAGCTGAAAAGGAGGCCAAACTTCCATTTTGCACCATCTACCTGGAGCTTCAGAATCTGAAGCTTTTCAACCTAGACGCCTTTTCCATTCAAACTGTTAACATCACTCTCAAGACCTCACAGACTGTTCAACTACTGGAAATACTTCCTTTGCAATTTAATGTCTCTCATTACTGATCAACTCCTTATCATCCAAAAGCTCCCTGGAAAATCCTCACATTAAATATAAAACAGATTCATTCTTTCAAAAGATTTCACTTCTCTTAAATTATAAAAGGAAACACACATCATAAACAAGCAACTCATCAGAAAAAACAAGATCTCAAAACACAGCAGCGACCTCTTCCTACACTTGCAGTGTGAGCCAACAATGTATTCTGAAGTTGTGTATTAATCATTCAAAACAAATACACTAATAAAAATCAGGTTTTGAGCTTGCCTTACATGCCACAAATCCTAAATTTACCACTCTCTTCAATTGAAGAGTACCACAAACAAATGGAAAAGCTTCAAAAGCTCTTAAGTCACATGGTTTAGTTTTAGGTAGTCCTGCAAGGAGCAGGGAGTTGGAATCAATAATCATTATGGGTTAATTCCAACTCAGAGTATTCTATGATAAAATGGATTTGTACAAATAAAGGTAAAGTACGTTTCTAATGCTCTTCAAAAAATTTGTTTTAGAAATGTAACTTAATACAGAGAGGGTTAAGAGGAAGAAGCATCTTGACTCTACTGCTGCACCAGGAGGTTAAGCAAGATTGATGTAGTATAGTAGAATTCTTTTATTTGTGGTACAGTGTATAATTTTCAGTTTGGTGTATATTTCAAAGATTCCTCTTTCAAACTGAATGCAAGTCTAACCAGGCATAGAAAACAAAAAAAATGTATGTCAAATAGCAGCAAGGCAACATATCACGATTATTTTGTAGGGATCTGGCTATTTCGCAAATAACTTAAAGCTGTCTAGAACTAATTTGCTTCACATTTAAACTGAGTTTCTTCAGGAATTATCAGCCTTGGAAAAAGGCAGACCTACAGCTCCATCAGTTTCAAGGTTAAGCCTTAAATAAGAAAAGCAAAGAATATGAACACGCATGTGGTGTAACCTCCTCCTGTTGCAGACAGTCACAGAGCCTTACAGCTTCCCTCAAGCGTTGTCCCAGCCCACTGAAATAAAAAAATAGTTTCTTCATTACCTCGGTTACAGATAGTGCAGAAATTGCTTGGTCCTTCACTATGCTTCTTCAAATGATCTGCCATATATGCTGCTCGCAAGTACTTCCCACACACCTGGCATGGAACTTTGTCTTCATGACATGCTAGGTGTGAGCGCAGTCGGTCACGAGTGGCAAAGGAAGCATTACAAGTCTGCAGGTATAATGAGAACCATGTGACTCATCAACTCTGCTAAAAGCACTGATATTGTTGAATATTTGTAGTATTCTTTAGAGTAAATACCTTAGACTCTGGACAAACACACAAATGACATGATGCATGAGCCATTTTCCCACAAATAAAACATTCCAATTACCAACATACTGCACAAGATGTGATTGATATTACTATTCAAAAGAATTAAGAAAGAAAGCAACTCTAATATACTACAGACAGTAAAGCTTAAATCAAGATAGAGCTGTAATGCCTTAGCTTCTCTCTAAGGATGAAGATACTAAAACTTTATGTAATATTTAAAGAAATAGCACAAACCACTTTTATTCCATTTACAGTAAATTCTGCAATTTCATTGAGTCATTACAAACACTTTAGGCCACTCAAAACATCCTCTCTCCTATCTTCCTAAATTTCACTCTTTGATCAATCTAACTTCAGCACACAGAATCCCTTAGGAGCAGGATGATATACAAACAAAGCATCAGAGAACTGTCTGGGATGAGCATATGACAAAAGGCAGTAAAGAAGCCATCCACAGTTGCAGTGCAAACAAACAGCAGAAGTGAAGCCTCAGAACTGAGCAGGTATCAAAATAACTGCATGACACTGTAATCTGTTTATAACTCACCCCTCCCTGATCAAGGTATCATATTCCACTTAATACTGTGAAAGAAGCTTGACTTGGCATAAGATGATATTGATTCTACTTCCCCATTCCCCAGACATAATCCATGAGTGAAGGCTCCCTCCCATGTTTTTAATAATACCAACTGGCAGGCATGCAGGTGTATAGCCTGCTACAACAGCCTGGAAGTTCTCAAAGACTTGCTTTATGTCCAACACGTGAAGGAAAATAAATCACCAGCAATACACTGTAAAAGTCATTAAAGATATAGTCTGAAACCATTGCTCACAAGTTCAAGAGGAAAAACAAATGCAAACATACAACAGAATGATCAGGCCAAGTGGGCAACAGTGGCATTCAAGAGTGTACAGTGTTTTGTTTATACCACCTTCAGAGAAAATAATGCAGCTAAGATGTACAACCAGAACCCCCTAAGAGATAATATGAGACTATTAAGTGACTTGGGAACTGGATATATCATGTGTTTTCAACCATCAGTATGTAAGTAAAAAACTGTTTTAAGAGATAGACTTGCTATAGTAACAATCCTAGTAAAATTACAAAATTATAACTTCAAATAAGTGAAAGTGATAATACAGAAAAGGATAAACCATATAATTTTATATAATTCAGTTAATCAAGAGCTTAATCAAAAAAACACTGAAGGCAGCTGAAAAGTACCTATGAATTTCAACAGGCTTTACACTCCTTCAGTCCTGTGAGATGCTTAAACATGGTAAACTCCCACAGAGCTGAGGCTACTCTGCAGTGAGCACAAGACTTGGCACCTCAGAGGATCAGGACTTCATGAACTTAAAAAGATAACAGTAAAATTATCTGGATTCCTGTGATACAGTTTAACTAAGCTCACCAGACAAGGATTCATAAATCACAAGTAGTGAAGATTAAGAGGCAAATCCTTGAGCATGAAGGATTTCTCTTAATTTGAATCTCAGTACACAGTGCTGAGCAAACCAGATGCAGCTTTCACTTACTAAAATGTAATTAGAGGTAAACACTCATAGAAGGCAGGATTCCAGCACTGATACTTATCAATCTGCTGGATATCAATTAAAGATACATAACTGGACAATCAAAGGCGACAGCGAAGAGATCCATCATCAATAAGTTTAAAAACACTGAGCCACAGTGAGCGTCCATACAAAAGCATTAGGAGGGCATTAGTTGATGAAGCAGACCAGAGACAAACCACCTAAGTAAAAGGATGCCAGAAGTAAAACTATTATCTGTCCCATATGGAACTTATCAAGTTAAAAGCTTAGGGAAAGGCAATATAATAGCTGCTGTGTTTGATTTCTCACTCTTGCTGCAGAGTTGTGCAAAGTTCACCTCTGGATAAGCCATATAGTAAATATAACTGCAAAGAAGCTTAAAAAAAAAGAAAAAAAAAGTCCAGTGGAGAAAGCAAGAACCAGTTTAGCTGAATCATAACAATGGGAGACAGGACTAGATTTAAAGAAAACCCCAAAGTTAATATTCAAATAGTTAATATTTATAAAAGGTATAGAGCTAAAAAAAAGATTTATTTTACAAAAGACGTGAAGTGCTAAATGAGTGCTAAGTATTTATCATTAATTGTTAATTGTAGAAGAAAACTCTCCAGTGCTTTCCTATCAACATTGCACAGGTATATAAATAGATCAAAAAGAATATATATAAAGTTTAAAAAACATTGTTTAAGAAATACCTCTTGAAGTTTCAACTTTTCTATGGATGTGGATGTCTCTGAGCTTATTCCATGGTGGCTGCCATTTTCCTGCTAATAGGCAGGAAGTAAGAGAAATTAGGACAGGAAGAAACTCATTCTGCATTGAAATAAATGGGAAAAGCACTGGACTGGGGATGCCAATTTTAGGTTTACTTAAATAAAGATATCTTTTTCCTTGTCAAAAGTTGTGCTTTAATTTAACCTGCATTTTTCTCTTTTTTATTTAAGTTGCCAGAAGAACACGTCTCTGGTCTCTGAGAAGGAGCAAACTTCTGTTTTCTCCCCTTGTTCTTTCACATCCACAGATTTTCAGATCACCATTTCCTTCCAAACTGCAGCCTAACTTTCATACCATTCACGCTCAAAAACCCAACAACCCAGTTTCACCCCTTCCCCTGGCTAAACTATACCATTATGGACAGAGAACTACTTTTCTCTTACCACTAGAACTCAACTGTCATTAAAAATAATAATAATGAAAAATCACCAGTGCAACAATCCAGGGAAAAGATCCAGAGACCAAAGAAACTTCTTTGATCCGATTTCTCAGCTGCTTTGGCTTTATGGAAGCTTTCCCTATTCTGAGTCTATTTTAACAGTAATGAAAAAGCTGGAATCAGGTCTTTGTCTGGCATCAGGTGCTACAGGTGCTGGAACTTAGGAGGCTTTCAACAAAGTGGTTGTGAAGCACAACCATTATTTTAGGGGATGAGTGCAGGATTACATGCTGAGCACTGAAAACTATAGTTGTTGCAGTGATGTTCAGCCTACCATTGCCCTGCTCCTCATAGCTTCATTTTATTTATTCTGAAGTTGGGTTGACACCTTCACACTTTTATTTTGTTAGGCCAAAATTGTACCATGATGCCACATCAGCAAAACAGTAGATATACACTGGTTTACCAAGACACGAGGGCTCAGGTAAATGGCCAGTGAATTTCTTTAAAATCATAACAGAGCACTGCTTCCAAGAATGCCATTACAATAGAGGATTCTGGAAAGCTTTTCTGTTTACTGACAGAGTATTTCTCTTTTGCAGTAAACATAAAGCATGACAATAACAGGAATTTTCTCAACAGATTCAAAAAGGATGCTGAATGCTGTTCAGACTGCTCTCACAAGGAGCCAATTTGCCAAACACAATTAATGGAAAAAGATAATGGAAAATGGGGAAACAACATGTCAATATTAAGCTATTTTCCTTGTTAGTGGCCAGATTCTGTGTTTCGATACATGTAATGGAACAGAAGTGCTACTGGTTATGAGATAACCACAAGGAAAACTTTATCCATTTATGCTTCAACTTTCAGATCTGAAACACATTCTCAGTGTGACAGCATGAGTGGTCTGTGTCACGTATCTCAGACTTGTGCATATTTAACAAGACTTTCTAAATCTGACAGGATATTATGAAGCATTTTTTGCAAAGACACACAACAGCTCTTGAATAAAATTTCTACATCAAGATTCACAAAAAATTAACTTTGCAGGGTTAAGCAAAGACAAGAACAAACTTAATAAAAATCAGGTTAACCACGAAGAAACCAGTCCTGAAAGATAACCTCAACTCTGGCTGATGCTTGTGACCAACAGCCTATACATTTTAACTGAAATGAACTGTGCACACAGTGTTACAGCATTTCAACATACAATGAGGAAGACTCCTTAGAAATTGCAATCACAAAACGTGTGCAAGGAGGCAGAAGTTGAGCTTGGTTATACAATCTTAGCTTCCATGTTTCTTGACTTTCTCCCTCTTACTGTATCCTCTGAGTCACATTTACAGAGTTTATGTTAATCTTAAATCAATCCAAAAACTATAAAAAAATATCAGGTATCAGCTGGCAAAGAACAATTCATATCTATCACCATTATTCATAAACTGTGTTCACTCAGTAACCTTGGTATCAACTGGCAAAAGACTGATGAGTTTTGTTCATTTCAGGACTTACTAATTTTTGTACTTCCACACAAATACAAGCTCATGGAAAAAAAATTTAGTTAGCTTCAGTTCATCCAACCAGACCCTGTTATCCCCAAATTGTGAAGTCTTTTTATGAGTGGAATTTTCCAATTTATATAAATTTGTAACCCCCAAATCATCTTAAGAAACTTAAAACCAATCTAAGGCTGTATTTAGGATATACAGTTAAGTCAATGTGAAGGCTCTACAGCCTGT
Source organism: Apus apus (assembly GCF_020740795.1). Lineage (NCBI taxonomy): Eukaryota > Metazoa > Chordata > Aves > Apodiformes > Apodidae > Apus > Apus apus. The sequence goes on from NC_067297.1 coordinate 4,438,963, forward strand.
TTTTCAAAGGTGCTGGGCTTTCACAGATCACATGGAGGTCAACAGATACCTTTAGATGGCTCTGAATGTCTGGAAAAACTGTTCACTGGATTATTAAAGTTACAAAATGTTTCAAAACTCAGAATTTGGAGGAAACATGGGAGAGGTGTGTCAAGATACGAGGGAGAAAAATGCAATCAGGAGGCAGCAGTCATGTAAGACACACTACGGTCATGAAATGTGTTTAACAATTTTAGAAGAAAAAAAAAACCTCTAACTTTCACTGCCTTTAAAGAAACTGAAAATGATCTTGCTCCAACTTTCTTAAAATAAATAAAGAAATCTTTCTTCACAGATCAAGCATGGTCTCCAAGCATGTTAGCCCAGGAAATGTTTTAGAAGTCTGCCCAACAACTATGTGAAGGCAGTGGATGATCGTGGAAGCTGCTTCTCAACTTTGATTTTAATTAATACTTCCAGGCACTTTTTAAATCTCTCTACAAATGAATTGCAAACTATATTTCCTGATTTTATATTTTAAACCCTAATGAATAATTTATTAACTGTGAAAAACTATATGCAATGTTATGACATTTTATTGCAAAGGATACAGTGATGCTGTTATTTACACTGTCCCTGGGATTAAAGAAAGCTTCCAGTTTTGCTCAGGGCAATGTTCTAAAGGCTATATCATAAAAAAATAGTATGTTGGCAAGTAATGGTAATTTACCAATTTTATTTGAAACTATTCTGAAAAAAAATGAAGTCAGCATTGGAGCCTCTGGTTGGCAACAACTGCAATTAAAAAAAAAAAAAAGGGGGGGGGGGGAGAGGAAAAGGCTTAGAGTTGATTCTTAACCCAGGGACAAGGTGGCTGGGTAAGAGATCCAGGGTGAGGCTGGAATAGAGCAGTAGGGAAGAACATCTGGCAGAAGGGGAGGGAGGTAAGAGGACCAAAGCTGCAGATGACACTAGGGGATGGGGACAGGAAGGATGTAAAGCAGCTGTCACTGTTGAACCCTGATATTTACAAATATTTATCCCAATTCATACATACATGGCATTTTTACCGATGCTTCAAAATTGTCTGCACACATAAATGCAATGCCAAAGATTCCCCACACATCACTCTAAACCCCTCCAGCTCCTACCTGACATTTGTGAGGTCTCTCTGAGGTATGCACCTGTTTGATGTGTCCATTCAAGTGGTCTGGCCTTAAAAGAAAATACACATAAGTACACTTAAAACAAATACTAAAAATAAACTCACCATTTTAACAAGAAAAAAAAAAAATCCCAATGGTGGATCTATTACAAATGTAGCAATATTAACTTGCCAAGAACCAGATTACCAACAGCTGGGACCCTACCTTGATAAGCACCCTCTCCAACTTGCTAAAAAGGCAGCATTTTCTCAAGAAGAAATTATGACTGAATGATCAGAGAAAACAGGAAATATAAGCTACAATTTACAAGCCTGCACGTCCTCCTTCCAAAATCCTATTTAGATCTTGACAGTCAGGGCACTTTAATTTACAGTTGCTGAATATTTGAAAATTCAGACCCTTTTTGTTTATGTCCCAAACATGGATGTAAGCAGCCAACTTTAAGCACCTCTGTGCAAAAAGACTGACTAAACTCTTGCGGTGACATATTTTCCACCAGCCAGATGAAAAAATACTGTCCTAACTCACAGCTTGGTGGGGAGACTGCATCAATACAAATAAAGTGCTCTGAAGGTCTCCACTAGAAGGTGCAATGGAAGAGCAAATTATTACTGAAGAGAAAAGTTAGACCATTCTTCACAATCAGTAAAGCCTACTTTGAAAAAGAGAGGACTGAATAGCTGCAGATTTTCCTGGTGGGAGTTTCTCCTAGTGGGAAGAAAGCTTTTCATTGTATGAGGCCAAAACTGCTTGGAAACAAGTTCCCCACCCTCTCCTCCCCCAACCTTCCAGCTGCGCCAATGAGAGGGCGCGGGATGGAATTCACGCACGGCAGGGAGAAAATAGACTGAACTTTGCAGTCAGGCTGTTAAACCTGATGCTTCAGCAAGTGGGCTGGAGCGGTGTAACCGGAAAGACTGGTTGGGGGTCTTTCCAGGTACCTCAAGCCTAGCAACCTCACGTGCTGCGCCATTGAGTGAAGGAAAGGATACTAAAATTCGACATCGCGCTTCCAGCTTCCTTTGGCTGCTCCTACGACTGAACACTGCAAGTTAAAGCGTCGCTACTTTTCATTCATACTTGGACGTTACAAAGATGTGTAGACATTGTTTTGTTTACTTTTGTAACAGCATCCCTGCCTTTTCAGAGTAACCCGCTGGGAAAAATGAGATCTCAGTATATATCTTTCACTTTCCCTTGTTGACAAAAACCTTGCATGAGCAACAGCAGAAATCTTTGAGGGTGAGTAAAAATAAGAAAAATTGGCAGACAATTCCAGGTAGTACTGTAATAAGAAAAACAGTTCCACTTCTAATTACAGCTGAAATATTTTATGACTTTCCATCACTAAACGTGCAGTCCTTATGTAGATTAATCCCTAATAATGCTGATTAAAAAAAAAAAAAAAAGGAGATTTTCTTAATGTATTCCAGTAACAAGTCCCTTTATCAAAAGGAGAGCTACCAGGGGTGCAATTCCTACACTTCTGTATCTGGGACAATTCCAGCCCTAGTAGCCTTTTGATTTCTTTCCCTGTCTCAATTCCTTTCCTCCTGTTAGAGCACACCAACTGCTGTAGAAAACCGACTGCTGCTACAAAAGGAACCCGTAGTGCATCCCCCTCCCCCCACTACTTCTAGTCTCAAAGCGAGCATCAAACCTCCAAAAAAGTTTCAAATTCATAAACTCAGACTATAAGATACTGCTAACACGACTACGTGTATCAAACTACTTATAAACTCCCACAAACAGCAAAAACAAAAAATCAGCAACATTAAATGCACGGATCTTACGTATGTTGCAGGGCAGAAACAGGATCCCCTTCAGAAGGATGTAAACCCAAAGGACACAAAGATCATGTATTAAAAGACACTTGATGCTGCAGCCTTTGAAATCTCACCTCTTCCTTCACATTTGGGTGATAAAAAACATTACGAACTAAGAGAAATGAAGGGAAGTTAAGAAAAAGAAAATTTAAAATGGATACGAGAAAAATAATAATCTTGAGATGTATTAATATTTTGCACTTCAACAGCACCTTCCAACTACCTAACAAATCAGTAGTCTCAAGACACTTGTGTGAGGCAGGTAATTATTTCAATACCCATTTCACAGAAGAGTCATTTGAGGGAGAGACTAACTGATTTGCCCAAGGACACGCATACACCAAGCCTGGGACAAAGCTGGGAATGTTACCCAGAAGCCAGCTGACTCCCAGTCCTCTGTCTTAATTACTTTTAAACCCTTGCAAGAGATTGTAGAATAGCATCCCAGCGGAAATGATGGAAGTCTCATTTCTCGAGACGTTTTAAAATGGAACAGTCAAACTATGTCTAAGTACAAATCATTCTTCTTTCCCAAGGGATAGGAAAGACAACTTCCTAGGTCTCAGTTTGTCTCTATGGGTCCCTATAAGCACTCTCTTACCTGGAAAAGCCTTTTCCACAGCTCTGGCAGATGTAGGGCTTTCCCACAGAGCCATCGTGAGATCGAACGTGATAGGACATCCTGTCTTTCCGCTTGAACCGTAAGCCACACACAGGACAAGAGTAAGGCTTTTCGCCAGAGTGCGACAGCTTGTGCCGATTCAGGTGGTACACGTCCCGAAAAATCTTGCCACAGATCTCACAGGCCACCTGTTTCCTCGTCCTGCTTCTTTTCCGGGGTGCATCGGGGTCATCCGGACCAGGGACACCATTTTCACCCAGTCTTGGGGGTGGGATGTCTATGTAGCCCAGCTGTAAGCTTGTCACCCCGTGTTGAGCCTCATGCTGACGAAGACGATTAGCATCCGTGAATACTTTCCCACAGAGGCCACAAGGCAGGATACCAGCCTCTCGCAGGCCCCCCGGGGCACCAAACATCATGGAGTCCAAGAGATTGGCTTTACGGGGACGCCCTCTGCCCCTCTTGGTGCTTAAAGTGGGGGCACTAGCAGCAACGTTCTGGAAGGGCGAGGCCAGCAGCGGTGGGGACAGAGGTCCTGCCACCATGGGCAGGCGGTCCACACCCTGCAGGACAGGTAGGGAGGACTGTGCAGCCGTGAGCGCAGCCCGCGTGGCCTCATCTTCAGGCATACCAGCAATGCCGTTGCCATTGGGTGCCAAAGCGGTACCGTTGGTCATGTCAAGAGGGAAGCCAAGGTCCGTAGCCCCCGGACGGAAAAGCATAATGTCAGGGCGTGCGGGGGGCACCAGGATCTGCACATTGGACTGCTTGATCACCTCCTGGCATATGTCAATCACGGAGCGCATCAGCAAGAACTTGGCGGCCGTCATGAGCTCCGGGAAGCTCTCCAGCCGCACCACGATGCGCGACGTGTAGGCGAAGTCCAGGATGTCTCCGAACACCTTGGAGCTGATGGTGTGCATCTCCAGCTCCCGCCCGCCCCCGGGGGCCCCGCCGGCCGCCGCCGCAGCCCCGCCGGTCGCTGCCGCCTCCGCCGCGCCCCCCTCCGCGCCGCCGCCACCTGCCCCGTCGCCGAGCTGCGCGCTGAACACCGACTCGAAGTACTCGCTGCAAGCGGCCAGCACCGCCCGGTGCGCCGGGAAGCTCTCGTCGCCCACGCGGAGGAGCACGTCGCAGAAGCGGCCGCCGTTCTTGCGCTGCTGGTTGAGGCTGTGCAGCATGTCGGCGCTGTGCCGGCTCACCTGGTAGGTGTAGCAGCCCGACGAGGGGCCGCAGGCGGCGGCCTCGCTCACCCGCTCCATGGGGCTGCGCCGCCCCGCTGGCGCCCGCAGGGGGCGCGCGCTCTCCGGCCGCCGGGCGGCGCGCGCCGCCTCCTCCTTCCCCGCCCCTGCCCGGGCCGACGGCGGCGGCGCGCGCTGCGCTCCCTGCACAGCGCGAGGGGATGGCGGGGGGGGGCGAGACAAAAGGCTCGGGCGGCCGAGGGGCGCGCGCCGCGCGGGGCCGCCGCGACCGCGCGAGCTCCGCCCGGGCCCGGCCGCCACGAGGCGCTGCGGCCGCGGAGGCCGCCGCGGGAAGGGGCGTGCGCGGCGCGGCTGCAGCGAGCCGGGAGGGAGGGGGGCTCCGGCGGCGGCGGCTCCGGGGCTGCCGGCTCCGTCCGTCCCTGTGTGTTTGGAGCGGAGGAAAGATGGCAGCGGCTGCACTTCCTCTTGCACTTTCACCCCTGGGGGGAGGAGAAGGAGGGGGCGATACCACCCCCCCTACAAAAATCCAGCGGGGGCCCCCCGGCTGCTGCTCCCCCACCAAGCGCCGCCGCCGCCGCCGGCTCCGGTCCGGGCCCCGCCCGCTTCGCTGCACCCGCGCCACCGACGCCGCAAACTTTCCTCTCTTCTTTGGCCGTGAAGACCCCCACCCTATTCATAGAGACCCCCCCCCCCCTCCAGCCACTCGGGCTCCCCCTGCCCCCCCGCTTCCTGCCCCCCTCCCTCCCCGCATCCGCCAATGCAAGAGCAGCCAGAGCCAGCAGGCCGGCCCCCACCCCGCCCGCCCGCGGGGGCTGGGGGCTGCAGTCCCCCCCTTCCCCAGCACCGATCCTCCAATGCCGAGCCGGCAGCGAGGCCCCCGCCCGCGGCACACGGGGGTGGTGGGGCTGCGCTCGCCCCCTCCCCCAAATATCCGGGCTGCAGCTCGCCCCCCAAGCCCCCCTCCCGCCGGAGAGAGGAGGAGGGGCCGGCGGGGGGGGCTGCAGGCAACCTCCCCCCCTCCCCAGGCGTCCAATGCAAACCCCTCCCGGAGCTGCAGAGGCGCAGAGCGGCCCCCACCTCCTCGCCTCGCCTGGGAAGAGCCGATCCCAGAGGGGCCAGGGGCTGCAGAGCACACCGGCCTCCCCCCGCTCTTTCATTGCAATTCTCACCCCCACACCCCCCCCCGTACTAGGATCAACTCTCAGCCTGTCTAAAACAGCGAGGCGCCGGCACGGTGGGGGAGGGAAGGGGCACAGGGGGAATTTCTTCCAGTGCAAAAATGCCCTCCTCTCGGGAGCGGTTGGGAGAAACGGTACCCGCGGGCGGGGGGCTGCGGGAGGTACGGGCAATTGCACAACCCCGAGCGCCTGCCTCCATGTTGGGGAAACTGCTGCCCCCGCTGAGCCCCGCGGCTTCCCACGGCACCCAGCGCACCCCCGGCTCCCGCTGCCCCGGAGCCAGCCTTCCCCAGGCCCGAGGTTAAACACTTCAAAATGGACCGCTGTAAATCCACTGGCAGGGGTTGCTTGGACTGTCCTAGTGCTGAATCTTCCCTGTGTGCTCAAGGTCTCTCTATGAAGGGCTTCTATTTCAACATCATCATTACTCATTTTCAGCAGAAATTTGCTCTCTGTCTTTGAGAATTTTTCTCTACTTTTGAAGAAATATTCCCCCCCCAATACCCACACACTCTCTAAGCAGAGTTCTTTGTTTTGGTAAAGACAACACTTTTTTAAGTGTTCAAGGGCACTTCTTTGCATTTTTAACATTAAGCCTCATTAAGAATCCTTGGGTGACCTATTCACGAACCAACATCGTCACTTAAACTATTCCGTGGAAAACACTGAACTTAGTGCATCCGAGGGCATCACAAACTACAGAGCCAAGAGCTCCAACCCAGCACTTGAATTAAATAGTGGTGGAACTGAAAAAGCATTCTGGGTACTGATGTGCAAATGAGCACACCAAGCTTCCAACTTCCAAAATGCAATATTACATTAACACTTAAGGCCACACAGTGCCCTCAGCCTGTACACCGGATTTCTCCTACTTTTGATAGAAACTGTTTGTCTACACTGCAGGCTGAATATTACCAGGAGCTTTTTACTACTGCATCATGTATGCACACACACTGCTATGAACCTTTATTTTTAGAAATTTGAGGTTGTTCGAGCGGTAGCAACGCTGACAAACCCAGCTCAAATACACTGTACTATATAGATAATACAGTGCTCACATGCTATGAGTCTGTGTGCTGCAGACTCAAGAGCTGTACTTGCTACAGTGAGGGAAATGATTGTGTTTAAACACACCAGCCAGGCTGCACGCACACACACACACAGCAGTTAAAGAATCTGGAATTGCTTATCTTTCCTAGTGGCGTTGGTCAGTTGTGCGCCTTTTCCCCCAGTGGTTTATTAATTTGCTTTCTTTTAGTCCCCAGCCTCCTGACATGGTTCCTGCTTCCTATTTCAGTTCCCTCCTTCCCTGTTCTTTGTCTCTCCTCTAGGCAGGGGGAGGGGGGGGGTCCTGCCGCTCTCACTGCACTTTCCTCAGAACTTTCTCCAGTTGCCATGGAATGTTCTGGTTTCAGCTTCCAGCCCTCCTGTTTAAAAGGCACCATCCAAATCGCCCTGCCTGCTTCTTTAGGTAAAAGCTAAGTATTCACCCCAAAGCGTGGCTGTTTCTTGGCAAGTGACCCATTTACACTTGCCATGAGGCAAGATCAGCAGGCTGGGAGCTCATATTCAGGGTATGTTGCTGGATGTTTGTTAAAGATGACCACCAGCGCGTTGCACTCCCAAGAAAATCACAAGGAGAGCAACACAGATGTTCACCTTAGCTCCTCAGTGCTCTGACATGGTACTGGCTGGGTCCCTTCCTTTAGGACTTCCACTCAGATTATACTGGCCTCTCTCACCTTATGGCTTCAGCAAGATGCTTGGAGCACCACTTCTAGTAGCTTTTTCTGGTCCCAAACTTATCCAGTCTCAGAATATTAGACTATCAAAGTAGTCATTCAAGTAGCATTTGTTACAGTGTAGCCAAATTCCTTCTATTTGCAAATAAGCAGTTTGTGCCATACTAAGACAGAACTTGGCTCATCATTATGAACAGATTTGCAATAGGAAGTTCCCTAAATGTAATATGATGACTAAATGTCATTTCCCCATACTTGCCTAGGTAAGTGTACAGGTATGATTACCTTTGAACTCATTTATCATCACAACTAGCTAGTTACTGTCTTGAAGACAGAGGTCCAGATGATGTGAAAGAGAATTTTAAACTTGAATTTAAAAATTAACATTTTCAGTATGCAGAATTTCCTCCCCTTTTCAGATGATTCCTAATCTATTTTCTCTGACATCTTCCACACTGGGATCTGCTGAACTTCTTTTCAATTCACCTCTCCTTTAAATAAAGGCATTTTCCTCAGCTACTTTATTCAGCTTTTCACCATTTCCTGTCTTGCTTCTGCTCATGGGAATTCCTAAGCTGTCCCAAAATGTTTTGCAGCTGTCTGGTCCCTGCTGAAGCAGTTCGATTGGTATTTCAATAGTATTAAAAATCCTCTTTTGCACTGAACATATGTGTACCATTTGGGACTGTACATTGCCCCCTTCACCACAGATGAATTGCTACTGGCCTTACTCTGAAGTGCAGACCTTAAATTGGTTTGCAAATATAGGAGGTAACACAAGACTGTTACAACAGCCAAATCTATTCAAATATATTTGGGTATATGTTATTTAGATTTGAGTCATACCTATTTGTTAAACATTCTCAACTCATGCATCTGTGTAGTTATTGAGGCTATTGAAATTTTTTGGAATAGTCTCCATTATTATACTCTTTAAGAAGGTTAGTCACCATTTCACATGGATTCTAATATTAGCAGAGACACTTCTGCATAGCACTTGTGCCAGCTAATTCAGTCGTAGGAACCATTTCCATTATGTGTTTCACAGAAACACACAACATTGCACATTTCATGGCACACTTGCATTTTCAACAAGTAGCTGTCAGTTTTTCTGGGCTTGCACTGAAATTTTAATTAACTGTGACTGATCTAACAAGCAATTATTTCAGCATTCATTACTTGTTAGGTTGATTATTACTTAAATTTAGGTTTTTAAAGCTTGCTCAATTTTTTATTTGGAATCATCCCATGAGAATGCTAACCCTAGCAGCAAGCATTTCAGACTTGGAGATAGCACAGTTTCCTTTGTGATCCAGATGTGGGTTAGTGATTTGTCAGCTTTCTCCTCTAGAAGCAGACAAACCACTCTGTCGTTTAAAGTTACTGAGCATTCTCACCAAAAACAACAGCAACTGCTAGTAGTGAGGTGTATGATGCTATGAAAAGTATGCAGTTATTTCAAAAAGAGAAAACTGCACTGTTTGCTTTTCTTCTTTTTGATCAGTCTCCTCACTGCACTCATACACTCTGTAGTCCATCTGGTTCATGGCAGTCCACAACAGAGTCCGGGGAGCTGAAGCTAAACTACAGAACTTTTTGTTGTTAAACTAATTTAACACGGTTTTGGAAACCAACCTTCGATATTTAATCTCCCTTTTGTTCCCCCCTGCCCAGTTTAACTTATTCTAGACTGCCTGAAACCAAAGCAACCTGAGCCATTCAAAACAAGATTGCCACATTAAGGATCTGGTCAAAGTGGGAATACAAGATGAGATTCCATCTAATCGACTTCCCATTAATTAGTCATCCATGCCTAGCTAAGGAAACCTGACAGGCAACTTTCTCATATAAAACATACATTACAAAACAATCCCAAACATGCAACTCAAGTAGGAATGTTTGGTATTTACAGATTAATAGCTAAACTACTGTGCTGTCCCTGAGGACTTCTCCATAAAAACCAAGTAAACTAGCACAACAACGTTAACTCAGGAAGACAACGAAGAATGGATACATCTGTATTTCTTACAATATTCAAAAGATACACAATTTTCTGTCTGTTGCCTCAAGAGTGATTGAAGATGTGAATTGTTTCAACTGCCAGAGTTGTTTCACCTCATGCAATCACTACTATGGTTCCATGAAAGACTCAGTACGTTAGATCTCAAAAATCTTACCTTTTGATAGCAGGTTCTCAAAACCTCTTTCCTCCAAACAGTATGAGGCTGGCCCTCAGGCAGTTCATTACAACCACGTAAAAAGGTTTGTTTCCCCTTCAGCACTAGCAGTTCTTCCCTGAAATACAACAATAGAGTTAATTAGCAGCCAGTTCTCCAAGTACAATTAATGAGAAAAAAAACACAACACAAATAAACAAGGGTAAATTTGCAAAACTGTAAAAGAAAAACAAACAAACAACAAAAAAACAAACACAGAAAAATCACCTTGAAATTAACATATTCTCTATATGTTCTAATTTGCAGTTACCCTTTTTTCATGAGGGAACTCTTGTGAGGTTGGTTACAGTCCCATACCCATAATTCTTAAAATCTTAAGTACTGAGGTCGAGGTTATCATTCGATACAGATTATTTTTCACTGGGCTGGTGATAATTGCTGGGAAGACAGGAAATTTCAAGAGCCTTGTTTCACCTGCAAACATGATTTGATTTCCCCTGTCACCTCCCTCCCACTTTTTTAAATTCTGCAGTCCTTACCACTATGTTAGAAATGTTGTCCCTTTCAAGTCCACAAACACACACACAGCATTAGTGCAGCTGTTTGCCTGTATATTCTACAGCTTCTGTCATAAGGTGAATTACCAAAACCAGACGTGCTGTGCTACCAGAGTGACTCTTAGGCTAAAATTACCTTCCAGTACACTGTGAATAGACTTAGCACCCACAATTATTTTGGCACTGAAGTTATTAGAATAAAAAGCAGAAAAAGAAAAAAAATAATACAAAAATACCTAACTAAGCAAGCATGCGCTTGCTTGTTTTTAAGAATGTGATTTTAATGAAGCATACAGAAGTTTTCATTATTAATTTCATACTCACAGTTTTTTGCCACGTATTATACAATGGTAAATGTCACCATTTTACTTGCAAGCCTCTTCTCAACATACTTAGTTTGCATCTCACATAAGTAAAACCCTTGCTCAAGCTAAAATAATAGCTATTTCAGCAAGCATTTCAGAATTTGACCCATAATGAAGTAGCTTAACTAAAATTGGTAGTTTAACAGAAAACACACTAAGCTCTCCTATGAAGTGATCTAGTTATACTCAATGGGGCAGTGCTATGGAAACATGAAAGTTTCAATCACTCTGCGGCAACTGCACATTCCTGTTGTGCAAAAATAAAACTGAGGCACAAGTAAAGGAAATTACTTGCTCAGAATCAATGAGTCAGCAGGACTGGAGTGTGTAGAATATGAATTTCTGAAACCTATTTTTTGCTACAGCCCCCCATCACCCTGATCTTGCTAGGGAGGTATGTGCCACTGCAGTTACATTCCTGTCATTGTAGCTTGATGAAACACAATCTCCACGTTTTGTTCCTAATAATTGATTCCATATTGTGTCATGTTTCTTATTTGTTTGATGAGACAGCATTTGTTTCAGATGCAGTATTCTAAACACCCTGTAGTATATTGTAGTATATCCTTACCTTAATTAAAATACTATTTTAAAAGTGCTTACTTATATATTTGCAGTTTATCAGTTAGTAATTCATCTGGCTACTTGATCATTTGGGCTTTTTTACTCCATATTTGAATCTTTATTCAGTGTTTGACGTGGTAGGCAGTTGGCCACCTGAGAGACGGACTCTGCAATCGTTAGGCACTTTACAGCCTTTGGAAATACACCCCCTCTTGCACTTTATCTAGGCTTCCTAAATGGAATTCTCTCAATGTAAAGCTATACATATACTTTTTAAGGAAAAAAAAAGGCAAATCACATACATCAGCACCCACTATGAAGCTCATTTAACCTTTCAAGTATATCTAAGTCTCTTGCATCTCCTTTCATTTTCTCTCAGTTCCACTGGGGACTTTTTCCTCTTCCAATTTTCTATGAAAATTTTCCTTGATTTTTTCCTTCTCCGACTTTTTTTTTGTTTTAAAAACAAAACACTTTAATAATTTGCTCTCCATATTCTACTTCTGACTGCTGCCCTCATCTATCTATTCCCATCTTTCCCATCCCAGTTGTCACACCTAACTTCCTAAGGTCATAACCACCCTATTCTCCAAGTACCACATAATGACAAACACATTTCAGTTCAAAAATTCACAACAGTCATCACAGGAAATAAAAATAGTTACACCCTACTCACAACCTGGAACCAATCCCTATTGGAAAAACCTTTCTGAGGCTTAGAAGGGGATGCTGTTATAAACGAATATGAACTATAAATATTCTAACAAATTAAAAATGTTAATTTGGCTAGAAAAAAAATCAGACAAATTATTTTTATTCATTAAACTCCTACTCCCTTTAGTAAAAGAGTCATTAAGGACAATACTCAACACTGAAAAAAGTTCTTAGCTGCCTAAATTCCTTATAGGATCTTCACTTGAGTAACTTTCTAGAAGAAAAGGACTTAAGAGCATATTCTGAGCAGTTGTGCCTTAAGAACACTATGAATACCTAAACCAGGAAAACAAAACCCATCCAGTAACTAAACTTGCAAACCATATAGTTTATTGACATCTTTGTTTGTTCAGCCCACACTTGGAAAAATTTAACTCAATTTGGAGCGAGTTTGTATTACTATAGCTTGCAACAAGTTCTGAGGTTAGCCAATATCAACTGATTGAGCATTTAGAATCTGCATTTTTCTCAAGTGTTTTTCCTGTTACTAAAAGGGACCACAAATATGGACTGATTGTGGCTGAATTGAGCCAAGACATAAGCGAGTTCAATTCCATCTGAAGTAAGAGAAAATTTATAACAGAACCAAATCTCCTGTGTTTTATGTTGAAAACTGATACAGTTCACAAGGAATAATTAGAAAACCATGAGGAAATATACAGTGGTAGGTGCATTTATATTTACCCTAGCTTAGCTGAGATTACATTACCAGGAATGACAGTCCCATTTTATTTGAGATTCTATTTTCGTAAGCTCTGTATAAGCTTGTATTAACCAGAGTTCCTACTATAAAGAGTTTATTACATTAAAGGCTGCTTTTTTAGATTAAGATGAGACAAGCAGGGAATATGCAGAGGCAGAAAGAGATAGCAAATAGCATTGTGTAATAAACAGACAGAAGAGCCTTCCTGGAAAGGTTACTGAATATGGGGAAAAAGGTTTCTATAAATTACTCCAATTCAGACAAAATATGACAGGGAAACAAACTTGGAGATTAAAATCCTGAAAACTTATTTCCTTACGTTACAAAAAGAATGTTTATTCCAAATCCAACTGTTTGTCTTATTGTGATACTGTCAAAACCTGGAGATTGGTGGCTCTTTTGAAGGGGCCATTAAAAAAATCCTTTATCTATTTAATTAGCCTGCATTCAAGAGACAGTTAGAGACGTCCCTGGGGAAAAGTGGTATGGCCTGGGCTCAGCTGAAAGGAGCCGTGAGAAAGCTGCGGTATGGAAGTCCTGCTTTTCTCAGGCACCAGCTGGAGCAGGCTCCCTCAGAGCAGCGTCCCAGCCCCGCCCGACTCAGCAGGGCTGTGAATACCTGTGCACATCTACACACCTGGCGATCAGCAGTACTGCAAGTGGGCTACAAGGCAGACCGGGGCAGAGGCAGATCTCCGCGTTCCTCGAGGCGCCAGGTCCCGTTTAACCCCCGGGAAAGGCAGCGGCCGCCCCCCCGCAGCGGGGGCCCGGGCTCGGCAGCTCCTCACACGCCCGCGGGCCGCCCGCCTCAGCGCAGCGCCGCTTTCCCGCCCATCGCCTCAGCCTCTCCTCACGCCTCCCGCACTTCTCCTCTCACCAACAACCACGCCCCCGGGGCCGCACGCCGGCGGCCGCACTCTCTCCCGGCACCCCCACGGCGCCGCGCCTCCCACAGGCGAGCACCTCAGCCTCGCGACCACCGCTCTTCTCCACCCCCCCCGCCTCTCGCACACCCGGCACTGCAGGCTGGTGCCGATTCCTCAACTCTCACGGCCCCTTCAGCCGCTCTCTCCCCCCCACACACACACGCAGGGACCGCACAATCCCCGCTGCCCGGGGCCGCGCAGGGGGCGCTGCGGCACCTCCGGACAGGCCAGCGCGCGCCGCGGGCTCTTTCCCGCCCGCCGCCGAGGCGCGCGCTCCCGCCGCTTCTCGCGAGCGTTGGCCCGGCTCTCGCGAGAGGCCGCCGGGCCGGGCCTGCGGAGCGGCGCGCGGGGGTGTCCGCCGGCCGCGGCGGGGCCGGGACCTGCCGGCGGGACCTGCCGCCAGGATGAGCGGGACGCTGGCCAAGATCGCGGAGATCGAGGCCGAGGTAACGCGCCAGGCTTCTCCCCGGCCGGGGGAACGGGCCTGGCATGAAGCGCTAGGCGGGGCGGCCGCGGGGCTCGTTGCGGGGAGCGGTGCCGCTCCGTGAGGGGGTGCCGGGGCCCTGCCGGCTCCGTGAGGGGGTGCCGGGGCCCTGCCGGCTCCGTGAGGAGGTGCCGGGGCCCTGCCGGCGCCGGTGGGGTCGTGAGGCGCCGCGCAGGGACCGGGGGGCTGTGCGGCCCTGCAGAGCCTCTCCCGGTGGTGAATCCTCCGGTCCGTGCCGTTGCAGATGGCCCGGACGCAGAAGAACAAGGCCACGGCGCACCACCTGGGGCTGCTGAAGGCCCGCCTGGCCAAGCTGCGCAGGGAGCTCATCACCCCCAAGGGAGGCGGCGGCGGCGGCCCGGGAGAAGGTGCGTTCCTTGTTCTGCGGGAGGGCCGCTCCTCACTGCCCAAGTGCGGCGTGTCTGGCGGAAATCCATCTAACTTGTCCGCTTAAAGCGTGTCAGACTGTCTGCTGGATAAATCGGGGCGACCTTCTTTCCCGGTTGTCCTTCCTGGTACACGATCTTAGCCGTGGTGTGTGGCCCTGTCTGGGGCTCTAGAGTGGAGCCCTTGTTGAAGTGTAAATGGAAGGACTTCTGCGTTTTGGGTAATGCAGTCTTGTATTTGTAGAGGTCTTGGGGGTTATACATGAAGCAGCATCTTGCAGGACTGGCCTGTTTTTGTATGTAAAGGTATGAATTGCTGCAGTGCTTAAAGGGAATGCTTCACTTAACTCAAGTAGAGCCTACTGGGAAGCCTTGCAGCCTACATTATTGGCATGTACATGCCTTGGAGTGTTACACAAAGTGGTGCCTAGCAATATAAGTTGTGAACTCTCTGATTCATTACTTAGCCTTCATTACACTTACCCTCCTTGTAGGGAAGCTTTCCTGGCTTTCACTCAGGTAATATTAAAAGTAATAGTGGGGTTGCTGTCCAGAACCTTAGAAGGCAGAAAATGTCTATCTTTAAATGAATATTTTTGCTTCTTATTTGTAGGTTTTGATGTTGCAAAGACAGGTGATGCCCGAATTGGGTTTGTGGGTTTTCCATCAGTGGGGAAATCTACTCTTCTAAGTAATTTGGCTGGCGTGTATTCTGAGGTGGCAGCATATGAATTTACTACACTAACCACTGTGCCTGGAGTCATTAGGTACAAAGGAGCAAAGATACAGGTGAGATCTTGTGTCTGTGAGGATGAGATGGTAGATGTGTAGATGCAGTGATGTTTCGGCTGAATGGTCTAGCCTGACATGAGCAGGTTAGAAGTGACATGCAAGTGCTTGAGACTACATTAGAAGTGTGTCTATAAAGGATTCATTTTAACCTGCTTTTCACTTTGCTGTGGGGAGATGTTCCTGTGGTATTTCTCATATTCTGTGTGAAACAATCTGTTCCATTGTACCAGCAGGGATAATACAATATGTCAGAATCAAAGGGGAAACAGTTTTGCCATGTTCTGTTGAGATTTGCCATGGAGTCAGCTGGTTTAGGGGAAGGGTGAAAGCAGGATGTATTTTCTCCATGAAGAAAAATACTTTTCTCATGAGTGGCTTTCCTTCCTCTGAACAAATAGCTACTTGATCTCCCAGGAATTATTGAAGGAGCCAAGGATGGTAAAGGCAGAGGCCGGCAGGTCATTGCAGGTGAGTGTACTAATGCTGGAGGCATCATCCTAGCACTGGATCAAGTGTTGCAGCCTATGGGAAAGAAGGGTTGAGTATGTGTTTCTAGTGTCTTTAAAAAGCTGAATTGTACTCTGGAGTTGAACTGCCCACTGTGAAGAAGCAGCCATTCTCACTTCAGTTTGTTTTCCATTCTGGCTTTGTGCATTTGCTGAGTTTGTGCTCTGTTTTGACACTGCAGTTAAAGTATATTACCAATTTTGAAGGCAGATGTGAGCCCATATTAAACAAGGCTGCTGGCTTCTTGTCTTCCCCCAGCTTACTGTCAGCATTCTAGGTTCTGAATGGAGACAGGAAGGAAGATTTTTCCAGCCTTTGTGATTCTCACAAAATGTAAGGATCTGTCTATCAGTGATGCCTGGCCAGCACTAAAAGTTGTACACTGGGATATTAAAATGAGTATGTATTGGCAGTCAGGGATTTTGTCATCCATGCACTGAGCCATGTTTTGTGTTGTTTTGTCTCAGATTGTGTGAGTGCACTTTTTTGAGGGATTATTTTCTTTTCCTGATTCTTAGTTGCTCGAACCTGTAACCTCATTCTGATTGTTCTGGATGTGCTGAAACCCCTTGGTCACAAGAAAATAATTGAGAATGAACTTGAGGGATTTGGAATTCGTCTGAACAGTAAGCCCCCCAATATTGGCTTTAAAAAAAAGGATAAAGGAGGCATTAACCTTACAGCCACAGTAAGTTGGAAGTCGTCTTTAACCAAAATTAGAAAAATGCTTGAAGAAAGGTATTTGCAGTTAATGGTGTGTCTGGGACCATTCCTTTGTTAGGAGTTCTTTAGAAGCTGAACTGCTGTATTGTGCTGTAGTCAGTAGCTTTCCTTGGAGGCCTTCCTTAGCTGTCCTAGTAGCCCAACACCCCCTGTCCCCAGATCAGAGGCTTGGTTCTTTCCAATCATTACAAGTTCTGAGGCCTAAAGGAGAGGTGCAAAAACTGCTTCTCGCTTGGTGGCTATAGCATTCTTCTGGAGAAGATTGCTCAGGGTTCCAGGCCTTGCAACCGGGACTTCTCCTCATTTCCCATTGAATCTTTAAAAGAAATAGCCAGAGATACTAAAAATCAGAACTCTGCTTTGGAATCTAGGTACCTAACATGTAGTTCTCTGGGCACTGGACTAGCAGATACGCAGGTTTGTACTGCAGCAGGTCCCAGATTGGCAGGAAACAACTCCTGAAATGTCTGATCGCAGCTGTCCATGGGGCATTCATATAAATAAAGCTGTTGTAACTGAAATATTTTTTCCCTCTCTTGAGGCAAACTATGGTAAAGTCATAGTCAAGTCCAATAACTTACAATGCAGCTGTTATTTCTAGTAACCTATATGCAGCAATTGCTAAGTGATAGCATTATTAATTACACTTGATTTGACTGCAGACTCTTCCATTCATTAACACTGTGTCTGCATTCAGTGTCCTCAGAGTGAGCTGGATACTGAAACAGTGAAGAGCATCTTAGCAGAGTACAAAATTCACAATGCTGATGTCACACTGCGCAGCGACGCCACTGCTGATGACCTCATTGATGTTGTTGAAGGGAACAGGTACTGCTGGGACCCTGGGTTTGGCACACTTGCAATTTATATTCCAGAGAAAAGAGGAGTCTCTGAGGTTGGCTTCCCACGGAAGCTAAGCTAGCAATGTGCTATCAAGTGCTGTTGAGCATCCAAATTAAAAAATGAAGCTTTTTTGAAGGTAGCAGGGGACTGCTGCTGGGCTGCTGTCATGGCATTTCCTTCTCTTTGCAGGGTTTACATCCCGTGCATTTACGTCCTAAATAAAATTGACCAGATTTCCATTGAGGAACTAGACATTATTTACAAAGTCCCCCACTGTGTCCCAATATCTGCTCATCATCGCTGGAACTTTGATGATCTGCTGGAGAAAATTTGGGATTACTTGAAGCTAGTACGAATGTGAGTCCGAATTGCTGCCTACTGTGGAGTTAAGTGTGAGGCTGAGACTGAAGAATTATCTCAGGAATGGATGAATGATGATTATTTTATAATGGTTTACTACTGGCTTAGACCTCTGGCTTTCAAATTATGTCATCTTTGTCACTGAAGTATGTTCAACTGTAAATCTGAGATTGTGCTCTTCTTGTCTTTTCTGTGATGGACAGAGTTACCTAACAGCCACGAGTGCTGTGTTTTGAACTTCTTGTGGGGAGTTAAACAAGGACCTTGTGAAACCAAGTCTGAGGCACGTCTTAAAAAATTCCTGAAAACATGGAATTCTAGTCAAACTTAGTGCAAAGTTGTGGATTTGAGAGATAGTCCTCTTGAACTGAATTTAGCTCTTTATCTGGCGTTTCAGATATGTTAACTATAAATTATCCCAGGCTGACCTCATACTTCAAATGCATTTATTTGGGTGAATTGATGAATTAATCTTATTAATACTCATAATGCAGTAATTTTAGTCTTTTAAACTTGTATCTATCTTCTTGTGACAATATAAAAGACATCATAAAATAGGACTTAGTATGTGTAGGTGTTTGGACTATACTTTGTCAGGTTTTTTCCTAGTTTACATTGAGTTTTTCCAAACAAAAAAACAAATCACAAGTAAGAACCATAACACTGTAGATGTTCTTTTCAATCAACTATTTGTTTCACCTTTTAAGCAACTACAGAAAGCTCACTAGGGATAAACCTTTGCAATTACAAGGGAGAATGTCCTGCAGCCATTGATCATCCAGATGCATTTTCAGCTTAAGAGCACCAAACAATTTAGAGAGGATCTGTTGTTACTACTGCAGTAGTGGAACTCAGCACAAGTGCCTAGGGTGACAGTGGGAATTACCTATAAAATGCCATGATGGGCTGAAAGAGGTTTTGGTATTGACTGACTGTCCTATCTGCCTTACAGCTACACCAAACCTAAAGGGCAGCTCCCAGACTACACCTCTCCTGTGGTACTACCCTACTGCAAGACCACTGTGGAGGATTTTTGCATGAAGATCCACAAAAATCTCATTAAAGACTTTAAATAGTAAGTAATATGGTAAAATAATGGTTTTTAGAGAACAGAACATCTGCCTTCTGGTATATTTGTTACCTTGTAAACTAGAAGGGAAAACAGGGTTTGATTTTTCATGTTGAATGGAATTGATCTGCCCAAGATAACTAAACCTGATACTTAATCACTATATTTGATGCTCTTAGAACTCTTCCCTGGATAAATTTTTTGTGAGGAAATTGTTTATATTTGAAAGTAGGGCTAGATGCAGCATTACAGGCTGTTGTCCTGCACACACAAGAGGACTTCATACTTTGATCTGCTTATACTCTGGTTCAGACCACTCACCCAGGTACTTGCAGGAGAATAAAAATAGCTCTTAAGCATTGCTTTCTGTATTAGCTTTGTGACAGAAATAGCTTGTTGTTCTACTGTTTATGTATTATACTTCTAAGCCTTTTAAATACTATTATTTGTTCTCCTTTCAGTGCATTGGTCTGGGGTTCATCTGTTAAACACAACCCTCAGAAAGTTGGTAAAGACCACACTCTTGAAGATGAGGATGTTATTCAGATTGTGAAGAAATAAAGTTGTTCCAACATGGTTTGCCACTGTGCCTGAAATGTCTTTTGTTGTGACAAGGAACAGGCTGTTTCTATCAAGCCACTAGCAAAAGAGGTATTGTATTGTTATGGTAGTACTTGCTGCAGGGTAAAACTGATGTCTCTGGCTAATGTGTACTGCACTGTTCCATTCTGGCAAAATGTATTTGCCCTCCTACAAAAAGGAAGTAGGGGTGTGTTTACTTACATCTGTTAAAAATGCTCCTTTCATGTTACGACACAAGTACAGTGATCTCAGACACCCATCCAAACACACGATCCTTGCAGTGGTTGCTACTCTGCCTCCTAAGCAAGCACTGAAGCCTCAATTCAACTCTTAAGCATTTTTCCTAATATTTCTTGTAAGCCTAGGAGCAGGTTGCTGTGTGTGTGAGCTGAGCTACTGCAGCTGTGTGGGGTTACCAGCCTTGAGTGGAAGGGGCAGGGCAAAAGCTCAGAGCAGTGAAACTCATGCACCCTCATGAAAGGCAGTTAGTTTTAGGAGTTCTAGTGCGCTGGACTCTCATTCCTTACACTGCACCATGGCTGTCCAAACACTGAAATGCAGCAATTCCATATTGTCTTTTCAGTTACACCAGTTACCTTCAAACCAGGCTGTTTTTCTCTCCCCCACCGATAAACTGAAGTTGAAATTTTCTGCAGATTCAGTTCAAACCACAGCTTTAGTTTACACAGAAGTACAGAGCTAAGAATTAATCAATATACTGGTGTTATCATTTAGTTCAAGAGCAGTTGATACAGAGAGCTGGTAGAATCAACTTTATTTACAGAATGTTACTGGGAAAGTGTCAAGTTAAAAAAGTATGAAAACAATCTTACAAGGACAAGCTGGTGATTGCATGTTTTAACATAGATTGTTTTAGGAACAACCACTAGAAGTATGGGTGAGCCCCAACAGATTCCACATGGGAGATTTCAGCTTGCTATTTCTGTACAACGTTGTCTCTGCTGGACTGAAACAAACCCACCACAGCATGCTGGCAATTGTTATAATACAGTCAAGTGATTCTTTTTTTCTGCTGCTGGTTTTGCAGTCAGTGAGACCTAAGAAAGAGCAAGTCCGTGAGAATTCTCGTTTTGCTTTCACCTTTTTTAAAAGAGCACAATGGCCTAAGCTAGATAGAGGACATGACAGTAGTACTAGACTCAACACAAGTGAGAAGGTGAAGTGAGGAACCATGCAGTAGAGGGATGGAAGAGAACATGTAACTGTTCAGGAAAGTGAAACAGGCTTAAAAGGAACATAGTATTTTAAAACCAAATATACACAGTAAGATCACAAAACTATCCCATCCTCCCCCTTTCAAGCCACAGAACAAGACTCCAAAGGCAAGTTTCACAGTAACTGCATCAGTAGATGCACACTAGACTGAAGACAGTTCTTGGGACTCCCTTCTCTAAACAGAGCTGAAGACAGTGTACAACATACCACAGCTCTGACTGAGGAGCTGAAGGGTGAGGATTCAAAGGCTCCATTTTGATGACCTTTAGTAACTGGTTTGAAAGATTAAAACAAGGAAAATACTGCAGCTGAACAAGGACCAGCACCAGCCCTTCTGAAAAAACTATGACCAATCAGTACCTACAGTCTTCTTTGCTTATGGCAGACTGAAGATCTGGGTTTATCATTCCTGTACCAGGTCCCATCCTCAAGGCTGTTCAAAGACTAAACAATTCTTATTTGATGGCCAAAGTCATACGCACAAGGAATCAGACCTTTGTTATACAGACAGCAAGATGTGGGCTTTTTACTTTGACACTTTAGCTACACTGAGTGCACAGTATGTGACAGAAAAACGTGAGAGGGAGACCTAGAGGAGATGAGCAGCAAGAAAAGGCAAAGCAACTTTATCCTGTTCACTCACACTTAGGATATGCAACTTTAATCTTAAGGAAAGTCCCACATGTACAATGGAGAAAGATCCAAACGAGGCACAACTAAAGCTCAACTGTTACCAGCTACTCTTATGTACAGCTGTATAGATTCAAAAAGGCTATTCTATGTGTATATATACAAAAGATTGTTTATACACAAGTCTGTACACAAGGGTCTATACATTTAGTTTTCTGCAGGAGGATTCCATAGCTGCTACCTCTACACTAGAGAATATCAGCACTTCATTCACATATCTTACAAAAACAAAAAATAGACACTTCCAGGATTAAACTGGCTTTGTCTTGCATCTATTTATCTTCAGGCTTCACTATTCAAGCCATAATGGATCCTTTAGTCTTGATGCAGACATGAGACCAGGAGAGGTGCCATGTGCTTTAGTCTCTCAAAAAGAAATTCTGCACAGAGTGCTAAAAATAAAAGCCCCAAAAAACAAACAGAGGTGAAGTCCTGACTATGGACATTTTTATCCAGTCTAAAGAATCACAAAGTGTCCCACCCAGTGGTCACTGTTCACTGCCGATATTCCAGTTCATCTACACTGATGACTTTGGATGGCATGGAAGGGAGAGGCTGCTGCAAAACATCTGAACCAAACCATTTTGCAAGGCCAATGGGAGACCCACTTCGCTGGCTGGGGCGATGGTCAAGCTGTGAGTGCCCATGAGATAATCCAGTCCGAGACAGCACACTCTGAGGGGTTGTTTGTGCACCAGCTGGTGATCCCTGTGCTCCAGTGCCTGTGAAATGTAAAGCTGTTAGAGGTGGAGTAAAATGTTCACCTGACACTGAGACTTGCCCCAGAACAATCACCTGATAAAGCATATGAGCTGAATGTGCCTTCACTCCTTCTGTCAGCCCCAGAAATCCAGAGGCCACATGTCTGTTCTCATTAGGGCTCCCATAAACTGCCTGACTCTGCCAGATCTGAACACAGTATTATGGAAGTTTTAACTGGAAGACCAGCATCAAATAGCATTTTATTTAAGATAAGTGGGTGGCCTCTCTCACCCAGCAAGGACACAAAGACTACACACATGCTGCAAAAGGCAAATCTGTCAATAGCAACAGATCTTGAAACTGAATGCTCCACTTGGCCTTTCTTCTGGCATAAGAGTCTGCACTGGCCAAAACTCTGATACCCGCACAACGCTGATGACAAACTGAAACAGTCCAACAAGTATAGGACCTGCAGCAGGCTAGTCAAGAGTTCTAAACCTCACACTCCTGTGTCTTAGCCTACCTGATCTCTGCAGCTGCTGCTGCATCATGGCGAGCTGCAAAGGTGTCCCAGAGCGTGGGTTCAAGATGTGATGGCTGGCTGTTGGTAGTGGGTAAAAAGGTTGGCCAAGGATGGGAGCAGATATTCCCTGCAAGTGAGACAGGTCCACCCCAGGAGGAAGCATACCTGTTGAACAAGAGTGAGGAAAATTCTTACCTAATAAGCAAAAGGAACTTAAAGCAAAACAAATATTTATATAGATGGGTTGGAATCTATTGCCTGATTTTAAAGGCGAGTTTTGATGTAATAATTGTTACCAGCACCAAGTAGCAGTTTGTGCTGTTCCTAATGCCAAGTCAGTCTTACAGAGAACACATATTAACGTAAGGGGAAGAAGTATGGATTACCTGCTTGCAGTAGAGGGAGGTGCTGCGGATGAACCCCCTGCGCCAGCATTCTCTGGACCAATCCTGGATGCAGTTGATGAGCAGGTCGTACAATTGGTACATGGGGAACAAGGGGTACTTGATGAACAGGACGAAGAAAAGGGCCTCCTGGTACTGGGGAGGCCATTGTAGGAGTCTTTCTACCAGCTGATTTAGGCCTGTAGTCTTGCTCTTTGGTGCAACGATTTGCTTGGGCAAGAGGTGTGGAACATGCAGAGCGCTGCAGTGCAGGTAGTTTGGTACCTAAGGTGGGCAAAGTTTCTTGATCTGCATTCTCCACAGAACTAGACAGTAGGTTATCTGTAGCTAGAATTGAATACAACTATTATAGTCCACAGCTAGAGATTGCATCTAATTAAAATTAAAGCTAGTGACTGGATTTGATAGCCAGATTTGAGGACTAGCTGAACTTTAATAATATATATATATTTAATAGGAAGCATCTGTCTTTCCTGGATGCTTCTGGCCAAATTATTTGGAAATGGGAAGAAGGATTATGTTCCACAAAAATCCCTTGTCAGCAAGCTTACATTAGGTCAGAATCAGCAGTAACTCCACCTTTAAAGCTTATTTTTCCTCCTTCTTAAAAATTATTAACAAGCAATATGGATGAGTTAGTCCCAAACAAGATAGGAGGTACCAGGGATCCTGCCTAGACAAGATTATAATTTGGAGTTGTGCCAGAAATCTAGCCTGAAGTGGTTTCTCTGTTTAGATGTGTCTGCGGGCTACCAGTAGCCTTCTATGCTTGACATCTGCCTAGCAAGATTTGGAACACCAAATAACCTGCAGATACTACTTTCACAGACCATCTAGATAAGTTAGACAAGGCCCAAAGTCTTAGAATCATCTGCTACCAGTTGAGGTAGCAGGAATAGCTGGAGTGCTAAAAGGAAAAAAGTCAACCATGTAACAGGGACTGCAAAGCTACTTTGGTAGGTACCAGTACTGAAGCACAATGTCATGGCAATCAGGCATGTTAGTCCTACTGGGTTAGGCAAGTTTCTTTTAATAGCCACTTAGATCAGTTAGGGTGACAAAATGCTTCCTTGATGTACTACACTGAAGAGCTTAATTGGCCTCAGCTTGGATTGTTCAGTTAAGATGTCTTAAGAGATCTCTAAGTTGCTTGTATTCAATTAGTGCTGCAGACAGATATGGAGGCATTATTGTTCATGTGCTTGTTGAGACCAGTTGCAAAGAAAGTTCTGGTCCAGGCCTCTTAAGCTGACAGGTAAGAAAAAATTTAAACTCAACACTGCTGGAAGGCTGCACCTGGAAGTATATCCCTTCCATAGCTCTAACCCTCTTTATTATAGGTGCATTCCTACACCCTCCTCCCGATTTCCATGAATCAGGAATGTCTAAAGTTAGCCTGGGCATATTATGTGCTGAAGCTCTTTGATTCTATTCCAAATGCCCTTTGTGTGGTACTTGAAAGCCATTACAATACCTTCATTTGGCCTCTGATTTTCATCTTTGCCATCACCGACTTTCATTTTCCCAGAAACTGGCTCCTCTTTGCTTTTTTCCTTGCTCTCATACATCTTGCGAATCACCGAGGTAGGTGTAAAGGAAGGAGACAGCTGCAGAGAGCACAGCAAAAACCAACACCTTACTCAGTGGTGATTATTTGGGCAACACTACCTTAGTTGTGGGTGGACACCAATTCTAGCACATCCTTTCCATTTAAAGCTCTTTTCAATCAGCCACTGTGTGCTCATCATTTTACTTCACCTCGTTTCATAGCTTTATTCTCTACTTTAGGCACTTCTCTTAAGCTTTTGCAGTACGATGCCTGTATTAAAGCCAGCAGATGTTCTCAAAGTTCAGTGTACCTAAACAGGCTTGGAACTAAACATGAGCTGTAGTTGAAATTGCAGCTGTTTCCTCTTTGCTATTGGTTCAGAACAGCAGCTCAACAGGAGTTCCTGCAGATATGCCTTAGATGCATTAACTCAGGGATCTGCAGAAAACTGTTGCCTCATTCATATTTTTCCCCCATCCAAGGTTACACAGCATCTGTGGCAGCCACTCATTTGGTTTACAAAATAAAGTACTTTAGCAGCTGAACATCTGTTATTCCTGAGCCACAAACAAGTACCTGACCAATTAATTGGAAAACTCAGATCAAAGCAACATTCTACATAGCCCTGAAAGCAGTGAGGCAAGAGCTTGGCTTTCAGATTGTTTATTTTCAAAGTGGCCCTGAAGCTCCTAGTAATGGTTTAACAGACACTTAAGTCAGTCGCTTCATACCCAAAGACCAGTGTTCTCTGAAGTGGCTAAAAGCTTTCAGCTCTCGTCTTCTGAAAACTTAAACACCAAAACAAGGGCCTGAGTTTTCAGAGTTGTCTTCCCTTGGATTCAGAAGGCCAGGTGGAGCCAATATTAATTGTGCTTTTTAAATTTTAGGTGTGTCAGAAAAGTCTGTTTTCCAGACATTCAGTTAAGTATGAAGTGAAACTCATCCTTGTATCATGTGGTCACCAATATAACAAACATTACCTCCTTTTCTCCTGTTGATAACAATCGCTACAATCTGGTGGGTGTAGATACTTTCAGAGCTTTTCCTACAATCATGACACATTAGGTACTGACCATGCTAGTAATGGATGCTGTAGGGGCTGGAGATGATGCATTCCCTCTGTGTCCTGGTGCAGGTGACTTGGTCATTCGCTGCTGCCTGTTAATGGAAGAGAAAGTCAGTCAGAAGCAGCTCTGCTCTGGGCACAGAATGAAAGGCAGGAGCACCAAGAACCAACACAAGCTTGACTCGCTAGCACTAATATCCAGAAGGAAAACACACCAGAAACCTGTTGACAGTGTACCTCTGAAATGCTGCATCCAGATACTCACCTGTTTCTGTAGCCATCTCTGCTTTTGTCCATCTGTGGTTTACCAAAGCCATGCTGGTAGAAGTTTGCTGCCTGTATGGCCAAGTCATGTGGAAATGCCAGTCCCTCTAATGCAGCCTGCTGTATTTCCAGAGGACTCATCTGAAGCAGAGTTGCACAAAAACACACATTACAAAAACAAACAAGTACCAGCTTTGATTTAAGATCCTGAAGGTTTACTGCTCTAGCCACTAATGCCTTCACCAAGTGTCTGCCCACCAATAGCCCTGTTTTATTGACAGACAATAGAAGTTTCAAAGCATCTTGTACTTGAGGTACTCTAAGACTGATCCAATTGCAATGAGGTTTTGGGACTACTAAATTAGACTTTGCATCCTCACACTTAGAGCAAACTTGAAGCATAAACATCTGAATGTTAACAGCTAAATATGTGCTTCCAAAAGTTAGTTCTAGACCACACAACATAATACACACTAAGCAAAAAGCATTTCATCTAACCTGTGCAGCAACTGGACTCATGGGCTTCCTTACACCTGGAAATGGATCACCAAGCAATTGCTGAGAACCTTGTCCAAACCCTAAAGAATATTCAACAGTTGCATTTAAAAGAACTAACACTTTATTTCAATACATACATACCCAAGTTAAACAATTCTACATGAATTAAGCTCATCCTTTAAGTCTACACAGAGCTATGACCCTTCCTTTGCACCAGGATGAAGAGCTACAGGGAGGCTGCCAGTGAAGTTTTGCAATACAAATGGCCAAGTAATCCCTAAAAATTGGCTTCTTATACAGTAACTGAGCACATGACTGCATGCCAGAATTTACTGTGAGGTCTACTTGATCCCTCACAGACATTACATTTTTGGAGACTAATTTAACATTCGAGACAAATAAAAAGGCAACTTGCACTCAGAGGCAGACACTGACCTAGTTGCCCACCAAACGCTGGGAAGTTGGGATTGTTCTGTAAAGCATTCTTCAAAACAAAAGTAAAAAATAAAACTGTTTTGCAACCAGTCTCACCAACGGGTGAAGATATCCTGTGGCGCAGGTAATCTGCAGAGGCAGCTCGAGTTGGAAACACAGGTGTGATGGGGGGAGAAGGTGCCCTCTGTGACAGTAAAGAGGCTGTGGGTTCCAAACCACCTATCAGGCCACTTAAGACATTTGATGAAGGTCTGGTAATGGGTGGACCAAGAAGTTCCTAAGAATAAGTAACGGAAGAATGTACAGAATATGAACTATTTATATGAACAAGCTCATTGTATTAAACTACATGCCACACTATTTATAGCAACTTAGGGAGACAAGGTGGACTTGTGCAACTAGATACACCAATTCTGGATTGCCCTCAGAATTAGGCACTTAGCCAGGCTTTTCACTTTCAAGTTGCAATCATGGAAAATGACAAGAAACTTCTAAGGAATCTGAACTAGTGGCTGATTCTTTTCTCTATAGGAGTAATGTCTGATAATTGCCTTAAATGTCTTATTAAATGTCTTATTTTCAAGTTATTTCTGTTTTCCTATTGGGGCTGCCCTTTCACCTGCTTTTCCCCAGTAACAAGTACCTGCAGAATATTCTTTGATAGAGGTTGACCTGGCATCTCTGGAGGTGACATTAAGTGGCTCTCAAGGCTCTAAGAAAATGAAAACATTATAAGTTAGATGCAGATACAACAAGCATCAGACTCAGTAAGAAACAAGCCACATTTGTCTCAGTGACAGAAACAATTTCACCTGTTCTGTTAGAATCAGTTTATGCATCAGGCAAATACATTTCCAGCAAAGTCAGGGACTGAGCTGGCTCATAAATAATCCCTAAGAAAATGCCTTGTGCTGGATTACATACAGGTAGCTCAGTGTGCCTTGTTCAAGTTTGAGTAAAATATATGAATTGATATCACTGTATAAACTGAAGATGAAACATTTGGCATAAAAACTACACATTAACACAAAGGAATGGCCAGAAATTAATGTCTCTAAGCATGAAAACAGTCTGTAAATTTCTCACAGGCCAAATTTATACTCACTATCTTTTAGTTAAGTGGGATGAGGCTAAAAGTCCTTGGATAGGAAAAACAAACGCTTTAGACTCACTCAGTTGTTATAAGTGTTTTATGGTGCCAGAAGTACTCACTGATAACTTCAGGGTCAAACATCCTGTTTAGGCAGCTAGTGGCAGGATGAAATTTCATACTACAATCTCTCCCAGTCTAAAGCTCAGTATCATCTGTTGTTTAATATTAATCTTTCTGCTAACAAGTACTCAGTTTAGTTCTATCTTGGTACAAATAACTTTAAAATCCAAGTTTAAGATATTAGATTGTGCACTGACATACCTTTATCAAAAGAAAAGTCATGAAGTAAGACATCTGAGCCCCAGGCTACCCACTACAAGCACTTTAACAGAGATGCCTTTTATTAGCAGCTCTGAAGCAACCATTAAACACTAGCAAGTTTTTCATAAAGAGTGAACTGACTCAGTCTGTTTTGTACAGATTGTTTTATTTAATGAGGTTCAGACAAGGATGAGTTCAAGTGCAGGAGAATGTTAAGAGACCATTAAAAAAGTCCTCTAAAGTAGAAGATTCAGCCTTTTCATCATACAGGATCTGTCTGGGGGGCAAGTCTTCATAGTCTTCAAGTACAGATATTACTCAATTGTACTAAAGATTCACACATCCACCTTCAAAGTGGCAATTATGAAACTTCTCAGACAGTATTAAGAGTTCTGAGGCTTTCAGAAACTTAACATGAAATCAAGTCTGTGAACTCTGAACTGAAAAAAGCCCCATTTTTAATTACTTTGGCTGGGGAAAAAATTACTTAAGCACCTCCTTTATTTCTCCTTTCAAGCAACAATATTTAAAATATAAACCTGTATTTAATGCTGCTGTATCCAGTCAAGGCTCACGTTATCAGAAGAGTTGTCTAAGGGGTTTCTAGCTCCTATCCCATGTCTTAGGCATAGATGCATTTAGAGTTCAGAAATACCAGGTGTCTGCTACTTACATTGACTTTGGGCTGTGAAGGTAGAGTCCCACTTGCCTTCATACTGCTGACTAGTTTGTTAAATGCAGTCATATCTCCATCCTTCTTGATCTGTCTGGAGCCAGCAACATTTAATGCTTCCTCCATTTGCTCAGCCATAAATGGAGTAGCAATTTTTCCCTCCTGATCCACTTTCAGACCTTTTAGCCCAGCTTCAACTTCTTCTACTGAAAGTACAACTCCTGAATGTGCTGAGAAATACAGGAGAAACAGTGGTAAACCATGGCTCTGTTTACAAGCCAGCTAACAATTCCTTTGCAGGTGTTGAATACAAGTTGTTTGGAAACAAGGAACAGCCAAAACCTTACCCTCTGATATTCATACTAGCTGTCAAGCCTTGTCTGATCTCTGATTAGACTGACATTCTAATACCCAAATTAGTACTGCCATGCACAACTACAGGCATGAAATACTCCACAAGAACCTGCTTAGGTATCAACTGCTAAGTTCTCACTAGTGTTCACTTATCCCACAAAACCTTTCATTATTACATTTTACAACTTCACCTGCTTTCAAGATGGAATATTCAGCTGAACAGTTCATTCTCTTTAAATTAGAAAAGTTCCATTTAATCTTATGCTCCAGGAGACCAGGTGGCCTTACAGCCCCAATGTAAGCCACATCAAATTGTCTGAAGCTATCCTAAGTAGAGAGAATACATACCTGGAAAAATTTAGATACTTCAGAGACTCAGTTACATATTTAGCTTGGTGAGCATAAAGTCTTAAGTAGATTTTTTTTGCTCAGAAATTAAAGCCATTATAGAAAGATTTTGTTGGCATAACCAGAACAAGGTACAAGGGTTATTAAGCAGTATTTTTTTCTTGTATGTACATATTTATATATCTATCAGCACCTGACATCAAGGCTAGACATGCTTTATGGACCAGCTAACACACATCACAAGGTATGACACCTTAAGAGAAAAAGGAAGAAGAGACAGGAGCATGCCATGGGTTGCTGTAGCAGATGTTGGCCTAAAGAAAGAAGATTTACTGGAAATTTGGGCAAGAAGGTGGAAGAAAGAAACAATGATGCAGACATGCAATATGGAACATGAAGAAAAGCATGATGTTGGTGGAGAGGAATTGACCAGAAAACTCCACAACACTTGAAGAACTCGACAGCATTTTATGGGAATACAGAACCCACATCAGGTACTTTCAAGCAAATGGAAGCTTCCCCATAATTATTGTTCCTTCATCCTTAATTTGTGAGGATCAAAGTTTAAAAAGCTTTTAGTAGGAAAGTCAGACTAAGCAGAACACATAAGACTTGTTGTTCTATTTAAGTAAAATTAAGAAAAAGTTCTCTACACATTAGCCAGCACTCCCTGCTCCCAGGCTGGATGCTCAAGAATATTTGCAGTGCTCGGATGCTTTCCTGCCTAGCTACTTCACACAAACCACAGAGTAGCATTACTTTTTGTTCACTCCAGTTTACATGGCAATACATGCTGCTTGCCAAAGAGAAACCAATTTGGAATTAGAACTTGAGATTTCAAAGAACACATGCATTTTGTACCCTCCATGCATGCTATGGGCCAGACATGCAAATTCCTAACTTGGAGGTGCCAGTGAACATTAAGTTTAAAGTCAGCCCTGAACCCTGTTTGCTGATGCCAGCAAAAGTGAATTCTAGCAGACTAAGTTCCCTGGAATGCTGTGATTCTAGCCAAGTGAGCCTAACAAAGACAGATCTGTTCCTATGTTGTACCTCTATGTTAATTATTTAATTAATGCACTAACAGTGAGCACAGACCACTGTGCTTCAAGTGCTAGCACCAGTCTTGAGAAGTTCACAGAAGGCACTTCAATAAATTGACATCCTCAAGCCACTGTTCATCTTTTTAGATTCCGATTCCTAATGGATCAACGTGATCCATCATAGATGATGCAACGATTACTGACACTAAGTTTTTGGTAAAGCCAAAGTTTAAATGCCACAGTTTCAGAGCTGACATTACCAGTCTCCAGTATGAGAAACTTATGCAAATGCCATAGACAAAGCTGGAAACTCAGATCAAGACTTGTATCACCTTATGATTATTACTGGCCAGTAAAGCAGTCTGAGAGAGACCCGATGTCATCCTGTGATTAGGATGAAAAGAATCAGTGATGATATTGACACAACTGAGATCTGTTGAATATTGGGGTTTCAGTTGTGTAATTAAATCTTCCTACTCTGGACCTGGCAGATGAGGTTTCCAGAATACCAAGCCTCTTGCCTTGAGATACTGCATCACAAGAACTCAACAATATCTGGAGGCACTTACTGCTCTCTCTAAGCTTTTCCTTGTTGGCTGAAAGACTTGAGAGAAGAGGTTTTAAGTCCACTTTGGCTTTCTGTAGCATTTCTAGGATGTCCACTTTGTTTTCAGAGTGGTCTTCCAATGGAATGGGAGCAAAGTAGTTTCCAGAGTTCTGGCCAGGGGAGAGAATGGCTTGCTCTAGACCTGAAACAGCAAAACCAGGAGCACTGCGGCATCAGTTCACCAACCCACTGTCTCAAGATGAACATACACGGGTAACCAACTTCAATATGTCACTGAAAAGTTATGCTTCACACCCCTTGCCCAAGATCAGCTGGAAAGTCATCAGGAGCATGATGAGAACATTTATAAAAAAGAACTTACAGCTGCTTACTCTAAGAGCTTCCAAAAGAGTGTTAAGTGCTTAAACCGCAGGAGAACTCCCTGTCCTAAAGCTTTATCTGCCATGTTCTTATCGAAGGAGTACAATAAGGAAAGAGGTTCTGACCCTGTATTGTCCTCTTGTCTTACCTGCCAGCCTCTCCAGTTCCTCATGTGGTGTAGATCTCAAGCTGCTCGACCGACTTCCAGAACGACTAGGATTAGAAAACCACCTGCTGAACCTGCTGGCAGACACTGAACCTTCCCCCAGCACATCCTCTATCATCTAGATTATGGGGAAGAAAATAGATCATCTTAACAGAAGCAATATCAGCAAGGTCTTTGAGAAGCTTTATAGTGCAATCAAGATTCTTCTACTACAGACAAGAAGATGCTGCTCCCAGAGTTTAGAAGCTCTGAACTGCTTTTTTCCTTACAATGTATCAGCATCTGTGTTGTCAGTTAGCATAGGCCATCACACATTCATACCAATTACTTTTTCAGACTAAAACTATAACTGAAACAGCACAATCAGAGCATCCAAAGAGCTTTAATTTTGCTATTTAAAAGTGGATGCAAAAAAAAAAATTGAGATGCATTTGCCACAATAAGTAAAATAAATTATAACAACTAGTAGTTCTGACAGCCAGGTGGCTCGAGGCTGGTCCCTGTCACTGCACAGGAGTACTCTGACCCACTGTATTTTCTGCAATCATGAATCTATTAAGTTCCAGCAGTAGCCAAGAACCATACTTAGAACAAAGGGCAAGAACTACTCCCTGATTGTGAGCATCCCACAAGGGCTGGGGGAGAAGGCCAGCAGCTAAGGGCTACTTGCTTGCATGTTCCATGCTGAGCCATTTTGGGACTAAGAGGGCTGCATCCTCCCAGTCCAAGCCTGTGTCTTCAGCAAAGCACTGGCAACCAGCACCTTCTCCCTCCATGCAGAGCTGAGGTCAGCAAGCAGTACCAGAGTCAGCCTGTCAGAAGTCACTACAATTAATAGTGACTACTTCCTTCTTTACTAATCAGTCCAGTATTTCAAAAACAGCACATTATAAAATTTAACTCAAAGTAAAGCTCTTGCTGTCCTGCACACCAGTATCCAGTTAAAAGCCTGCTGAGCAGGCACAGATGCAGTTCCACTGTGCAGCACATTTACTGACAGACAGAAGGAAGAACAGCTTTTGTCCTGCCAGAGCAGCTGTTTTCATTGAAAAAAGGGGCACTCAACACTACTTACAACAGCAAAATCAAGAGAGGTTCAAACATTTAAAACCAAATGGATCAATACTAACATGTCAGAAAAACTAAGATGGTTATGTCAGGAAATGTACTAATCTCCTCTAACAGTTGCCACAGACATACCACCACTACAGAGAAATAATATTAAAAAAATGCTCACTTGTGACAAATTATAACATCTGCCCACTAAAGCTTCATCAGCAGTATTTCGTGACTTGTGAATTCCCTACTTTTGAAGGGAGTCACCATCTTGCTTGAAAAATCCAACTGCCAAGTTTAAAGACACATTTACATCTTCTACAGGGAGAGAAAACCTTCCACTGTTTGTCAAATTATTGCCACTGGATAATAAGCCCTTTTAATGCAAGCAGCTTTTCCACATTAAAGACTAGGACAGGATTCTGGGTTTTTTAAACTCTGTATCAGGATGTTTTTTGCTGTCAGAATGTTGGGGTTTTTTTAAAATTTCCTTCTACAACATTAAGCCTTTTAACTCCAATTCTATCTACTAATCAGTTATACTGTCTAGAATAGTCAAGAATAGCTTCTCTTCCTAGTGATGGAGAGGTCAGAACAGAAATATCAGCAGTTTATTAATTAGACCCATGCTTAGTTGGCACTTGCTGGACCTGCTTACCCCTTCTTGTGTTGAAGGGGAAAAGGCATGCTAAGATACAGGCCAGTCCCAGGTTTTAGACTAAAAATAGTGAACCCTGACCATCTACCATCTATTACTCCAGAGATCAGAGGTTCAAGCACTGCACACTAACAACATAAGTATCAGACTCCTCACCAACTTGTGGCTGGAGGTAAAAATCCACTATTGGAAGAAACTTGTGGGCCAAGTGTCCTCTTTCCTGCAGTCTTGTTACTAGCTCCTAGGTATCAGTAGCATCCCACACCTGACTTGGGCTACAGAGTATTTACTGGTCACATTAATAACATTCTTCAAACATACTTTTGACTGGATTTATGGGCTATGTTTGTTTTTACAACCCAGCAGTAATAGTACTAAATAATGAATTAACCACTATACAGAGGTTTACATAAAAAAAGAGACTCAAACTCTCAGGCAAGCATCCTTTCAGCCACGTTACTGGTACTGATATCAATGCAACTACATATTCAGCAGGTGTCTCCAGGCTCACTGCCTTCTAAGGAAGCTTGCACAAATAACCATTTGCAGCATTTACTAGACTTAGCTGCCAAGTGTTCTTTTCAGCTATACAAAATTTGTACAGTGAATCTTCTCTAAGCATATCTGTAATACTTCCAAAGAAGGTCCATCTCAGGATGCTGATTTTTGAGTAATGATCAAAAGGAAGAAAAACTTATCAGCTAGTTTGTCTCATACACTTTCCCTGGAGATAGAACCAGTCCCAGGGGTAACATTTTAGAAGTAACATCCCACCACTCCAAGGCTAAATCTCCACAAATTCATCTTACACTTACACACTGCATAAAACAACTTTTGCAAAGCAAGAAGTTTTAGTCTCCACTGAATGCAGCAGCAGCAAAAATGCTTCTCATTAATAGAGCCAGTCTTAAAAAAAACCTCACCGAAGCCAGGCCAGGAACACTTTTATCCAAGTTAAAGAATTCATTGAAATCAAACTCTCCTGGAGCTGGTTCTTGTAACACGGCTTCCCTAGGAACTTCTTGATCTGCTGGAGTTTCATTGGCAAGAGCAGTTTGCGCTTCATCCTCTTCTGCCACTCCACCATTGCATTCTATTCCTTAAAAATAAAATCAATTGCTGAGTCACTGAACTTGACCATTTCCTGCAGGAACAGTGCCTAACAGTCAGTGTATTTGCAGAGGAATTAAAAGCACAGGACCAAGGTAATCTAGCCACCTACATGACACTTCAGCAGTTACACTGTGTGGGCTGCAGTCTGCCACAGCAGAAACTAGGACCCCTACCACTCAAGCACACAGCTTTCAGTCTGTAGTTAAGATTATCTACTTCAAGAAAATCAGAACCACCACTAATATGTCAGCAACTGCATCCTGATCAACTCAGGAGATGCACAGATCAGATGTTGTGTCACACCAGGCAGACAGAGCTGTTAGTGAATTAATAGCTGCTTTTGTTTTTCCATCTAGAATCCTTTGGCAGCTCCTGCCTTTTTCCTAGATGCCTCAGAGAGCAGACTGCCTGAGAGCTGGTACTTGACATGAGATTCTATAACATTATCAAGATATGACAAATACAGCTCCTACTTCTCCAGCAGGAGCAAACCATGTGTCATATTAAAGACTTAGCCAGCTTGTACAGGTGCTTCAAAAAAGCTGTGACATGACTATGGACCTTGTATACATGAAACTCTACTACATTTCAGATAAGTGAATATACAACTAAACCCAAACTCTTCAGGTTTATGTTGTGGAATTTCTGGCATTAAGAAGCCATCTTCTCTCTTGCCTCAGGGAAGTTTATACCACAGCTTTTGGAGTGGTAATAGTAATGGTAGACTAAGTCAAACTACTGCAAATTCAGCTTAAAACTACATTACTGGCAGCTGTGTGTCTAAATCAGCATTCCTAATACCAGTATTACTACAAGAAAAAATACTTCCAGTACCTTGGAGCACCAGCTTAAGCCAATCCTTTAGCAACCAGCAGGATACAGAAATGGACAAGACCCTTTTAATAGCCTACAAATTCCCAATACCATTTAGCATTCATACAAGTGAGGTTTTTTTTTTTTTTTTTTACAGTCTCAGTCCTGCCTGACTTTTGGACAAATAGCACTTTATCACTTAAAGGTGTCTGCAGTTTGAAAGACCAGCCATAGACTTTGCATCTTGTGCTTCAAGATGATCAAAAGCTATGCAAGTTTAAGTCTCAAGACTGACAAACTGCATCATTCTTGTGGATCTAGAACAAGCACCTCTATACCCAGCAATGTGCCACACCAGCAGACAGGCAAAGTGTGTCAAATCTGCCCTTACCTTCCTTCAGCGAGGCCGTACGCCGCCTCGTGCGCTTTCTGCCTTTGTGATCTTCCTCCAAAATTTTATCATCAAAGCCTGTGAGCTCGATGGTTTCAGACTGACTTGTAGGACCAGCAGAGAACCACTCTGGTTCCTCTTCGGTGTAAGAGTCATTCCTTCTTCGCTCCCCAAAGACACGTTTGCTGTCACCAAATTCCCTCTGAAGTGGGATATTAAAAACATTAACCATGAAATGCTGTTTCTTAAGACTCCTCCCTGACCTCCAGAGCACACTACAGCCTTTACACACTTGTTATGGGGTTTTTGGGCTTGGGTTGTTTTTTTTACTGTTTAAATGCACACCCAGCACACTCAGTAGGCTTTTACATTTTAAAAATGTCACATTTGAGTTTTTGCTTTATTACACTGAAGGCTACTGGACTGGAAATGCCTGTATCATCTCAGTTTTGTATCCTGAGAGGAAGGCTACTGGTTCCTCCTGTAAAACACCAGAAAGCATGGAAAGCTGCCACCTGCTGAGGTCAAAGACAATGCTTGCTGACAACTGCTAGGTCAAGAACTATGAATGAGCCACTAGATTTTTTTAACACCTTGCTATTAAGCCTACCACAGGAAAGGCTGCAAGACACACAGTATTAGCTCCCCATTGAGCTGGGACAGGTGCTTCTAAGAAAAAAAAGATACATCCATGGAACACCTAATTGCTCTATGCAGTCAACCTGCCCCTGTTGGTTTTAGTGCCAAGTGTCCAAAACCCAGTTGAACAAGCAATCAGGAAAAGAAGGCACCAACCCTGAAGCGTTTATCCTTGTAGTCCCTCTCGCGATCCCGGTCTCTGGCATCTCTGGAATCACGTATGTCTTTTTCTCCACCTCGGTGGTCTTTGTCAAAGTTACGAGAAGAGATGATCCTCCCGCTGCCAATCCTGCGGCCGCCGATCACACGGACACCGTCGTTCTCCTTCTCCAAGGGGCTGCCAGAACGGCGCGAGCTCACGGCTGCAGTGACGTGGCAGCCGCCGCCAAAGCTGCGCCGCTGGGGACTTAAGACAACATCCAAGTCATCCTCCTTCACTCGCTCTCTTGGATCTACAAGTCAAAGATGACACAAAAAGCAAGAAATTTAATGTATTAGGAAATCCAAGCTAGTTATGTGCATAGTAGCCTTCTCTTCCGTAGCCTTGTGAAGGGAAACACTTAGGATTTACTTCTGCAAAGCTAATCTAGCTGAGACCAGAGGAAAAAAAATAAACAAATTCAGCTCAGTATTGAGGAATTATTGCTGTCTCATAGGAAGTATCTGCTTTCCCACTACAGAATTAAGAACTCAGTCTTGAATTGCAGGCAAATTGTCTCCTGCATATCACAGAATGGTTTGGGTTGGAAGAGACTGTAAAGACCCTCTTGATCCAGCCCCCCTTTGCTCAGAGCCCCATTCAACCTGCCCTTGAACACTTCCAGGGATGGGGCAAACAACTTCTCTGGGCAACCTGTTCCAGTGCCTTACCACTCTCATACTTAAATAACTTCTTCCTAATATGCATGATTACATACATATTCACTACTACACAGCAAGAAAAATAAGCTATAACAACTGACTGCTACTTAAGTTTGTTCTTAGGTAACTTACCAGAATACCAGGAACTAGAAAAGCACTTGGAGCAACCAACATTTCCTTGATACTTATTTTATGCAGCCAAACAAGACTTTGTTTTGTCTCATTTGCATTATCCCAAAGGAAATGTTTTGTCAACAGCTTATGTTCAGCTTTGAGACTTCTTCTGTGAGAACTCACTTACCTACTATCCTACGCATAAGAGGAGTCCGATCTGAATCCAGATCTTTTTTAAAGCTTTCCACTGGTGAAGTTCTTCCTGAACTTGGATATAAAGATGCATGCCACTTTTCTGGATCCCAGACACCATCGCTATGAAAATAAAATTGCAGCATTGCTCACTATTTGTAGCCTAATAAATAATTCATAGTACTGCTGCTGAAAACCTAGAATTCACTGACTAGCCATCTAAACAAGCAAAACATCTTTCATACCCAGTTTCTAAGTCTTTTGCCTTATTATACTATTTTTTTATTTGTGGTATTGTGGATACCTTCTGTAACAGCAGGGAAGTATAACCCAGCATCAGATTATGAAAACAACAACATATGGACATGTTGTACTACTAGTTATTGCTCAGTTTTGCCTGGTACACTGAAAAGTAGCTGAAGTAAATAAAATGCCACTGTTCATTCAGAAAATTTTACCTCAGTCTCATATTTACTTGTACAATGAATAAATCTGAATGATAAAGATACTGCTGTTTAGCAAGCTTATAAACAAGAGCCTAGAACACTCTCATCCTCATTTTTAAATGAGGTACACTGTCAACACTGGAGAGTAATCCACCAAGCAAGTCAGCTTGTTGCAACATGACCTAGTCAGTCTGTACCATACAGTCATCTATAGTCTTGGTTTTTCCTGCAAGCCTGTAAGAATTGTGTTTTGTCAAGTTGTTTTCTGCTGGATCTCATATTATAATGTTTGATCAAAGCACAAAATTCCTAGCTAGAGCACTAAGCCTTCCCTAGTAAATTAGTACTCCTGAAAACACCATCATACACTAAACTCTGGAGCGTATCTACCTTGTATTAACATAAATGCATTTCTTAGTTAGGAACCTTCTGTAATTTAAACTTTCATTTTGAAAGAACTGTATTTAGTTTGTGTAGTCAAGAAAATACCTGTCATATTTTTCAGAAAGACAAGAAGGTCTTTGCTTAGAGTACGGACGCTCTTTAATATCCAGCAGTTCCTCCTAAAAAAAGGCAATAAGTTAGTGCCAATTCTCACCCAGACAAGATGCAACTCATCCAAAATATATATTCCAGACTACCCATTCAATTTAGTGTTGCAATTTGGCAACCCCAGGTTTCCCAATATATTGTATAATTTCCTATGAAATACTGCAGTGAAAAGTTGACATCAGACAGCAAGTTTATTTTTCAGTTTGTCTACCAGTGGCCACTGAGCAAACACTTATTTGAAGCACTAAGTCAAGGTCAGTTCTTGTGAACACTTGAAAGGCTGTTCCCATCATACATGTTTACCTATTCACTTCCATGGACAGTTCAACTTATAAGCAAGACAGGCATCATTGATACTGGAGCTAGTAAGTTCTCAAGATGGAGTCAAAATTGTTATGTCCAAGGCTACACAATATCCAGCAGGTAAAAAAAGCACTACCACAACACTACTTACTGAGGCAGATCTGGAAATTCCAGACAAGCTTGCCATTTCTTGGAACCACCAGTTCCAAGATACCTAAATGTATGCTGTACAATCATCCACTCTACCCAACACCAAATCAATACTGAATGACTACTTCGATTTTACCACTTTCTAACAGCTTTCAAACACAGCCCTTGGTTTACTATTACACACCCCTAAAGTGTTGGTCGTTTCAGGCAGACTAGTAATCAATCTACAGTCTCACTACAGTTAAAAAGCATTATTAATGGTGTGATCACTGGTGCTTTGAAACACCACTAACTTGGCTGCAGTCAAAACGCACATTTCTAATTAAACTTGCTCCTTCTTCCTTCAATCTGCCTCACTGCCAACTGTAGGGAATTGGTTCAGAACTCTGCAGAAATCAGTGGGCAACTGGAAAGATAAAGAGATGCTAATGGCAGACACTACACATCAACCAAACTCTTTTCCTTTTTCCCCAAAAATACCATATCCTCTAAAGCTTTTACATCATTATCCCCATGTGATTAAGATCAGCTCATTAGTTACAGGAGCTTGATACTTGAAGCTTTCACACAGTGTTTTGGAAACTGGACAAAACCTTAATATGCACACACATATATATCCATATCCAAGCATCAGCCTGTACTAATCTTCAGTAAAAAGAGTTCCACTGAAGGGAGGGAGATTGACCTCCCTGCCCACAGCTTCCCAGACTAACACTTGATCTATGCTTTACATCAGTGTTGTAACACTATCATACCCTGATGCAGATATCACGAGCATTAACAGCACTGTCCATCAGAGTTAAAATTGCCCATTTTGTTGGCCACAAGAGGGAGTTCACAGACCCTCAACCAGATCCCACTGCAATTCTTCCACTGAAGAGAGGAAAAATTGAATTGTTTCTTGGTTTTCACTCCTTAGCCATGCACCCTTGGAGCAACAGCTTCCATGAAACTAGAAGAGACACAGCTTGGACTATATAACACTCTGATAACACAGGAGATTAACACTGGCACTTCCAGAGTGTGTTTTTGGGGTGGTTTTTTTTGTTGTTGCTCCATTCACACACTAGTACTTTTAAGTGTGTGGGGGAAATGTGTTTAGCTGTTATTAAAACAGTTTTATTCAAGCAATTCAGAAGGTTCACAGTATGAGAACCAACCATTTGCCTGCTGGTAGTAAATTAATATAAACTGTTAAAGTAAATCAGACCCCTCTCCAAGTCAGCAGCACATCCTGAAACAGTGTTCCTCCCATCCCTAGTTAGTTGGAAATTGGATCATGTGAAGATGGCTTATGATGTTGGTTACATGAGCACCTTAAACCAGCTATATTTAAGACACTACTTGTAAAAAACCCAACATATGATGCAAGATACTTTAAAGGATATTGATCTCTGGTGTTTCTTGACTTTAGACTCTACAGAAAGCAACAAAAAAAAATTAAAGACTAGATGTCTTCTGGCACTACTGCTGCAACTTTATTCTGATCAAAACCTACAGGTACTGAATTAACAAAACTGAAGCCACAAATGCATGTTTCGGTGTACAGATACCACCAGCACTAGCCCAACAGTGCCAAAAAAACCAAACAATAAATAGAATTTGAAGCTGCATTCAGTTGCTGCTCTTGAGAGGAATCAGGCAAGACTCGGTCACTGTAGATAAACTTTTTCAACAGCAAAAGTTTAAAGACAACTCCTCTCTTTCACTTTTGAGTTAATTGAATAACAAGGCCCAAATACAGAGCACTTTGCATCTTGGAAGGTTAAGTGTACACCTTTGCTAAGAAGTTAGTGAGAATTAGAAAGCCACACTACTCCCATGTAAGTTTTGCCAGTTCTGAAGTACTTGGTTTACTGTTGATGTCTAGTTAAAATAAGCCAGCCCAGCTATCTCAACAGAACAAAGCCACAGCCATATTTTTTTTTCTTTAAAAAACAACCTAGCAGGAAGCTAACAGCTCAGAATTCCTCATGTCAGATAACATAGTCAGCAACAGTACACTGTCTCACCCTGCTCCTCACTCCAAGCAAACTTACCAGATTTCCACAAAGCAACGACCACCTGTTCCCACAGCTTTCAGCAATGGGAAAATCAGCCACCATTAAAGACTTCTGCATGTTTTAGCAGCAGTACCAAAACCCCAAAGAAGATTTGAACCTTAAACCCCACAATAAATCAAACTAATTTTGCACTGAAAGAATATTTGCAAGTTATTTAGCCATTCTTTTTCCACTCTTGCATATATTTAAAAATCAAAACTAAACAAAAGCACCTGTGTTAAAATGTTGACACTAAGCACAGGCTGAAATCATAGGTGCTTAGGCTTCCAGCAGCCAAATATGAGCAATTCTAAGCTTACAAAAGGCATCTTAGTCAACACATTAAAGCTCCTGATAAGATCTAGTGTGCTATATATTCCAAGGAAGGGGCATCTCCTAAAAAAAAAAACGTTCTGGTCAAGTTTTTGGAGGAACAGTGCTGAAAGAAGAAACACAACTATCAAGTGCAAGCACTTGAGAAAGCTGGTAGAACAACATACTTCAGCCTCTACCATAATCTCTCTCCAATACATGCTGTGAGGTGCTTGGATATTAAAATAAGGCAGTGGGAAGCAAAAGTATATCAAGGACAGGATTGGGCAGGCAGAAAAGGTTTAACAAGTTGCTCATTTTACAGCATCTTGTGAATCTTAACCCAGGCAAAGGCTTTCCAGCCTTCACCTCACTGCTTTCCTCTCACAGAAGCCTCCAGCCCCCACTCTACTTCTGTGACCAACAACTCCAAGCACAACTTTCCGAGGAAAAGGGAGCAGAGCTAACCTTTGTGTAACGATGTGGGTACTTAGTTGGAACTCTGTTCAGCTCCAGGAAAGCATCACCATTTTCAGTTTCTGTCACACCTCCTCTTTTATCCATGGCTGCTTCAAAGCCTTTGACCACGCACCTAATTAAAACGAAACCCAGCCGTCAGATTTTCAGACGCACACCTCCAGCGGGTGCGTTTCCGTCCCAGCCCGGGACTGCTGAGCGCTCAGACACCAGCGAAGCAGCGCACTCCCCTGCGGTGCCCTCTTTTCCCCCCGCAGCTCCGCCCGGGCTACCAACCCAGAGCCCCGCAGCCCGGCTCCCCGGCAGCTTCCCCACGACAAAGATCCCGCCGTGGGCGCCACAGGGCGAAGCGCGTCACGGCCGGGGGAGCGGGCCCCGCCGGGACACCCCCCGGGGCGCCGCCGGCGTGGCGGCGGGGGCAGCGCGGCCCAGGCCCGGTCCCGCAGCCCCGGGGGCAGCGGCGGGGCAGGTGACTCAGCGGATCCTCACCTGCGCCCTCCCGGGCCCCCCCCCCCACCCCTGCGCCCCGCTGCCCCTACTCACCGCGCCGGCTCTCCCGAAGGCGCTCCGCTCCGCTCAAGGCCTTACCGCCGCCCGCGGCGTTTCCTGCTCCTGGCCACCGGTTCCGCTCGGCCCCTGCCCGCCCCCCGCGGCGGCGGCGGCGGCCGGCACCGCGCTCGCCCCTTCCCGCGCCCCCCCCGCGCTCCGGGCCGGCGCCGTTTCCCCCCCTCCCCCCGCCCGCCGCTGCTCGCGCGGCCCCGGCCCCCTCCGCGCTGGCTCGCGCGCCCGCTCCCGACTCGCCCGGCTCTGTCTCTCCTCAGCCGCCGTAACCGGGGCCTTCCGCCGCTCACCCCGCACCCATTTAATGGCCCGCGCGCAGGCGCGGCGGCGGGCGCGCGCGCCGGGGCTCCCCCGCGCGGCGCCTGACTGGAAAAGGCGGGCGGCGGCGGCGGGACCGCGCTCCCCTCGCTGTCTGGCGCCGCGTCCCCGCCGCGGGTGAGCCCATCAAACGGTCTTCTCACCTTGCGAGCGCTGCGGTGGGTGAGGAAAGGCTGGGGCTCCCCCGGGGGCCCTCAGGCACTCTGGGCGGGCAGCCGTGCGGGTGAGGCGGCCGCCGGGAGCAGCCGCGGCGGCGGGACGTGGTGCGCGCCATGTGCCGGGCGCGGGGCACCGGGAGGCGGCGGGGAGGGGGCCGGGCCAAGGCTGTGGCGGGCAGGGGACCTGCCGCCGCGTCACCGCGGGCCTGCGGCTGCGAGGCAGGCGCGGGGGGACAGAAGGGCGGGAAGCAGCGGCGCGAGCGCGGTCCCCTCAGCGCTTCGGGCCGGGCCTGGCACCGGCGGCGGGCGGCTGACAGCTGCGGTCGCGCCTCCGCCGGGCTCTCCCTCCTGCACCCGGAGTCGTTTACGGGCTCGAGGAAGCGTCCTCGTCAGTGCCCGCCTGCAGCCGAGCTCCTTCGTGTTCCCGCCGTGAGCGGCCCGTCCCCGCCGGGGGGCGAGGGGCGGTCTGACCGGGCCCGGCCCGCTTCCCTGCCCTCGGCCCTTGGTGTGGAGCTGTGAGGCACCAGTAGGAGTGTAAGCATAACATTCCAGTGCCCTGCGCACCCTTCCCTCTCAGGCTCTAGGTGTTTCAAAACATCTTTTATCAACCTTCCGACAAAAGTTAAATGCGGCATTCCCAGGAGGCAGCAGGAGGGAAACCTGCGTGGCAAGCAGAGCAGTTTATTCAGAGGCACCAGTCGTTGCTAATAAGGAGTGGAAATTGTTTTCAACGTTAGTTGAAGGAGTTTACTTCGGGAGCCAGGTCGCGGCTCCAGTTGCCTGCGGAGCTGTTGGGGAGTGGCATTCCCAGCACCCACATCCCTGCTGCCACGGAAACGCCGTGGGGGCGTTTTCCAGACTCCTTGGGCAGGGAGGCGTGTGTCGGAGCAAGGAAGTACCTGCAGGATCTGACAAACCAAGTGTTCTGTAACAATCTATAACGAAGCTGAATACCACTATTACAAGCTGGTTGCTTGTGGAGTGAAGCAGATCTTTCACATTTTTTACTTAAATGGTGAGGTGCCGTGCTGTAAAGGCAACGGTGTTGTAGCTGTTAGCGGGTTTCTCCCGGCGAGTTTGCTTTTCAAACAAATACACCGAGACATCTGATAGCCACCAGCAGGCGAGGAGCCTCTTGCCGGGCGGCTGATGCTGTAGGCGCTGAGGGCCTGGCTGCTGGTGCGTTCCACATCCCTCTCCTGAGCCAAAGTGCTGTTTTTTTAGTTCCTCGAGGCACATCCTTTGTAAACACTGGCTCCTGGCAGCAGCAAAGCCCCGACATGGCAAAATACTGGTTTTCCGCCACTGGCAGAGCAGCCCGAGCAGCAGTTCGGCGCCGTGACACGCTTACCCTGCCGGACAGCGCGGGGACCGGGCCAGCGCGGGGACCGGGCCAGCGCGGGGACCGGGCCAGCGCAGCCCCGCGGTCCCGGTGCGGG
This sequence comes from Apus apus, assembly GCF_020740795.1. Taxonomy (NCBI): domain Eukaryota; kingdom Metazoa; phylum Chordata; class Aves; order Apodiformes; family Apodidae; genus Apus; species Apus apus. The sequence goes on from NC_067297.1 coordinate 4,483,318, forward strand.
GGGGAGGGGGGGACCGGGGGAACCGGCCGGGGGCGGCCCTCCCCGCCGCTAGGGGGCGCTCTGCGGCCGCTGGGCGGGGCCGGGGCCGGGCGGGGGGTGTGGCGGGAGCAGCGGCCGGTAGCGCGTCCCCTCAGGGCTCCGCTGCCCCGCGCTGCGCTGCCCCGGCCCCTCGCCCTCCTCGGAGGCGGCTTGCGAAGGCAGCCGGGGCCGTGTAGGTGTCTGCGGGAGCGGGGAGGTCTCGGTTTAGGGAGGGCAGGGCGCCTGGGCTCCCGTCGCTGCATACCAGCCTGCGTGTGGGGCCGGTGCCCCGTGCGGCGGCCTTCCCCAAGTCCTGACCGCGGCCCGCTGCTCCCGGGCTCTGGCTGCCGGGCCCCAGCGCCTTCAGCCGGGTGGGAGCCGTTTGTGGGTGGCGAGGGGGCGGAGACCGCCGGCAGGGCCCCCGGTGCCTCACGGCAGGGCTTGAGGTGAGGCTCTCGAGTCGTTGTCCACAAACACAAAAAGCGTTCAGGTTACAGCTCTCTGCCGAAAGGAGCTCTGTGCAGGCAGACTCAGATTGGCTGCAGTAAGGTTGTTGGGTTGTTTGGTTTGGTCTTTGTGTTTTCCTGTCACCCCTTGAACCTTGCTTAATGTCAGCTTTGGATCTCACGCTTACAAGAGGAAAGGGAGTTTGATGAGGAACTGATTTTGTCACCCTTGATTGTTTCTAAATAGGGGAATGTAACTTAGGTTCATTCCTTTTTAAAGCGTCTTTCTAGCACAGCTTTATTTAGGTAGGCATAGTTGCTGTCTTAGGATTCGATCAGTTATGGCTTAATTAGCAACAGGTGATGTCAGCATAGTATCATTCAGGTCAGTAAGGCTGTGACTGCAGACATGCTTTTCATGCTAAACATCTAGAATTGCATTATGCCCTTTGTATGCAGGTCGAGTGAGTGTAATTCCTGGCATCGTGAAGCTTCAGGCTGCATTTAGCATAGATCTATTTGATGGTTTCATCACAAATAATGAGAAGGAATTGATGCTTCATCCGAAGTTAATAAAACACATTGCAGTGCAGAGAGTGTTTATTTACTGCAGACTTGGAACTGTAGCAAAATGGAGAAATCCAGAAGCAGGTAAGCAATGATAAGATGCTACTTTGTTAAAGAACTCACCTGTAATTTTTTTTTTTATTATTATTATTACATCTTCCCATGGGACAGAAGAAAGCCAAGTTATTATCATATGAGGACTTACTAGTCTCTGTGGAGTATTATCAACCAGAAAGTGTTCCTCTTAAAACAAAAAATGAACACACCAACCCCAAACCCACCATGAAACACAACTTTGTGGGTTTGCATTATTAAACATTAAAATATAAAAATTTTGTTACTGAATTTGAGGTATCAGACTGTAATGTAAGATATGTGGATGTAGTTGTTGGCCCAATCACAGATTTATTCTGCAGTGTTTGTCAGTTCTCTTACTTTGTGTAACATTATCACTGCATTTAGTCTGACCAGGTTTACCTTTGGAGCAGATTAGGTGGTTTTAAAAGAAATAGAGCTTAATAGACATGCACAGGAACTCAGGAACAGGGACAAATTATCTGAAAGCTATTTTGTATAAATTTAAAAGTGCCTGAAACTCTTTTCTTCACACGTGCCTACAGTTGCCTTAACTGCACATTTTGTGTAAGCAGAGAATTATTTGTTTGCTGAACAGGATCCATTACCTTCAGAAAACATTGAAATAGTATTTTATAGGAGGACAGGAATTTCTCTCTCACACACAAAATGCAGATCTTGTTTTCTTTCATTAGCTTGTTGAACTCCTAGCAGCTTGCTGGAACAAGCCAAAAATACTGCATTTCCTCTTATGAGATTTATTTTTTGAGTGGATTTTGGTTTTGTGTTTGTTATTTCCTCTCCCTCCCCCAGTGATTTATTGTTAATGCTGTGAGCAGTGATTTAGCTCAACTCCTGAAACTTATTAGTGTAGGTTGTTCATGGAACCAACATTTTTTTCTGACTGCAGCCATGTTTTTCTAGCTCAGTTCAGGTGATTATTTTTAGGATGAGACTTCAAACTATCCTCTTCTGTTGCCTGTTGCAGTTTAGGAATGTGTTTGTGGTTCTAATGTGCAAATTTTCGGGGTGGTGGCAGTATTTGTTTTGGGAAAGAAGCTTCAATGCAACTGGTTCAGCAAGTTTTATCTGATTAGATTTTAAAAAATCTTTTTTTAGTTTGTTTTCAGAAAAGTATTGAGACAAAATACTTAGAATTCATAAAAATAGGCTTGTTTTTCAGATAAGAACTACCTGTGAAAGTAAACTGTATAGTAGAAAAATATGCTTAGTTTTGCTTTTCAGCTGTGAATGTATAAAATCAGGAAGGGATTTTTAGTTGTGTTGTGTTTTTTTTTTTTAAGAAAAACTTTTAGTTAAAGTAGGAGCAAAACTAGAAAGAGTTCCTTGCACCAGGACTGTATATCTAACTGCATTTCATAGAAAAATGTGCAATTCCCACTTCAGTTCTTGTGTCCTCAAGAGAATTTTTCAGCAATGGACAGAATACCTTGATATATTTGATAATAAAAGACAGAAAACCACATTCAAATCATGTCTGTAATGCTATGCACACATGTGGGAGGTGAAGCACAAATACATTTTAGTGCTTTTTAATTTCAGCTTTAGAGGACAAAGAAATTGCCTGTGACACGATGATGCTGAAATGCCTCTCGTTGCTTGTTTTGTTGGAATTTCAAAATTCCAGATAGTAAAATGTGCCTGACAAAGGGACAAAAATGTTCTAAAGTTTTGTAGCTGTCAACTTCTATATATGATTGTGTAGTTTTGTTATAGATTAATTTATTGAAATAATGCTACTTCTTTGCAGTTCATGTAGTTTTACACAAAATATTTCTTCTTTCATTTTAAGTTCAAAATCTCTGAAGATGCATGAAATCCAACAACTACAAAGGCATCAAATGTCTGCAACTGGGCAATCTGTTGCTCTCCAGTCTGCTAGACCCCAATTTCAGGACACAGGTCATGACAATCTGGATGATGTTGGGTATATCTGGCATCAAAAAAGAAGGCTAAAAGAATTCCAAATCAGGTGATAAGTGCAAAACATAATTTTCACTGAATGGAGCAGGGGGATCAGACCTAAAAAAATCCTCTGGTTTTAATAGTACCACTGCAGGTGGTTCTTGTTCACAGGCATGCCAGACAATTCTGAAGATACCTTATAGTAACTTGAGGATGTGCCTTGGTGGTACAGTCAGATTTTGTGCATTTTTCATTCTCTGATGTAAAATTTAAAAAATGGCTATTTAACAATATGCTTTCATAGAGGGCAGCCAGTTGTAATGATTTAGTCTTGCCCTCCTGTTGTGTTTCTTTACTTTTGTGTTGAAGGAATCTTGACAAAAAGTGAGATGGTAATTGTTTAGAGATTAAAAGCCTGGTATTTGTTGAACAAGTGTGACTGATCTATCAGCTCAGACATGCTGAAAGAGGGAGGTTGTGCTTTAATTAATTACCTTGTGCTGGCTTTGGTGCCTATTGGGGCCCCCTGTAAGCCAATTAACTCTTAAATCTGTTTGAAAAAAAAAAAAAAGGGGGGGGGGGGGGGTCGTGGAATAAGGGTGATAGTATCACAATCACAGATCCGTGAGTTGAACTGGTACTGGGAGAAGCTTGCTGGGAACTAGAACGGTTGCTGGGGGAGGTAGGAAGAGGGAAGATCTGCTGGTTTCAGGAGTAAACATTAGATTGGCTCAAGTAATGTGAAAATAAGTCTAACTCAGCTGGTCAATTTCAGGGAAACCAGGGATATTATTGCTTTTGAATCACAAAAAGGCTCCCCAGCTAGTCAGCAGCCTGCTTGTTAGTATCACTGGGTGTATGTGGGCTGCTTGTAAAACATTTCATCTCCCTAAGTTTCCACAACAAGTATGTCCCAATTCAGGTCTTGCAATGGTGCATGGGCCTCTATTTATGCTTGATAGATTGTCCTGTTAAAGGTACTAATTTCAGGGTGCAAATGTTTTGTACTTGCATTGAACTCTGTAAAACCATAACCCTAGTTTTATGACTGAAACTGGCATAAGAGATCCTATTTTTACTGCTGCCTTGGAATTAACAGATGAAGAGTACAAAGACAATTAACCTTTCCTTGTATTCCAGATACCTAGCAAGAAAATTCTTCTATCTGTGGGCAAAAAAGACATTTGGACAAGTTCTCCCTTCCAAAGCCAGGTAGAGAAAGTTCCAGAAATCAATGTATTTTTTTAAAACATGGTTTAGTTCTGTACATTTGGGCTAAGAGAGCACTGCCTGCCAATGAAGTATTTGATTGTCTTTTGAAACTATTTCAGTGCTTTTTTTGAATAACCTTCTTGCTCCTTCTTTTTATTTAATAATGATGGTTAAATTTTACTAACTAAATTTACAGGAATTGCCTTGGTGCAGTTGAACTGTACAGGCATATAAGGTATAGTTGTGATACCTGCTTTAAATGTAACGATTTTTCAAATTTATAACTGGAGATGGATCTGGAAATACATTTCATTTTACTGTTTTCACTGTTCTTAATGTGCCTATATATGCTTTGTGTCTGCCTGACTTTGAAATACCTGTACCTGATTATTTGTTTCTGCTAGTGTTCTGCAACTACTGAAAACCAACACTTCCATACTTTTTCTGTGCTTTGTTTTAATTTGCATGTTCATTCTTGTTTGACCACACCCTTGGGAACTGAAGCAGTTCCAAGTGGAAAGATCTGGGTTTGTTACAGTTGGAGTAAGAACAGGCCCATAGTTCTCCAGTTTCATCGTGCTCTATCAAGTGTGTTGTGACCATGTCTGCCTGAGCTGGTGGGCAGCAGCTGTCCTGTGAAACTATGGTTCTTGCTATCCCATATACTGAATTTGCACAACTTTGGCTGTGTGTTCAGGACAATGGCTATTTTATCTTTTTAGGAGGATGAGTGGAAATATATTTTATAAAGTTCAGCAAGGAACATAAGCAACAATTAATTGTCTTTTTAGATTTAAGAGTCCCCAGTTCTCCCAGTTTTATTTGCAATGTTCTGTGAATGCACCAAGTAAAAAAAGTTAATGTATAGCTCATTTCTTCTTTCTTTTTCTATTTTTTTCGTTCTTTTCTGCTTGAGTGTTTGGAATGACTTAGCAACTTGGCTTGGGGTAGGTAGCTGTGAATTGCAACTTGTGAGAGGATTCATGCATGTTAAGGGACCTTTAGGTATTGTGGGCCTAATCCTGTTGTTACTAAAGACATGACCAATTTCATTAAGCTATTGGCATAGCTGTGACCAAAGCTTGTGAGTCTGGGCTTGTGTGTTTTTTGTTTGCTTGCTTCTGTGTTTTCATGGGTCCTTCTATTTTCCTTCTCTCCATCACAAATACAAAGAGATGACAAGTTTTTGGAAAGTACTTGTACTCCAGTTGATGAGACTTTCTGTTTCCTACACTGCCTTGTCCATATGGTAGAATGTTTGAGAGAGTATTAAAAAAAGAAGGCTTGAAATAGTAGATTATGACCATTATTTTTAGTCAAGTGATCAAAATCCTAATTTCCTCATGCTGACCCTCCTATGAGTTGAATTTTCAGTTGTTCACCATTCAGTTGAAATGTAGCATCCCTTCTTACCTCGTCAGGTGTCTGTTAATGAAATCTGGATATAAAAGCAGAGGCTGTTCTACTGAGGTTAAAGAACTTAAAGGTCATATGTGACCCATGAATCCATTTTGTGCACGGCTTAGCATCCATTGGAAAGACAAGGTACAAGAGCAGCTTTGTTTTTAGCATAGGTGATGTGCAGCTGGCTAAAGGAGTTCTTAAATCTATTTAAATGTTCTTTGGGAAGATGTTAAATTTGGGGTGACTTAAGATCAGCATGCTGATAAGAACACAATGAACATTTCAAAGCATTATAAAATCTGAAGTAGCTTTTGTGTTTGTTTCTATACAAAAGATATTTATGTTAATAACAAAATTAGCAAGGAATATACAACTACCCTTGTCAACTGGCTATTTTTTTGGGTAAAACACAGAACTGAGGATAAAACATAAGAGCTGTTTGTGGGTTTAAAGTCAACTGGCACTAATACTTGGCAAGTCGGTTAACAGCATCTGCCTTTTCTTCCTTGACCTTATGTGAAGCATTTACAGCCAGTAAGCTGATTGCTTCTTGTCATACTTAACAGATTCTTGGAATAAAGTGTCACACTAGGGTAGTGTTACTTAAATGCCATTCAATGCTGTTAGGCTAATCAGACAAGACTTAAAAAGATGTAGCATAATCTTAATAAAAACTGATTTGTGGTCAACCTGGAAATCTGTATGAAGTTACCCATGTCCAAATCCTTCAACTGTTTAGGTGCTTTTATGACCAGAAGATTCTTCAAAAAACTTTTGAAGAGTGGTGGGCTGTTTGTGGAGAAAGGAAGCTCAGCTTCAGAGCAGAGAGCCATTACAGGTTTGTGAAATGGCTTCCTATTATTGTGTGTACATAGCAGTATGAGAAGTTTTCCTTAAGCTCTGCAGGAGTTGTTAATACCAGTAGCTAAGTAACATTAACAGTACCTCTAGGCCAAGAGTAATGTCTTCATTGCTTATTTTCACATCTTTCTTCCCTGCTGTTTTGTTGCTGTTGTCTTAGGATGAAGTAAAAATTTCTTGCCCAATGTTTCTTTAGGCTGCAGCTGAACCTGAAAGAATCCTACTTCTCAGCATTGGTAGCTGTTTCTCTGAATGGTGCTTACTTCTTTTTCAGGCATTTACTCCATAATTTGATATTCAAAGCTTGGAGAGCCTACATATGCCAGCAACAAGAAAAGAGGAACAAGTACTGTGTTGCAGAGTCTCATGGTAAGTGTAGAAGTGATCGTAACTACCTTTATTTGGGGACATACTGAGATGGGAGTTTCCAAGGAAAATGTTTGTACAGAATCTCTGTTCCTGGTACATGTTGCCACATCGACCTCCCCCCTATGGAAGTGTGATGCTTTTAGGTACAGATGGTTGTCTGTCTAAAGCTGGTGGGAGGGGTTGGGGGAGATGTATTTGATGCACTGCTGTGTAGCTATATAGTTATTTAGGGATATCAGTGAATAAGCTTAGGGGCATCTCCATCTGCTCTGAATTGTGGTGTTTGGTTTTTGGGGAGTGGTTTATTTGGGTTTTTTGAGGGAGGAGTTTGCTGGATTTTTTTTTTTAAATTTATCACAACGTATTGAAACAGTTATTTTTTTTAATAGAATTTGTTACTGGAATTCTGTATCAACTATGGCTATAGAAATTAGATACTCATTCCCTGTGGTATTAACTGCACTGATTTTTTAATAGATTCACTATTCCTTCCAGCTTGTGTCTTGCTGTTGAAAAGAAGCCCAAGCTTTTGAAGTGCTCCTTGTCTTACCTAGATTCTTTGTTCTGCAGTGGATTTGTCCTACTGATGAAGTTGCCTATATTGGTTGCAGCTTCCTTTGGTTTCAGGGAATATTTGTTTTCCTGAAGGGGAGGATGACCCTCTTCTAAAGATGATACTGTGGTTTTGTTCTGTGTTGATTTGCAAAATAAATTAACATATGAATGTATCCTCAGAATAACATAGATGGGCACCTTTGGAAGCAAACTGATGAGCTATCTAGATTTCCTTTCTCACTAGTTGAGGCCAGAGTGCTCACAGAAGCAGCTGTGTGTTATTTAGTAAAAAAGATAGAAAGGTGGCCTGTTTTAAGGTAGGCTAATTCTTGATACACCAGGTCACAAGGAAATATTTAAACAAACAAAAAAAGATGTGGTTTTGGTTTTCTTTAATGTGTGAAGTGACATAAAATCCATTACTTTTTTCCTAACAGTGTTGCTTCAATTGTGTCAGTTCTGACAGTCCAGACTGTTGGGAGGAGAAAGTGCAGTGCACTGCATAAGTGGTAAACTGGAATTTGTGACACCACTTCTATTTTTAACTGCATTACTAACCTGCTAAATAAACTTGACTTGTTTATGGTTGATTTCTCTGCTTGTAATAGAGAATAACTCTTGAAAAGCTACTGATGAACCTGATGAACTTCTTTTTTTAAAAAAACAAACCAGAGAAAATTCTCAGTTCTTACTCGGTGAGGTTGTTATGTGAATATTGTTGTACATCTATATGCTCTGTAAGCACTGAAGACAAAGCAGTGCCATTGTCTGATAATTCACGCTGCTCTGAGCAGGTGGCATGATGTTGTCAGCGTTTCAGACATTCTTGTCAGTGTGACACCCTCGACCAGGGCGGATGGTCGCGGCTCCGGTGACTGTTGTTTCGTGGTTTCCCACCAGGTGTCACTGCGGGTTGAGCGGACTGGAGGTCGGGGACAGGTGGTTCAATGCCAGCTTCTTGCCAGAACTTAGGATGCTGTCATTTTTTTGTTGTGCACAGCAAGGAAGCAAACGTTGCTCAAGACGTGGCGATGCTGGCTGCTTTATGTGGATGTTCAAAGGATAAAGCATGGGATGCAGGCTGTGGCGCTGGCATTCAGGGAGAGAAGCTGCTTGTGGTAAGAACGGACTGAAACTGAGAAGCACTGACCATAAAGCCATGTTTTATACCTGTGTTCTCTTACCTTTTCCTGCAGTGGCTTCGTTCCATCTCTTTTTTGTTGGTTTTATTTTGTTTGTGTGTGTTTCTGAATTCTTTTGGTACTCCCGTAGTCTAGGGAGCCTGCATTTTAAGATGTCTGTAACATTGTTTTGGCAGCCTATCATGGGCAGTTTGGAGGCAGCGATACTACCAGAATGTTCTGGCCCTGCAGCACTGGGCCCAGAGCCTGCAATTTCGAGTAAGTCCCAGAAGCTCCAGCTACTTCTGATGTTTAAGTTGCACACACATGTGACTAATACGTTGCAGATGAATAAAAACTAGGCCTTATACTAATTTGCTTTGCAGATTGCAGTACTTATGATGGAAGAATACATTAGGACACAAAGTGGAATCAGGGGAAATTCAGATTGGACATTAGGAAAAGTCTCTTCCCTGAAAGGGCTGTTGGTCACTGGAACAGGCTCCCCAGGACACCAAGCCTGGCAGACTTCAGGGAGTGCTCTGGATGATGCTTTTAGTAATATATTTTAGTTTTAGTTAGTCCTGTGAGGAGCAGGGAGTTGGACTGATCCTTATGGGTCCCTTCCAACTTGACACATTCTATGAAGGGCAAACCAGTTATTTTACAAGAAAAAAATATTTACAAGAAATCTAGGCAAACAAACTGGATCCATTTGGTAGGAAGTAGACTAGCCAAAGAAAGTTTTACTATATTACATAATGTGTCATGATAGTTAAGGTGTCTTTGTTCTCTCCAGCAGAGAACTAGCCACAGATAAGTAAGAGGTAAAAGAGAGCAGGTGTATGAGTTGGCAGCTGTGGCATTTTGAGCAGGGAATGGTGGGAAGTTGCACCTAACTTTCTAGAATGCTGAACTCCCCAGAGATCCAATCCACTTTCCTGTTAGGAGGCAAGACAGCAGCAGCTGGCTGTTGAACACCACCTTTCCTCTTTGTAAGACACCGTTTCCTGATGAATTTCTGTGGGCATGTTTAGCTCCATTTGGGGTAAAGAAACACTGTCCAGCATTTCATATTCTTGAGATATTGCCAGCTCCTTCAGTAAATTGTTCATTTTAGCCCAAGCGAAAGCACATGCTTTTCTTTCACTGAAACTGAGGCTTTTTGTCTGTTTTGTTAAAAACATGTGATGGTGTTTAATTTGGCCTTTGCTGTGAGATGGCAACACTGCCTGCTTGAGACCAGTATTTTACTAAGGAGATAAACTCATTACTTTGGAAATACTGTGTATCCATATGTGATTTTCTTTTAGATTAAAATTCTGTCTGAAAGAAAACCTGTAGTACATTATTTCATTTTTTAATGGAAAAAGGGCTAATGTATTAAAAAACGGGAGAAAAGAAGTTTGGTATTGACATTTTGACCTTTGCTATGATGACATTCCTTTGCATTTCTGTGTTTTTGTTTGTTGGAGGTTTTTTGTTTCCCCCCTTGGGGAGATGAACCTCATTGCTTGTGGCTTTCACTTTTAAATCTTACATGGAATTTTGTATTTCCTGTGTTCTTCCTATTCTCTTCTTTGTTCTATATCCTTAATCTTGTCCATTTTTTCCCCCGTACTTCCTTTCCTCCTCATTTGTTATGTCAGGCTTGGTGGCAGTGGTGGGAGCTGTATTTATACAGCCAGAATGACAGGCAGAAGGAGACCAGGGCAGTAGCTCACCATCAGCACTGGGAATTGAAGAGATGCATGGAAGTGTGGCTGAGATACTTGCACCTCCAGAGAGCAAAGAAACATCAGAATGGTGAGTTAGAACAGGGCTTAGCTCCTTTCCTTAGGGCACAGTGATTATTTTTTTTTCCCTATGCTAGGACATGCTGCAATGTTTCTATGCTTGCTCAACAGATGATGAGTTGCAACTTGGACTGTGCACTGTCATGGACCTGGCTAGCTAAGGTTATATATGCAACTGTCAGGAAGTTCACCTGTTTTCCATATGATAGGAAAGAAAATGCTTTATGGTTCCCTTGACAAAAGCTTGCACATTGCAAATTATATTCTGACTGAGATATCTGTGAGAAGGATGTATTCAGGACTATTCTCAGTCAATCTATATGTGGATTCTCTTGATAATTAGAAAATCACAAATAATACAAGGATGTTAAAGATTATGACACCAGTTATTTTCTTTCTTTCCTTTAAGTCACTGAAATTATTTCAGACATTGGTGTGAACACTTGTTGATGGGTGGTAGTGGACAAGAATCCTGCTTGCATATCTAGGAACTGTAGACAGGAATATGCTGACATGTAAGCAAGCTTGTGTATGTTGAACAAAAGATGCAGTGTCTTAACTTCCCCTTCTTAAGTCAGTTCAGTGTGTTACTGCTGTAAAACTGCCTTGTGACCAGCAGGAAGAATACATCCATAGCTGACTGCTACTGTGAATTCTTACCACCTTTCTTCTGTGTTAGAGCTTGTGTTGCTTCAGAACCAGTGGCTTAAATGTCATGGCCTCACCTGATATAAATGAACCCAGGATGGAACAAGTAGTAAGTTACTTGTGTGTTTGTTTTCTAGAGAGAGCCCAAGAGCACCACCAGAGCAGGATGGTCCGGCAGTGTTTCTCTAAATGGCACCTATCATGGGAGTGCAGGAGAAGAATGCGTGCTCAAGAAGAAGATACTGAAAAACTAGCAGGAAGGATTGCCCAACAGATGGACTTTGCACACTGGAAGCATTGTATCCAATCTGTATTTAATCCCTAGCAGGGACAGATTAAAAGCATTCCCATGGAGGAGAGATCTTGTTAATAAGCAGGGGTGTTACATAGTAGCGTGGGTGACAACAAATGTTATCATTAGAAAGATGTATGTAAGGCCATCCTAACAATTAGTAAAACTGTTGTAATTACAGTATGTGAGCCCGTTGACACCCAGGAGCCTGCAGAAGATAATTTAAGGTTGGAGAGGAATTCTTAAGAGGGAATCAGAAAGGTCTTGTGATAAGCCAGCAAAATATAGAAACGTGACTGTAATAAAAACTTGCACAGGTAACAATGCAGGAAATTCAAGATTGAAGCAAATGTAGATTGAGATCTAGTGCCTCTCTGTGGAGAAGGTTGTGTATATATTAGGATGGATGTTTCTGTGTAAAAGATACTTTAACCCAGTGACAGATGTTGTACTGTATATGGAAGACACTCGACAGCGTGAGCTGGCTGAAAAACACTACAAGCATCATCTCTTGGTAAGAGCACTGTTATGTGTCAGGTGGAAGAGGCTGTGGGAAGAATTCAGGTACTTCTGACTGGCAGTGTGTCTTTAGTGCTAACAGTTGTGTGTGAATGTTAAGTAGGGGATGCACCATTTTTGCCATGGTGATTTTGGATCAGATATCAGGTTTATACATTCCAACTATTCTGGAATCTGCCAGCTGAATCCAAATGGGGAAACTGCTGCTTTCCAAAGCAGGTATTCTTCCCATTGGGAAACTGCTGAAGCAGCAGATTAATCTTCATGGTATTGGGCTACCATGCTCGCTGGCCATTTCACAATGAAATTGCATTTTCCCCTTGATTTTCCCTGATTTTTATTTTTGTTTTCCTTCTCACCTCTGCCTCAAATGTTTGTCTGATTACACTGTTTTGCTACAAGGATTATTCTTTTTCCCTCTGTAATAACGCATAAATGCTTCTTTTCACATAAGTCCAAATAAAGCTTAGTGCATATGCAGACAGTTGGGGAAGTGGTCTTGTCTTTAACACAAAACAAAAAACCACAATGCCCAAAAAATCCCCAAAGACCCCAATAAATCCTCAAAGGCTGTGTGAGAGGTGGGCACAAGCAAGCCTTCAGCTTTTTCAGAATGGAATTCTTTTCAAGTGTGGATCATCCACAAAAAAAAAGCTATAAACCTGTTTGGATCATAGATTGAGAGTGTTATAAGAGCACTTTAGGGCTGGATGCTCTCATAAAGCTATTTACCATCTTCATCCTTGAACCAAGATATTATGGAGCTGGTGACCAAAAGACCTTGTGCAGAGGAGATCTAAAAGGGAAGTGGATCTTTTCTATTTTTGATAAGGAGCAAGTTAGTCTTGAACTGAAGGAGGAGATAGATTCAGAAAAGACTTGGGCGGTGGTGTTGATAGCTGAATAAAGAGTTAGGTGTCTGGCAGTAAAACCCTGGGAAAGCAGAAGGGAATTTTAGTTTAGCTGGAGAAGTGACAGTTTGTGAGAGGAAGCTGTTGCATGGCTTTGATGACAAGTTCATTAATCTTAGCTATTGCGAGCAGTAGCATCAAACAGCTTGTCTGTAAGGAGCAGCCAGTTCTAGATTTATCAGTGCTTGCTGACTTGAGTGACATGAGACTTGTGTACATTTCTTGTTGTTACAGAAACTTGGGTTTAAGGGACTGTGGCAGAATGTCATGACCACTCATCTTCAGCAAATGAGAAGAAATCTGGCATACTGTCAGCATGAAGTTACAGTGAGTGTGACTTCTTTTTTGTTCTTATGCAAGTTTTTCTTGAGCTGTCCTATTGGCTTCCACTTTTCCCCACAAAATACCTTTTTATTAAATCAGTATCTTTGTTCCTAAATACTAATAGCCACAGAAGATCTGTGTAAGTCAACGGTCAGTTTTAGATGTTATTTTAGTTTTCTCTTTTCCTATGTTTATGTTGACTTTTACCATAAAAGTTCATAGGTTATAAAACAAAAAATTGTTATGTGAAGCAGTGCAGGAAGCAACTATTGCAACATGTAGTTTCAGTAGGACATGTAACAATTTCTTTGCATTCTTCTCCTCCCTTAAGATCTCTGTGTTTTCATGTGTTTTTTTATTTTGTTTCAGGTGCTGCAGAAATTCTGGAACTGTTGGAAGTCCCGTTTGGAAAAGAAGGAGGAAGAACAGCAGCAGGCCTTAACAGAAGTGGCTTATGCCCATTATAGGTACACAGAGAAATATTAATATAAATTTGTATGGATGTGGGATTTGTGAGCCTTTGGCTCTCTTTTAAAATCTGATAATACCTTTGGGAGCATGACCATCCTGATGCCAATTGCTCTTGTATTTTCTATGAGTAATGGACAATTTACATCTCCTGCTTCTCTGTCAAATGTGAGAGGGAAACTGATTAAGCCTATCTCTGAGACTTGTTTAGATGTAAGAACTGGATGTTGTACTGGTAAGAGCAGTAGGTTGCAGCATGAGCAAAGACAAAGATCAAAATTGATTCAGTAAATAAATGTATTTTCCTTTTATGAAATGCCTTAAAGGCCTTCCGTGGGCTTGTATTCTTAGCCATGGATTCAGTGCTGACTCTTCAGGTAGGGTTATGATTTATGATGCTGCCAAACCCTATTTCCCATTTTCTGTATGAGAACACTAACAAAAATAGTTTGCTTTCCTTGGAAAAAGGTATGTTCAGAATGTCACATGCCTTACACAAACCCGGGTAGATGATGTCAGCTGCTCTGCCATTGTCCACCATCTCTGTAGCCTTGTCATAGAAGGCCAACAAATTGGTCAGGCATGATTTGCTCTTAGTGAAGCCATGTTGACTGTCTCTAATCACCTGAGAGGAATGTTTTTTAAGATGGAATCTTCTTTCCTAGTAGATTTGGGACCTTACACTTTTCATTGGCAGAGGGTGATCACACCCCGTGTTCTGGATTCATACCTTTCTGTCATCTGAAGCCTGGCTTCACAGTTCAAATACAAGCTGCAGAAAGTCTGTTTTGCCCTGGATATTGGCTTGTTTTTTGGGAGATTGACAAATAGGTTTGGAGGACAGACTGACTAATGAGGGCAGCTGCATTTCTGCAAGCAATTAAGAGTTTTTCCAACTGGTGTGAGAGTGCAGCTGTGGTGCATTAGCTTGTCTTCTGGGGACATGGAAAGAGTAAAGGTTCAAAGGCTCAGGAGGTTAAGCCTGGTGAAGAGGAGTTGCACCATGTAACTGTTGCAGTGTGACTTTTAGCCTCTCACCAGGGAAGGGATGAAGAGATGGTTCCAAGGCTGTCATTGTTTCTGTAACTGTGCCTTGACTCTATGAATCAGGAATGTTATTCTGTGCTATGTTTTATGTTTAGAAAGGGTATAACCAAAGTCCTGTTTCCTGAACACAAAAGAACAAATTTTAAGCATTGTTGCTTGTTCAGAGGTCTGGGGCTGCTTTCCAACCAGACCTAAGTAAAACTTCCATGGCAGCTTGCCAGAACTTGCCTTTACCGGTTGGTTTCTGGTGCACATATATGTGCTGTTTGACAAGTCAATGCCCGAAATGTGTGTCTGGTGGTGAGAACCAGGAGAAACCCTAGAAGAGCCATCAGCTGTGACTGTCTATGCAACAAAGACTCTTGCTGGCAACTACCAGTACCCTCCAGGAAGACTTACTTCACTCATGTTGTTTACCAACCTATAAATTTGTAATGAGCTGTAACAACTACCTACCAAAAATTACCTGGTAAGAATCCAAAATACCTTTTAGGCCTCTTTAGTGAAGAGCTGGGACTTGCTAACAGTCTAATTACTACGCCCACATGACTGAGTTCTGGAAATAACTGATGGAGTCTGAACTGAATTCTGTTTCCACACACTTCTACCGTATGTTTTCTCTTGAGAGAGATGTATAGTGCTGAATAACAAATATATATAAATTGCATTTTTGGATACTATTTGATAATGATTCTTGTGCATCCCTGGGGAGGAGGCAGACAAGCAAGTAAGTATTATGTTCATTTAGAGAGAAAGAAGCTTTGATGAGGGCAAGTAACCTGACCTTGTTCATAAATGAAGGCTTTGATGTAGTCCCTTCAGTATTGAGATCAGACCATGCCACTCTTTATTATTGTTATAATGTTTTTTCAAGTCCTGTTACGATGTTTGTTTGGTTTCTTTAAATAAAGAAGTAGAGTAGGATTTTCAAATTATTTTCAAGGGAGGAGGGAGTGGGCTGTATTTACAGTAGAGAAGAAATAAGAGGTGGCTATATAACATTTTCTTTGGGTGTGTTTATAAATAAAATTAATTGGTCAGAAGTCAGACCAATCTTTTGAACAATCTGAATAAAAGCAAGAAATTCTAATAACTTCAGAAAATTAATGTTGTCTTATGTATTCTGGATAAGATTTCAGGGAGCTGTTTGTCTGTTTTTAACTCACAGAATGAGGGTATTTCCAAAGAAGGCTTGCATGATTTGAAAAATCAAGTAACTATTTAAGTTGTAGATGGATTGTAGATGGTCTTCGTATGTTCATAAAATCAGCCTCTCTTTCTGAAGGAGTTCTCTCGTGTGCTGATATTCTCCCTTTTTGTTGGCAGGAGGCTGTTGATGAGGCAGGTATTTGACACGTGGCTGCTGAGGACCTGCAAGCAGCAAGAATACCAAAGAGCAGAGAAGAGGGTAAATGTCACTCTCTTACCTGGCCTTGCTCAGGGGATCTTTTCTTGCTCCCTGTGAACCCAGTCAGCATGAGATGGACTTGGGTTTTGTAAATTCTCTTTTCCCTGGTGGGGGATCAAGTTAGAGGAAACAACTTAAAACCAATATTTACTAATATTTTTTTAAGTTAAGCTCTTTGTTAATAACAGAATCAAGCTGTTATTATTAGAGGATAAGTATTCACACAGTTCATTCACTTATTCCCTCACCCAATAAATAAGTGCATGTCCTTTCTCTCACACTTTGTTTCATAGTTACCTGGTTGAAAGAGTAACAGTAGATAAAGAGGCAACTCCAGCGTGTTTAAGAAAGTGCAGGGTTATACTGACAAACTAGTTTCTTCTGTGTAGGTATCCAGAAAGTCCCTTAGGGGGTCCTTCAGTTCCTAATACTTTAGTCTTGATACATAGCAGCCACTGGCACCTTTTATGTGGTCTGACTTACACAACTCATAGTTGATGTTGGCTTGTGTGGGTGGCCTTGTGAAGATATGGCTGGCTCTTGGTGTTCTGAGATTATCAGTTCTTCAAATTCAACAGAACTGGCTTCTGGAGCTTATCAGTTCTTGAGAGTGTTTTACGTGCTACTTATCAGCTTGTATTTGTCCTCTCTTTGGCTTGCTGTTTTCTGGTAACAGTTTCCCCACCCATGTGCATATAGGTACCCAGGGAACATGTTCACATGAACTCACAGCAAAGGAACTTTGTCATGTGTCCATTGCTGTTCAACATGAGAAGAGGAAAACAAACATTGGACAGTTCTGTGCATGTCACCTTTAAGGAATTGTCTCCTGTTGTTTGTAACTGGCCTGTGTCATGAATTCATTGCCACCTTCTTTCCTTTGTAGGCTGTACTTCATTTTGAAAGGCAACTGTTGCGTGGTTTCTGGTGCTTCTGGCATAGAAGAACAGCTGCACGTTTGGAGGAGCAAAAGGGCTTGGTTTGTGCAAGCAATCACTACAGTAACCTGCTGCTGCTCAAGGCTTTCTGTCTGTGGAAGCAAAACACTCAGGAGAGAAAAATGGAGTAAGAAGGTTTTTTTAAAAGGAGAGTTATTTGGATTGGCTCCATGGTGTGGCCTACTTTTGACAAAGCAGCATTTAATTTACAATGTCTCTGACTCCCTATTTGTACTTTAGAATCTGCTGGTTTGTCTTAGTCAATGACTTACTGAAAATAGTAAGTGTGGACTCATGCCTGTGCTAGAGGACTTCAGTAACGTGGGTTGCATGGCAGGAGAAATAACTGGGTTCTTTTTCCTCTAGGAGGCTCAAGGAGATGCAAGCCTTAAGATTTCACTATTCAAAGTGTCTGCAGCATTCTTGGCACAAGTGGAGGGAGGTAAGAGAGTTAACAGATGGGCAAGAGCTTGAATCCTTTTTTTGTTATGTTCAGATTGCTTGTACCCATATGGCTAGAAATTAAATGGTTTGAACACTAATCATTCCTAAGCATTCCTCCCTTTCCAGCTGGATAAAAACAATTGAGTGTGGGTAGACCAGGAGTTGTGTAGGGAGGAGGGAGAGTTCTTTGATTTCTTGTTAATTTGTCCAGGTGCAGTGAAAATGGGACTGTAGCTTAGGAGATGTATCTGGGAATGTAACCAGAATTAGTGTAATGAAATTGTTCTTCTAGAGCTTTATTGGTTAGAAGTTGGCATTGAGGCCATGGTGTGTGGTCTGTAGCTGTGTACAGGTCATAGCAGGCCCTATTAGATGGCATTTCACTTTTATGCTGGGCCTTTTCCTTACCATGGTGTGATGTATGAAGTGTGCCTTGCAGCATGTCTTGAGAATCTATGAGAAATGTTAGAGTTTATACTAGTCTGTTGGTCCAGAACTGTTAACTTGAGTGAATTGTGTCAGTCTTGAAGAACACAAGCCAATCTTGTGTTAGTCTTCACCTAAAAAGGGAAGAAAAAGCCTGAACTAGGGCTTTTGAGGAATAGTAGAGTGCAGCACCAGTTTGAGTGAGAACCTGTTACAGCAAGATAAAGGACTGATGTTTCCCAGAGACTGGGAATGATCCTTTTCCCTCTGCTCTCTACCATTGCCTGTTTTACCTCCACAGTGTGTACTGAAGTTTTTTGTATTTTTTTTTTCTCCCATCCCTCCTAATAGTACGTGGGACATCAACGTGAGAAATGGAAGAAGTTGGTGGAAGCAGAGGTGCACTATCAGCACACGCTACTGAGCAAGACCTTGGCAGCCTGGAAGGTAGAAGGGAGTGTCCTTTTCTCTGTGGGACTTGTCTGTGTGTGCTTATGTTTCAGTGAGAACTGAAGAGCTGCCAGCATGGAGGCTATTCTGGGCAGGGCTGTGTAAGCTCTGGCATTGCTTTTTGGAGCAAAAGAACTGATGTAATCTTGTAGCTTTCATGAGGGGTACATAGGAACTAGCATTAACTAGTGTGTAATGACTTTATCTTGGAAAAACAACATTTGATTTCAGTGGTCGTAGCCTCATTTTTTTTCCCTACACTCTTCTACTGCTACTAGTCTACTAAGCTGCTGCTAAATGTTTCCAGAAGTACTCTCAGAGATGTTTGCAGCCAAGGAGAGTTCTACCTCTCTTTTCTTGCAGAGTTACCAACATAACGTGCAGTGCATTCTGTCCCATGTAGCTGAAAAGGAGAAGCAGCACAGGAGGCGGCAGCTGCGGTAAGTCTGGGTTTCCTGCTGCAGCGTCAGAGAGAAGTGACTGCCCTAGAGTCAATTACTCTCTTCCTTTCACTGCCACCTCTGTAAGTTTTTTGAGTGTTCAGTGCTGGGAACTGACTCTGCATTGCTATTTCTGTGCAGGTCATCTGGCTAAAAGAACTCAGTCTCTTCCTGGATTGTCATCTGTTTAACTATTTAGTCAGTGTTTAGTCCCATGAGAGACACCAGACACCAAACTCTTTCATTCCCTGCAGTGAATGGAGTCTGGCAGCTCTGACATTAAAGCAGCCAGGAAGATGTTGAGGCTCTTGCATTGTAGTAAGGAGAGTGATCGAAGATAATATCACTTTGTATTGGTTATAGTTGCTTTAGTTTTAACAACCTTACTTGTTTTTATCCTATATAACTTGAATCACTTGCAGAGCCTGGTGGAACCAGCTTAAGATGCTAGAAGTAATTAGAAGTAAGGGCATGTTCTGTTTTTGCACTGCCTTATTTTCAGCAGAGACACGAAGGGGCAGAAGTTGATTTGCAAGACTGAGTTTATAGAGGCAGATGGTTTTGGTTCCTCAGTGAGTGGGAAAGTACCAAATGAACAAGTGAGAATAATTCTTAAATGTTTTTGTGGGTATTTTTTTAATTTTTTGTATATTTTGCCTTCAGACAGCTTCTGGGTACATGGAGAGAAAATGCCCTTGAAGCTAAGGCAACTGCTCGGGCAGATGAGCACTACAGGAGAGCAATCCTGTCAAAGGTAGGATCTGTAGACCAGATACCAAAGTCTAAGTACAGATGCTAGTTCAGGCAGGGGCCAAGTAGTGCAATTAGAGGGCCAAAAATTTCATTGATGACCCTCTTGTTGACATCTTCAGGTGTTGCTACAGTGGAAATACACTGTCTTGTTGCAAGGCTACTACTGTCAGCAGAAGAGGACAGCTGTGATGGAGGCCAGAAGACATTTGAATACATGTGAGTTGATGGAGACACTAAACTCTGAAAATACTTTATTTGTGTAGGATCCTTAGAGAGACATTGCTTAGTAGGGCAGTCTCCCCATTCTATGGGGATGACTTGGGACTCCAGTGATCTGCTGAAGGCCTCTTGTGTGACTTTGGCTTCTCTATTGATTCTTTGTCTATATAAGGGATGGTAACACTTCCTTGAATAAATTTTCCATTACTAGTTTAGAGAAGCTCAGATATCTGTGTTTTGAGGGCAGTGCAAGTAATTATACCACTACTGCTTTGGCCTTTCTCTGATACTTAATACAGAAAGTCCCTCAAACTCTGCAAGAATTTTTGTGGTACCAGCCACATTCTTGACATGAGGACCCTGAAGCACAAAGAGGGCAAATAATTGCCTAAAGATTATAAAGAATTTTGATGGCAGCAGGGAAAACTTGCCATTCATGTCTCACCATCCTTCTTCCTAGTGCTTAGTACTGTCAGTGCTGAGTATTGTCAATCTTCAGTCTGGATGAGTAGCTGATCACTTGGTAGTCTCTGAGATTAATGGTTTAATTTATCTTCTAACAGTGCATTTGCAGGCCCTGTTTCTTCGCTGGAAGAAATTAACTTGGGAGTCTTTGCTGATGAGGGCTCAGCAGCACAGGGCAGTACAGCACCACCAGCAGCACCTACTCCAGAAGTACCTGGTGAAGTGGAAGAAGTATCATCAGCAGTGCCTTGGGCACATGGTGAGAAGATTGGCAACCTCCACAGCTGGTGGCCCAGGGTGGGAAGCTGTGGGTGTGGAGGAGCAGTCCATGTTCCTTGGTGAACGGAATGGTGGTTCTAGCTGAGGAGGAGCATGACAGCCTTGTGCATTGAGGAGGAAGGAACGTGCCTGTGTCTTGCCTGAGGAAGTTTTGATAGGACTAACAGACTTAAGAAGAGCTGGCAAGCTGGGCTTGTGTGCGATCTTTACTGTTAATGAAGTCCTTGCTGGGCTCACGGATACTGGCAAATGGGGTTACACCAGAGGGGACTTAGATATGGAGAGTGGCCTTAACAGAAGGAAGGGCTGGTGATGAAGGCTGTTTGATACCTGTTCTGCTCTCGTATCACCTGGCACACATTAAGTGCAAGTGACTCACTGTTTTGGTTGCCTTACAGCTAGTACAGATCCAAGGAGATCAGCTAATGGCTCAAAGACTTTGCTTTGCTTCCTTCTCTTGCTGGAATACACAAGTTAAGGAATTGTCCCCTGGGCAGATATCTAGCTCCTTGCTCTGGTCCTTATCTCTTCTTCATATTCCACTTACACATGAGGACCGCAAAATTTAAACGTAACAGGACTGGGTGAGCTGATTAGGTCATTCAGCTGTGGCTCCACTTGGTCGATGCTCTGACTAGTGTTTCTGGTGTGGGATATGAAAACTTCTAACCTGGTTGCTGTTCATATTTTTTTTCTCCTGGTAGCTGTTGCAGCAGCCATGGGAAGAGCCCAAGACAGCACAAGCATTGTGGCACTGGTCCCTTTCATTGCAGAGAAAGGTGAGGATGTGTGGGGACTGGGGCAGATGAGTGGATTTGCAGATGTACAGAATGTAGGCAGATTTGACTTCAGTCAGCCGAGTGTACATTGAGTATGTTTCCTTTTATCTTTGGGGTGATACATGTTATTTTAGGATGCTGGAAAACTGTTCTGAAATCCTCTTATCCGATTAAAAAATTTGCACATGTTTTTCCACATCCAGCCTCAGCTGATTTAAATCCCTGTCCCTTTGTCCTTGTGGTAGTGTCCTGCTGTTGCTGTAGCTGTGCCAGTCACTATCCAGTGGCAGGGAAGGTGTTCCTATCTGCAGGGGGAGTTCTGGGCCCAGAACCTGTCTTTGTAACACTTGCTGTTTGGTTGTAGGTATTTGATGCTTGGCACAGGTTTGCCAAGGAGCAACAGCAGAAGAAAGATAGCATTGAAAAATCCACAGGAGTTCACCACACTACTTTTCTGAGAGAAGGTGCAGCCTGGGTCTTGAGCTACACTGCTGGCATGAAACAGCTACAGGGACAGCTCCAAGCCCAGCACCAGCTGAAGGTGAAAGAGCGATTGGCTCAGACACATCCAGGACTGATCTGCCCTCTCTTAGCTATAGTGCCACTTAGACCTTTAAATGTGGGCTTGTATCACTTCTGCCCAGCCCTTTTTTGCAGAAAGGAAGATGGGGGTGCCTATGCTGATTGCTCTCTTCCTGCTCCTGGGCAACTTTCCTGGCTGTTTTCTGGGGTTTGATTCTGTTTGCTGATGTGCAGTCTGCCTCATTGAGGAAGTACCCAATTAATTGTCCTTACTCAAATGTTACCACAGTGGACCTGCTAATTTAGCTTAGAGAACTGGTATGGCTGTGAGGTCATCAGAAATCTCAGTTCCTTTCTGCAGTGTTCTTCTCCCTGGGTGGTGTGGTGTTGCTTCCTGCTCTTAACCATCCAGTGCTCTGCTGTTCTTTGTGTTGGCAGGCAGCCTATGACCTTCACCAGTCAGTGTATCGTTGTGCCATGCTGTGGAAACGGAAGGCTCTCTCCAAGAAATTAAATAAGCCTTTATCTTTTCTGTCACATCTGAAGCAGCAAGTGGCATTGAAAATGCCTGATGTTGGCCCTGAGGCAAGAGGACACTCAACAGGGGAGGAACCTTCAAAATGCGATCATCCACCGTTTCACCTTGCTGATGGGAACTCAATTTTCAGAGATCTGTGCGTGTAAAGCTCTAGTCCCTCCTGTCTGGCATATGTGTAGTTTTGACTCTATGTCGTGTGTCTGTCTCTCTGTGCTTATACGTAGCTTATCTGTCCATGTCTCATCTTTGTGTTTTTCAGGTGTTCACACTCATGATTGTTAGTTCTGTGCAGTTTCCCTAACTTTTCTGACCCTTCATAATACAGCTGGTGTTGCAGTTATACAAGAGCTGCTGCATAATGTATGTAGCAGCCCACAAAGAATGAAAGAATGTGTGGCTTTATACTTGCATATCAGTGACAGGTGGGATCAGCTCAGCTTTCTGCTTTCTGCTGTGCATTTTTCCATGTACAGCTATTGAATTTGTGGAGCATTGGTGATGGGACCTTTACCATCATGAGAGCTTAGCTTGCCTATGCGACCTAGAGCTGTCACTGAAGCTCTTCTTTTTTTTTACTGAAATAATATATAGGGTCTGATTAAATTACAAACATCAAGGTCGTGGCTCTGTAGAATCTGAACTTTCTTCTTTCCCCTTTCTTTCACCTGAGGAAGGTAGTCCTTAAAAAGTTCTTACTGGTCATGAGGCAATTGCAAGGAGGAATTTTCTGTGAAGCTTCTCAGTCCAGGACAGGATCCCTACAGGGAAATAAGGAGATAGCTTCACATTTCCTTAAACTAGTACATGCTGCCAAAAGAAGTAGTTATGCCTTGTTCAATTCTGTCCCTGCCACCACTCCTCATGTTGGCACAACTGTTCATACAGTGAACTAGATTGTGACATTAATGCAGGTTGAAATTTAATCTTTAAAAGTTATTATTACATGCAAGGGGATTGTTGCAGAGCAGAGATGAATGGTGGAGTAGGACTGTTTCTTTAGCTGCAATGCCAGCTTATGCCAATTTAAAATAATAATGGATCTGAAGCATTATTAGTGTTGTTTGTTCTTTTCAGGACTGCTATTCAACGAGCAAGGTTACTACCACAAAGGCCTGACTTCCTCCTGGAATCTCTAGGAAGCAAGGAACTGCTGAGACCCCCTTTTACTAGGTAGAAAATCTATTTTTATAGGAAAGAAAAAGGGAGGGACTTACAGTAGTGGGCCTTATGCTATGCTTATTCCTTCAAATCCTCTTACCTTCAGAATACAGAACATCCAGTAATTATGGAACTGTGCATTGTTCTATACTATTAAAGCTCATGGTGATCTTAGAAACTTGATGTTTCTTACATGAAGCAGACAAGAATATTGGACCTTTCAAGTTAAAATTGAATAACGTCCAAAGTCTTTGTTTCATTAGTGAGAGATGTTGAGGGAAAGATAAGAAACATCACTTATTTCCAAAATTAATGGGCTTAGTTAATAAGTAAAGTTTCCTTTTCTGTCAGTCTTGCCACGTAAACTCAGAAGTTTGAGTTATGCAGGATGCTTTTTGGCTTATAGACCATATTTGCTTCACAAGAGATGTGGGTCTAGATTTAACTAATCTGCTGGGGAATCAGTAATGAGTCTGGTAATGCAGAGCCAGAACTGAGTATTTCTCTCTGTCTTGGCTCAATCAACTTTGCTGCTCTAAAAGTAGCTACTTCTTTATTTGTACTTTCCCCAAAAGGTCTATCTGTGCTGCAGTTATCTTAGTTATGGTATCAATTCTTAGTCCTGAAAGTGAGGGAGCTGAAACTGCTCATGCTGTAGAAGCTGAAATTGCTTTTAAGCAGATGTTTAGACATAAATTTTTGTGAAAATGTTCAGTAATCAGCTTTAGAGAAGGGAAATGTCAGTTTCCTGTCAAAGAAAGACCAACAGGCCGCAATGAATAGGGACCTCATTCTTCTTCCTTTACAGATCAGAGGCCCCCTTTCAGCAAACATCGGTGAACAAATGTGCTGTGCAGTCTGGGAACTTAATGCTCACGCCTCAGATGGAAATAAGTCCCTGCAAATGTCTGTCTCAAACAGGCAATACCACTCAGTCCTGTCCATCTGCTGTACCTGCTGCTCTCCTGTCTGTACCACTGTGGACACCTGCTGTGCACCATCCTCCTCAGAGTCCAGAGCTACGGACTCCTTCATCTTTCATGCCCCAGATGAAAGCTGGAGCTGAAATGGTGAGTGTGTATTGCTGGAGGAGAAATGGGTGTGCTTACTGGGCTACTGTCAGCATGCATGCTGCTTGTTGTTTTTTTCCTGTAGCTCTTCTGGACTGCCTACCTGGTTGTTGAGCTATTATTTTCTTTTTCTAGCTGTCATCTTAAAAGCTGACCAAATTAGCTGGCTCTGAATGCCCAAGAACTGTTTACCACCAGTCTGAAACACTGTTTCACTAGGTGACCAATCCACATGTGCTGTACATGTGTGTAATTAATGCTTTTTTTTCCTGATCTTGTTAGGTATTTCCTAACCAGATGCTTTTCCTAGCAATTAACTTGAGAGTGCTGCTGCTGAGTTCAGAGCAGTTACAATTTGCCAACCAGATTACAGTTCCCCACTGTTCCACACAGAATGGGAGGTGTTAATTTTTATGAAATACCACCATGCTAGAAATGAAAGAGCCTGTTTCTTTACCTCTGCTTCTTCTCTGATATTTTATGAGTGGGATTCAGTGACTACAGGGGGTGTCTGAGTGGGAGTAGGGCTTAGTAGGTCAGATGCATTCTACTTGTCGGGCTTACTCAAGAAAATCCTTTGAGGTAAAACAGTATCATTCTGACCTTGTAGAGAGGCAGACAGCCTGTGAGTGGTCACAATGGAGCCCATTCCCAAGACTCTCAAAAGGACTCTGTGGAGAAGTTGCAAGCAAACTTACAGCCACATTTGCTGTCACCTGAAGACTTGGTGGGAAAAAAGAATTGCCAAACTGCAGGTAGGTCTTTGGATCTAAGCTGTAGCAGTTGTGTGCCCTCCTCCAATACATGCAAAACTGCAAGTTAACACCACAAAATGTAAGGGAGACAAGGCAGTCTTGTATGCCTGCATTATGAGGTGGAGAGTATCAGTCATTCCTTTTTGGGGTGGTAATAGTTTTGTGGGTCCTGCTGAATCAGAGATGGGAACTGCTTGGGGTTGGCTTCCTTAAGCAAGAATGTGCTCAAGTCCTGGGGCATTCAGGTACCACAAGGCTGAATGTATGGCAGAACTTGCTTCAGGAGGGAAGAATTACCTGGAAATGGTCTTGTTAAGTTTTCCTTGTACTTACAGTAAAGGGACAGATAGTGTCCCAGCACCTCTCATTATGGTGTTTTTAATTACTCAAGGGCATGAAGTTTGTGTTCCACAGAACTAGACTGACTTCTAGGGTAGATATGAAACACTCCATCATGCATAGGCCAAAACAGCATGTGTAGTACTACTCATTAGGGCATTTCTTACCTTTTTTTGGTGTGTTTAAACTGAGATCTTGCAATGCTGTCAGCACTCCTGCCCTCTCACTGTACCTGATATTTTGGGTGAATAGGTACATGTCACTGGGTGAATGAATGTGTGAAAAGGACTTGGGAGGGTTCTGTTTCCATGTACTAACCTGACATTCCTTGGTAAAAAACAGCCTAAGTCTGCTCTGCCGTGATTGCTTGTGTTCTGTATCTTCCATTCAGAAGGGGAAGAAAGGGAGCACAGTTGCAGAGAAGAAATGGCATTTCAGAGAGAGCTGGAAATGGAACTGCAAGGCATCCAGGAGCAGATGCAGTACTACTGCAGCAGGAATCAAGAACTCAAGTATGTTTCAAAGCCCCTTTAGCCAGCCTTTCTTCATGCTGCTAACTCCATATTGCATTTTTTGTATCAATCTACTTTAAAAACAACCTGTCTGTTCAGGTAAAAGTTCTAGATTTTTATTTTCTTAAGTTCACTCCAGGTGGCAGGGAGTACATGCACGCCTTCTTGCATAGTCAGTAAGTGGTTTAATTGTACCTTTGGCAGCTAGTGGAGAAGGCATGACAAAGGTATTGAGTATGATCTGAAGGCAGGACAAATGAACTTGGCAGAGCAGCTGAAATGTAGCTTAAAGTTCTTTTATCATGAGGAGTGAACTCTTTCAACTGTCAATTAAAAAAAATATGGCTGGGGTTTGGCAAATTCTCTACTAGAACAAGACATATACAAAAATGCTTTAAAGAAAATAGGGCTTAGAGGGGATTCAACTCATTAGGAACTAGGATTAAGAAATGGACTTTCAGACAGATTTCTCTGCTTTCCAGCATCCTTTTTTATTTTTTGAAGACTTTTATCATTTACTGGTTTGAGACAATAAAATGGGTCTTATTTTAAGTATCAATTGCAAGTCTAATTTGGCTTAGGCTGTTGAGCTCTTAATTGGGTTAAGAATCCTTCTAATCCATTTTATCAGGGCCTGTCAGCAGCAGGCACAGCTTCTACGGAAGTGGCTAAAAATGAACTTGGAACCAAAGGATGACGATCACCTACGAGAGGCTCAGGAAGAACTGCACTGGGTGTGTAAATAACAAACTAAAGTTACCTAAGTGATCACCACTGCTATGCACTCAGCCTTACGGCTGATGGCAGTTGTGATCAGCTGTAGAGCAAGCTGGTACTAAAATACCAAGAAAAAGGATACTTGTAATTAATTGGAAGCAGGCTGTTGAGCTGAACAGACTGCTTTGTAGATGCATCTTGTTTATAGAAATGTAGCTCCAGCTCAAATAGACCTTTCTAAGGCTATTTCCAAGGTACACATCAGGCTTTTTAGATACAGTTTCAATTTTGTTCTGGGAAGTTCAGGACAGTGCCCCTGCACTGCTCTCAGTCCCCACTTTCACACAGCCATGTGTATGGATACTGCACTGGTACCTCCAATGCTGGTCAGTACCTGGCTGTTTTGTCACACAATCCTGCCACTTTCTGGTTGAGTAAAGGCTGCTAGAGCTTCACTCTTCCTCTGTGAAAAGCACTGAATGCCATCTCACTGTACAAACAGCTTATGCAATTGTCTTCACTTTCAGTTGCAGGTGAGGATCCAGACTCTTACCCAAGCACAATCAAGAGCAAGATGCCACGTGCAGAACCTGCTTGTCCGCCTACACGATATCCAGACTGCTCTGGATACGTAATGCACCTGAACCAACATGCCAGCTCATGGGTAGGACTTTTTGACCCTTTCATAGCAGGGGAGGATGGATGAGATGTATACATTCCCTTTGTCTACGTTTGGCACTTTTATTCTATCAATTAAATATTTCTGCTTATTTGTATTTGTTACTAGAGCTGGTTAAAAGCCAAGTGAGAGCTAAATCTACCTCATGCAGCACTTACAATACCTAGTTATCAGAAAGATAAGCAACACTGATAAGACTTTATTTCAAAATGTTTGCAATTAGATGAGTTAATGTCAGTAAGTCATACACTTTGACATACAAAAATACCGTGCTACTGATACAGTTGAAGAATTAAATGGATTCTCCATGCAGGAGAAATTCACAGCATTATCAGTACCCTCTAGGAACTTCCCTTTCACTTCCAGGGTGCATTGCTGACCACTGCATACAAATAATGTTTGTTAATCAGCCAGCTCTGCACAGTATTAAGACCATCACAAAAACAGCCACTTGGATGCAGAATCCTCTCCTTAGCTTTCAAATGAAGCAAACATCATGTAAACTGTCCTCTGTTATTAGGCTAACAGTAACCTTCAGATACTGTGGATGATGATGCTGAGTAGGAAGAAATTAAAGCTTAAAGTTGCTTTGGCTGTGTCTGGATGCCATAGGCCTCAGTGGAAATGGGGGGAAGAGATTCAGTTGTCTTTTCTCTCATCCACTGGAACAGATTAGCTTTCTAGCATTAACATGCAAGTTTAGGCAAAAGGCTACTCATCCTCTAGGGTTGATGTTTGCCTTTGTCATTTCTGACTCTCAATGGTTTAAAAAAGGGCACGTTTCTGTAACTTGTATATGGTAACATCCTGCTGCAGGAGTAAACTTGCTAATGCCTGTAAGTTTAACAAGACAGGTGGCTAAGAGCCACTTCAAGCTTTCCTCCCTCTGTGAGGAAACATTGACTCTCAGAGCCAAATGAATTTTCTCCTGCTTGTCACCCAAACAGCCACCATCATCTGAGTTATGGCTGGGATACATCACTTGGAAGCAGTTCATCATACCTTCCTTCCTGATGACAAGCTAAACATAATTGACTTGGCAAACTGGACATTTGTACAACAAAATTATATTCTATTTTCTGCAGTGCATACAAACAAGATAAGTTTTTCTTTAGGAAATCAGAGCTGGTCAAAGCCTACAATCTTCTTGAAGTAGCAGAAAAACACCCAAGGCTCAAGCAAAGAAATATGGAAAATCTTTCAGAGCAGAAAGGCAGGTTTCGTAAGCATGCCCACTCCAACAAGCTCTGGACAGCAACATCAGTTCTAAATGTGGGAATGCCTGGACCTGAAGCAGTTTATTCTCTAAAAACAATTGATACCTTGCGTAAAAATCAATTCCTCTTCACTTTGGCACCAGTTTCTCTTAGTGCCACATTTGGCAGATCCAAGGTGTTAAGATTCGAACTTTTCTTGACATGAAGTTACAAAGCTTCAGCAGAGAACCTTCAGCCCCCAGCACATTCCTAGTGTTAAGTAGGAGGGCAGAGGGCAGAGCTGGTGTGGGGTCTATTTTAGTATTTTGAAGAAGATTAAATTGTTGCCAGTAGAGGAGGGCCAGGGTGGCACTTGGGAGACAACCTGGGATTGCTTCTTAGATCCAGAATATTTTTATACACAGTCACTGCATAGGACATTTCACTCCATGAAATAAAAATTGGTCTCTGAAACTGTTCTGTAAATACAATTCATTTTTCAAAAATTTAGTGACAAAGCATCAATGAAGATACAGAGCAGAAAGTAAAAATATTTTGGCTGCCATCTCATTGCATCACACAACATCCTTTCTGTCTTCCAACTCTTAATCCAAAAGGTGAATTGTCTCATACAAGCACAATCTTTAAAGCCTAGGAATAGCAAAATAAAACCATGGATTAAGAATAGGACACACAACTTTGCTAATTGTTTTAAAAAAAAAAAATCCCAAGATTACCAGTTTCAGCATATGGAATGTAGACACAGTGTTTTCAGGTTTAAAATACAGTGCAAAGTCCATTCCTAAAGGGACAATGTCAGGTAAAAGAATTAAAATTTTAGAAAACCTGGATGAGTAGAATGTATTGTACAGGTGCTGTCTGTTGTACATTTTGCTTAGTTTGGACTGTGAAGCCATACCAGCCAATTTAAGTGTTTGGCATTTTGTGCATCTACAGGCTGCCTTTCAGCAAAGTATCTTAGAATAAAATAAATATGAGAACACATTATTCAGTCACAGTCTGAAAAACAGATACTGCAGCTATACGGTACAAGGTCTGACTCAACCTGTCACTGTCCCTTTAAATACAGCTCATCTCTATATCCACCCTTCCCCACTGCACCTGCACAGCCTAGGAAGGCTTAAAAAGGACTTGCAGGCTCTAAGAACTTAATTATCCTGTGGCACATTGAGGGGAGAACATGACAGGCACCGGGTAGGACAAAAGCCTCCGTGGTCAACATCTCTAAAGGCAGCTGTACCTGTTACATACATTGTCATTCAACTCTTTCTGCCAAAATACTCTCAAGTTCAACACAGCAATGACATTCGTTTCCTCACCCAGGTCCTGCTGAGTGAAACATGCTTGTAAAGTGAAACACTCAGTGGTGTGATAAGAGTCCCTTTGTATAGAAAGCCTTCTTGGGGAGAGTTTCATAGAGAGCCCAGTGCTTCTCCAAAGCGGATTTTTTGTCCAGCTTTGAGGTGGAATTTGAAGTCCTTGGGTGCCTCAAAGATTAATACGATTGTAGAGCCTAAGTTAAATTCCCCTAAATGTTCTCCTTTCCTCATGGAGATTCCCTCCTTGTTGTTGTTGGATATGAAGCTGAAGTCATTGTAGGAACCTTTAGAGTAACTTGGACTGTTGGTATGCAAGTCCTGTACAACAAAGGAAGAAAGTTAAGGGAGGATTTTAGAACTCTGTATTCATTAAGCACAGCAGTAGACACTGGCTATCCTGACATTTTCAATGCAGGAACATACTTAGAATTCAAAAGTGCAATAGGAATATTAAAAATTAGTCTATACTGGAGATAACTCCCTTTAAATCAGGCTTAGAACATATTAAGTCATCATGGAACATCAATGCTGTGAAATACTTATTTCAGGGTAATAAGACTTTAGACTTTAATTTTCTTTTATTACACTTCACCAACCTCAACCATCAAAACCAGAAAGCTGCAGACTATTGTCTTAACTCACCCGGTCGAAGTAGATGCGGATGGAGCCCACATTTGTTGCTCCTACAGCTGTTAAGGAGAAAAAGCCATATTTCCAGTCACCTGTAAGGACAACCCGTTCATTGTGGCAGAACAGTTCCTTGATCCAACGAGCAACTCCAGGATTCACAGACATGAGAGAGCCTGCAACAATAAGAAAATAGTCAAGCTAAGTTTTCTGTTCTGTAGCAATATTGTGATGCCATCTAAATGGCTGATATTAATCTGATAGGCCCTTAAGAGAGATCAGGGTACGGACAAAGGCAGAGCTAGTCCCTAATCTCAGCCTTGAGAGAAGCCGCCTAATAGCACCTAAAATCCATCTAACAAAAGGCTATGAAAAGGAAGCTAAAGAAACTTTTCACAGCTTAGGAACAGGTTTCACTGGTTAAATATCCAATGCATCAGAGCAGTCCCTTCCAGCTCTGTTTGGTAAATGCATAAAAGTGGTTACTAAGATTGTGGCTGAAAACCAAGTAGCTAGCTAGCTAGAGCTGACCAGGAAAAACTAATAATGTCAATCAGTTAGAAAAAAGTTCATTAGTGACGAATCTCAAAATATTTAAATCCCTCATTCAGCAAGGCCCATACCAGTGCTTTCCTCCACAGATGCTCTGCATTTGTTTTCTAGGAACAGAAACCAACCTGGGAAGTGACGTCGGTGTGACACTCTCCAGTCAGTGGGCGAGTGGAAGCAGTGATAATCCCCTGGTGCAAGGTAGATGACACAATGATAGAGCTCATTACCCTCCTTTGTGACTAGTTGTTGCTGAAAAGTGTTACCAGATGGGCCTGCAAAGACACCACAGAGACAAGGGTTAAAGATGTTGTTCACACAGTCCTCTACCATAGCTGAGCACTCTCTGTGAGAAACAGGAGTAATAGCAGAGGACTAAATGCAGTCCACATGCATTGCCCAGACTACCAAAAGATGCGCTTTGTCCACAAATCCAATATTTCAGTGTTAAAACAAAAATCAGATCATGTGCTATTGCAGTAGAAATTCCTTCATTTTGGAGTCTCCCCTTCCCTAAACAGAACAGTAAATACTGAAATCCAGTAAAGCTTTATTTTTCTTAAAGCTACCCTTTCAAGCACAGAACTTGTCTCAAAGCAACCCTTTTAAGAACAGAATTTGTGATCACTCCCTATTTTTATAAAATGTAGTTGCATTTGTGTTCATGTTTAAAAGAACCCTACTATTTGCAGAACTCAGTCTCTCCAATCACCTCATGAATTTAGTAAGATCTGTTGCTTTCATCTGACCTTGGAGACAGTTCTCAAGGCACAGCAGAGCAGTAATTTCACAAGTCATTAGAAGTACATAATGCTTGAGCATAAATCTTTTTTCAGAGCAGCTTATACACAGTATGTGATAACCAGGTGCTTGGGCATGTTTCAGTCTGACAGGAGAGTGCTACAACCTTGTTATAGTGGCATATCTTGGAGTCAATTGTAATTGTCAATATGACCATATAAAAAGGAACCAATTAAATTTAGATAAGCAGAATGTGCCAGGCAAGACAGTTATCAAGCCACTGGTGAGAATGAGAACAACTGTAATGGTGGCATGTTTATGTAACAGAAGCCAGACCTGCTTTTGTTCCTGACAATGTGAGAGAGAAAAAAAAAAGTAATCTTCTCATGGTCTCTGAGAGTACTGAGAAGGCAGAGCAGAAGAAATGCAGAACTGACACAGAACTCACCGTGGCTAAACTGCAGTTCCTCTGTGCAGACACGAGGTCCCAAGAAAGATTCCAGAGAATAAGTAACCCCTTTGACTTGCTCCACTTCACAATTTTTTACTTGTCCAAAATTAAGGATCTTTCCATCAGAGGGACTGATCTACAGCAGAGAAAAGAAAGAAAAAGGCATACATTAGGAATGTATTAATTCCTCACACAGGAGATACTCCCCTGTTGGCAGGGGAAGCTGGCAGGACAGTGGAGAGCCCTCCTTTCCTTTGACTCACCACACTGTGCAAACAGCAGACAGGCCGTGCTTGTGGTTTCAGCTTCCTGCGGAAGAACTCGCTGAGGTTTCTGTAGTGATGCAGATCTTCAACAGCTGCCTCCTTCATGTTCACTCCAAATGTCCAGATGTACAGGCTGTACACAGGCTTTCTGAGCCATGTAGGCAGCTCCACCTGGTTCAGGCGACCCCAGGCTCGCGAGAGCAGTCGAGTTGGTACCGATTTGTAGAGGGCAACCTAAGGAAAGAAGTGCATTATGTCATTCAGTTCTTCCCACCAATGGCTTCCTCTTATTTCTCCTCATAAAACAGAAAAGACCAAACTGTTCTGCTAGCCACTCCCTTGAATTCAGTGGGTTACACCACACACAGTGTAGCCTTGTAGTCTGCAAAAAATTAAAACTGCACTTCATCCTCACTCCGTTCTGATGACAGCAGATGAGGGACAGGATGAAAATTGCTATAACCTTAAAACAGTATCTCCACTCCCCTGCAGGTTGAAGCTCCACATTCCAAGTTACTGGAAACTGCTCAATGCTTACAGAAAAAAAGACATTTCATATATTCCAGTGGAACACTCACCCAAAGGCTTTAACATTACCAATACATTCATTTTTGTGATTAACCAAATGAAAATGGACTGAAAAAATAATTTCTTAGTGATGACATGCTTCTCAGATCCATCTACTAATTAATGAGGGTGTTTTCCACACCCCAGTGTTGCACTGCTCTAGTGGTACTGGTACAATAGAAGAAACATGCCACTGTGGATACAGCTACACCAGTATAAACTTGCACCAGCCTTACTCCTCTCACAGCAAAGGGAGCTGCTCACTGCAAGAGAATAAAGTGCCACTATTCCTGTAGAAATATCCCTTTGGACTTGTACTGAAGGGTAAGTTTTATCAGCAGGAAAAACAGTGTTGCTAAGATGTATTTGCTGTTAATGCAACTGGATAGATGATTGTCTTCCATTGGTAATTCCAACAGGTAACTCTTCAGGGGTTTGTGGTACTTGGTATCAGCCAAAAAGCTCATATGACCATAATGTAATTGGAAGGATGGGGGTGTGTGGACCAAGGAACTAAACACTGCCAGTTTTGCAAAATAAGTAGTTAACCTGCTGAATCTGGTACAGTTTTTCCTTTTAACAGTGCAGCCCAGCTACATTCAACTCCCAGCTAGTGTTTGTTTTTTTTCTTTTTCCTACTGAGAGTCATAATGTCTTCTCAATTTAATCATATCCTTCATAATTAAGTCTTGCAAAGTACAGCCATAAACACAAACAGAAGCACACACTGGCTGAGAGCCTGTCCATCTTATAAAATACTGTGAATTAAGATTTCACTCACAAATCACCATCCTGCATATTAAATTTCACTCACAAATCACCATCCTGCATCACATTAAATATCAGTGCTATTTCAGAAATAAAACAGCAACCTGATTATTACTTCAGAATTGAACAGTACCTTAGATTATGAGCTGATTTACTGAAGAAAAAAACGTTTTGCCCTTTTGACATGCATTTATACAGTGCTCATTTCTAAAATCAGTTTTCCTCAGTT
Organism: Apus apus; assembly: GCF_020740795.1. NCBI lineage: Eukaryota > Metazoa > Chordata > Aves > Apodiformes > Apodidae > Apus > Apus apus. The sequence goes on from NC_067297.1 coordinate 4,517,502, forward strand.
GTCTCCAAGCACTAAGAATACACAGATACAACTGTAAAATCACAAAAATTGTCAAAAGTGCTATTTCCTACTAGCCCCTTCTTTCAAAAGAACCTGGTTTTCAAGTTGATGGGATCAAAAAGAACAGCTGTTCAATAAAACAGTCTTAAGAATGGCGATTTTCTGCAGTTTTCAGTCAAGGTATTTGATTGTTGCAATCTGAAACTGCATGATTTGTGCAGAGAATAACAGTGTGCAAGGCTTCCTACAGCGCTGCTCTCAACAGGGCTGGAGCAGAGATTTGCTTATCATTTGGACAGGCTGGATTACAAATGATCAAAGAACCTGAGGAGCAAGCCCCTCTATGCAAAACTGACAGAAAGCAAGACCCCATGTCAGCATGGCCAGGAAAGGGAACTGTAGAAGCAGTTTGGTCTGCCTTACCCCAGCCTTCGAGGTGACTGAATTAATGCAAAAGGTTCTGTTGATTTTCCTGGGTAGACCCCCCCTGACTGTTAGAGGACAAAGGAATTCTCAGGTACTGAAAAAAATCCCTTGTCTGCAAAGCAACTATGAACAGTAACAATTAAAGGGCAACAGGAATTGCATCTCTCTGCTCTCCTACTAGTGGTCATCAGCCCTTTCTCTATCAAGGACCTCTCCACTCTGCTGCTAGGTCCCTTCAGTATAAAACAGCTAACTTACACGAAGCACAAGAGACCTGCTCACACTTACCCTGCTCATAGGCCTCCATCCCACTCTGGTCAAGGGTTTAAGAGCACCGAAAGGCAGAAGATAATAGAGAATAGTCAGAGGCCAAGAACGGAGTTTCAGAGCAGGCCTAGACATACAGCTCAGCTGGCCCAACCTTCGCCTCAGGGCCAGCTGGGGAAACTGCAACCTGAAAGATTACATACACAACATGAGGGTCAGCCATCTCAGCTTCAGAACCACCAGCTTTTCATAACTGGGGATTACTTATGCCTGATAATCTTTACTTAAACATTGATTCTGCAAATCTTTACTTCTTTATTTTTGTCAGTTCCTCCCCTTCCCAAGATAGAAGGCCAGTTTAAGTAAAAAAAAAAAAAAAAGAAAAAAAAAAAAAGAAAAAAAAGAAATGGTGTTCACTCTCACAGGTCATATTTTATGAATGACACCCTCAAAAACTAAAGACAAGATCACTTGCAGGTGACATTTGAAAACAGTGAAAGAATAAAGTTTCTTCTTCCAAATACCAGATGACTAAATCCCCAAAAAGTTTCTTGTGGCTGCTCCAGCTGTTGTGTAGCTATTCTGAAAGCTAAGAATCTGTGATGCTGGGACTTTAAAGGACTGTATTGAGGGGCAGTATTAAGGAAAAAAGATGAAAGAAATCTTTTAAACCTAAGGAAATGAGGTCCCTTAGAGGGTTAATGTGCTGAAGGCCATCTTGACTAGATTGTACCTATTGTATTTGTGTCAAATTTACACAGACCTCTTGGTCACTCGATAACTTCAGAAAACAAGCACTTACTTGAGAAATGTGGCACCCCTGAGTCAATTAATACAATTTTCAAATAACTGATTCCAAAAGACATCTTTCCAGATCTTAAAACCTTCATGGAGTACCCTGGTTCTGAACGGAGAACACGTGGAGAAGGCTAATAAAGCTAATGCTGCAACAACTGTAGCCCAATAACTGACTCCTCTGCCTCATAACCAACTGCATCTATGATTTTTTTAATTTTTTTTTTGTGATGTGGATGTCCTGGCTGAGCACAAACTCATTTTGTGCAAATGGCCACAGGCAGAATTTGAACTTTTAACTCTCACAGGGAAAAGCTGCTCATCTTATTAGCAGAGGACATCATGGACCTTCGATCAGACCCTTGCAGGAGGTCTGGATAAGAGACCCTTCAGGTCCCCATTTCTTCATGTCTAGAAGCCAAAAAATAAATCACTGGGATTTCCAAGGTCACACTATCAAAGGAAAGCCTGCCTACCTGAGGGCAAAATACTTAGGTCTTTTGGGTACCGACTTAAATCCTGGCTGAGAGACTGTTCTCCCCACCTGGCTGAGGGCAGCGTGCCTGCCCCCAGGACACCGTCTGTGCACACACCAACTGCAATTCCTACACTCTGGCTGCACCAACCAGCTCACTGTTCTCTTGCTGGATTATATGATACAAAGAAGAGATATAAAATACTCTGTATGTCTTCCCAAGATGGAAGGAAGTTGGGAAATTAAAAGAAAATATTCTTGCCAACACATTACTTTCAAAACTTGAATCAGATTTAAAGTATTATGCAGGAAGGTACAATTGTCACCACTTTGGGATACAAGATGGTACTTTTGGCTCAGAGGTATTTTCTGCAGTGAACAACTTCTCCCCCAAGAATAAACAAAAAACAGAGAATGATCTGTGCAATGCAAGGGAAAAAAAAAACAAAACAACCAAACAAGAAAAACAAAACCCTGAGGAGATGAAGTGCCATCTCAGCAGAGGTAAAGCTGGCTTTCTTCTCAGCAGGAGGTGAGATTGACTCGACTTGGGAATAGGAAAGGACACTTCACATTTTCCCTCCCCCATTCCTTACCACCCACCAGCCTGCACTCTGCTGGTGGGGACCAGGAGCCGGGTCCCCAGCACCCCCTCACGCTGCTCTCCCCCCCTGCACTGCAGTCGCTCATGGACCAATCCCAGCAGAGCTGCATCCTGGCAGCTCCCTCCGGAGCCCTCTGGCTTCTCACTGCCTTGGCCTGGTTTCAGAACAGTCCCTCACTAATTTCTCCATTCTCCTAGAGATGGAGAATAGAAAGGAATGAAATCCTCCTCATTCCCCTTGTCATATAACAGCATGCCCTTCTCTGCCAATTCAATGCATAAGGAGCTTTACAGTAATTAGGCCAAACAAAAGCTTTGCAGATGGCTGGCTCCTTCTGCCTAGAAACCCTCCCACCCCTCCTCCCTCTCCTGTCTCAGTCTCCATTCCTGCAAGCAGAAAACACCAAACAGTACCTGAAACGAGTTCTCCTATTTGGTGTACCACCAGCAGAGCCGGCCGGGCCTGGGCTCTCCAGTCGTGACTGCTGGTCCCCGGCACAGCTGCTGCTGCCGCCGTTCCCTGAACGCAGCCTCCGGACATGAATTTTAACTTTGTGGAGGTTGTAGCAAGAGGGTGGAGGGTTAGATAAAGCTTTATAGCATCTCACCATTTCCCTGTGTGCAGATCTGGTCCCTGCAGGGTGTTTGACTGACACATCGTCAGGGTGATGGCCGGTTGCAAGGCTCAGTCTTTTTTCCTCTACCTCTCTTTCCTTTGCTTGCTCCGGGCACAGGAGAGAGGACACGGCGTCACAGTTCCTAATTCCCCCGCTGGCTTGTCTCTGGATTTCCCCTCTGTTTCCCACTTGAATCTCTGCTACGAGGGTTGCAGCTATTGCAAACAAACAGGCATTGTGTCATATTTCAACATCCCACTACAAAGCCGACTCCGCACAAGATAAAAACGAACTGTCCGTATAAGCAGTCCTTGCTTCTCGCTACTTGAGGTGGCCATTGAAACCCAACTGTCCAAAAAAACACCCTGTAGGCTCAGGCTGCTGGGCAGCGATGCACTCCAGTCAGATGAGCAGCCCGCTGGCCTTGCACAGCTAACCCGAGGCTGAATCCGAGGCTGGGAGGAGGAGTGGGGCGGAGAATAGGAGGAGATAATTCCCAGCTTCAGTTCTGCAGTGCAGCAGCTACCACTAGAAGTTTTGGTCTGCTGGGCACCAAAAATCCTTTCCTGCTCTCAATGTCCAGCTTGGATAGAAGGAAACAGAAAGGAATAGAATGTCCTTCTATATTACAATCTTTGTCCGACACCAACATCCACCCCTTGAAGCCTCTTTGCATCTCAAAAGACTTGCAAAGGGACATTATACAAATGCCCAGATATGTAACAAAATAAGCCAGTTTCAGGGCCTGTTTGAGAATGGGCTATAAAAGTACTTAAGGTGTCTAGTATGTGGCTCTCAGTACTGTCAGTTTTTATGTCCAGGAGAACTAAAATCCAAAAGTGAGTCAAGGAAGCTGTTTCAAGTTTGTTTTTTTAAAGACAAAAAGTGCAGCATTTCTATCTGAGCATTCTGAATATAAAGGGAAATTTCCCTCTTTGACCCTGCAGACCACATCACCCAACAGATTTTCCACATCTCTACTGGATTTGGATTGAACCTGGACCACTGGTTGAGAAAGTAGAATTCACTTAGCTACATCTCACTTCAAGACTGAACCAGAGCAGCTGAGGGGCTAACTCTCTAGGGGCTCTCCATTTTACTTACATTTTCTGTTAAAAGTCTGGGTTTGAAAAAAAACCCAAAACAAACAAACAAACACACACAACAAAAAACTCCCTTGTTTCCAAAGCTCTCTAAACACCATGAAAGCTGTATGCCTAATAAAGTAGATCAAAATGAGCACCGGTGCTCTGATATATAGGAAAGGGTTGTATTGTATTAGGGATAAGGCAGAAGAAGTGGGAGGGCCAGCAGGAAGAAGCTAGAATTAACCAGCTAATGGCATCCCACTCAGGCCTTGAAAGAAAGATATTCTAGCAAGAATCGTGTGTTTTGACTGGCCTTTAACTCCAAACATTACAGATATTCCCTAGAAACACCCTTGGAGTACCTGCATTAAAGGTTTTTGTTTTGTTTTTTTTCCAGAAAGAAAACTGCTATATGGTATTCTGTATCTCAGGAAGTTCCAAGATCCGTGTGCATGTTGTTGTTTAAGCTGAATTTTAACAACTGCATATTTAAAAAAAAAATAATAAAAAAATCAAATAGTTAACTGAAAGTAAATTTGAGATCAACTGAAAGCGCTCAGAATATACTCCCTCCCTGAGCCAACTTTTTTTTGTTTTCCTATGTAAAATATCATTGTCTCTCTCTGGCTGGCACAAGCAACTCCTACACAACAAAAATGAAACCATCTGTACAGTAAAATGATGAAAGCAGTTACCCACAAGCCCATCAAAATTCAAAGCAAAGCAAGGAAGAGCACAGGGGAGCTCTTTCTCTTGATTTGCCAGGGCTGCTAGAAATTACCACCATTAAACACTAAATTTTAAACAGAAACAAGATAAGCTGACAACATCATTTCAAAAGGCACTTTATCAGACCAGGATGGAAATGAGTTTCACAAAACTGCAGTTTGTTTGCCACTGGTGAAGCCAGGCAGGAGCAGGCAGAGGACCCCAGCCCAGAGCCTGCCTTTTGCTCGGGTGCTTATCTCCCACAGGACAGGCTCACCCTGCTCCAGTCTCATCCTTGGAGGACCTTCACCTCTGCAGCAAGACAACTGAGCAAACAGAAGTCTTATCTTCATTTTCTGTGGTACTCTTCCCTTAAGGATAAGGGAGGTAAAACTACATGCTCTTTTCAGTAAAAATTCAATCTTATCCCCCAAAAACGTTTTCAAGAAATGATGATGTTCTAGATTGAAAAAGCCCGGTTCTGTGAAAGCATGGAACAAGTTAAATACATTTTGTGGTCCCTTAAAACAAATGGGCATTGAAGCATCCCGATGCAGTGCAAACGACTACCCTTCAGTTCAAAACAAAAAATGTGGCCAGATTCCTCTCCAGGAAGTGAGAAATATTTGTGTTAAAAGCTTCAATGCTGACATACACGGCAACTTGCCATCCCTGTTGTGGCTGCCTCAAGAAGCAATGTATAGTTCCTACAGGTTGAAATTAAAAACCCATCCTGAGTATACCTCCTGCCCGTGAGGAGAGAAACAAGAACTGGAGATCAACCAGCTCATCTCAATAGCTGGACTTCTCAGGATGCAGGCAGTGCCCCAAAGCCTGTTAACTAGCTTAGACAAGAATCTTATATGACTGTCGGTTTGTAGAAGGCTGGACATCAGTACTCACCTGTCTGAACTCATTCAGAATCTATCTTTGGTAAATAAATGAAGCAGTCACCAGCAGGTATAAATCCCTAGAGAATTACTATCGAATAGACAACTGCTAATCTGCCAGCTATGCAACACCATTCTGCTCTGTCAGCTCAAATAAGCATCAAATCCAGTGACCCCATTTAATTACCTGTCATTACTACCTCAAGCCCTTCCCTCAAGTTTTAAAAAACAATACAGCAAACTGGCAAAAAAGACTAACATGCAACTGAACTTCAAACCTGCAGTCTCAGTATTAAATCATAAGCATGAATCATTAGGCTTGGCATGCTCCAGTCGAGTGCTCAGAGCCGTTGGTCACAGCCTCTACATTTGGTAACAGAACAGAATATTTTAAAAATGCACTGTACGCACGCAAATGCTGTATTCTAGTCATGTGCCAGCAAAAATAAGGTCTTGTAGTCAGGGGAGAGGTAGTCGGTGACCGTTTTATTAAAGTTCCTTTCCCAGCAGCATCTGTTTAATGTCAGATACGTAATCCCTGCTGCCACCCAACCTTCTCTGGAGCCAGCCCAGCAAGAGGAACACTGGATGCGCACCCACTCCTGAACTCCGAGAGCACAACAAACGCTGCAGAGGAAACCCGAGGGGCTGCCAAGGCCACGCCGTTCCCAGCTGCGTGTTCACCTCCTGGCCGGGAAGCGCCGGGGCTGCTCCTCGCAGCTCTGCTGCTGGCTCTGCTCCACCCAGCCTTCATTTCTAAACCTCTTTTACGTTTCGTATGAAGAAGACGTTATCTATTTTTTCTTAACTGAGTAACATTTTTTTTTAATCATTTCCCGCTACTTCTACGTTGCTGTTTCAGTAACATTATATAAATAGAGGAGGGGAAAAAAAAGTATATTTTAAGCTAGCTATAAAAAGGTTGGATGTTTTTTTAAACTTAATCCCGAATTCTGCACAAAAAGCCTGTTGTATAGTCTCAAAGATCTCTTCTGTGAAGCAAGGAAAAAAGTTTTATTTACTTTTTCTAAGTGACATGAAAATTTGATGACATCTAAAATACACCATATCATTTTAATATTTTGGTTTATTCCATTTCATGTCCAAAAATACGTACTTTAGTTTAAGATGCCTGTAAAGCAAACTCTGTTCTGTAAGGGGTGTCTAATGGAAGCACAAACCGCGTTACATCCTCCCAGCACCGCAGACCCCGCCGAAGCCGGGCAAAGCTGCCTCCGGCCCCGGAGGAAGTTAACAACGGGACTCTGACCTCTGATAACGCCGGTCCAAGGCACTGATTGTGTTTAAATCTGCTAGAAGATTACTCATGAGAGAGACGAGACTTTGGAACGTCTCTCCTGAAACTTCCAACAAGCCAGAGACCAGCGATTACCGGTCCCCCCGCCCTCGCAGCTCTGCCCGGAGCCCTTACCTGATGCCGGCCGGCAGAACCAGCCAAGGGCCGAGCTCGGCTCCTTCCTGCCTCTTTGCTTCCACCCACAGAACCACGATGCTGACCCGACCTTTTGAAGCAGTTTTCAGACACGTGAACAAAGCAGCGAATTGCAAACCCCACCAACGCGCTCTCCCGCCCCCGGGCCAGCGGGAGGCTCCCGGCCGGATCGGCCGAGCCCCCGGGGCCCTCCTCGGCCAGAGCAAGGGGCCGGGATGTCGGGCTGCACCCGCAGACCCCCACCTACCTGCCGGTGCCGGCACCACACTGCCCGTCCGGGGCCGCCCCTCGCTCCCGCCGCGGCCGGTCTCGCCTTAAGGCAGCGGCGCGGGCCCTTCGGCCCTCCCCCGCCTCGCCTCCCAGCCACTAGCGCTCCAAAGCGGCTGCCCTCCCGCAGGGTCCCGGCCCCATTCGGAGGAGGAGCCAGGACAGGAGAAACGAAGAGAAACCGGAGCGGACCGGAACGCGGCTTCCGCTCGGCCGGCGGGACCTCAGGGCGGGCGGGCCGGAGGATCCGCGGGAGAACGGGTCTGTGGGCCCAGAGAGGCACCCGGGCTGGGCGCTGGACACCCCAAGGGGGACAAAGGGTCCCTTCATCACTTCTTGGTTTCCCAAGGAGCCACTGGCCAAGGCAACAGAGAAAGCGGCTGTGTCGTGGACCCCGTGAGATGCTGCACAGCGCCCCGGGGGGCCCGCTCTCCCGCTCCCCACCGACCTGCCCCGCTTCGGGAACACAACCCGAGACGCGGGTTTTCAGCCAAAGCAAGAAAGTGCACTGCCGTCTCATGAAGCGTTCCTGGAACGCTCAAGAGAAATTGCTTTATAATCCCAGAAAAGATGCTCCGGAAGTTGAACGAGATAAACCAGATTTACATCTTCTCTGGTCAGATTAAAAAAAAATTACTCGGTTTAATTTCCCGGAATAGCCGAGAAAAACATTTGCACAGTCACTCCATCCCCTTGAACATGTCATGACCATATTTATCATGTTCATCAGTACACTGAAATAAATGGTTTTTTACTTATTGCATGTTTGGTCAAATAAAACTGATCAAAACACGGGAGTAAGAGTGAAGAATACAACAGCAACCAACCAGAGATTACGTTTCATTCTTTCAAAGCTGGATTGAAAAAAAGAAAGATACATGGAAAGATTTTTTCCATTATGAGTTCTTTCCTGAAACACACCTCTTAGCATAATACAGAATGTTTGTCTTCTCTGGGCCAAGAAAAGCATCTTCTGTAATGTACTGGCAAAACAGCATCCTGTATCCTCCGTTACATCAATAGGAAAGACTACATTGTTCTTACCTCCGAGTGAGATCAAGATCCTAAACCTATAATCAAGCACCTTCCTACTGTATTAAGCTGTTTTTAAAAACTGGCCCGACAAGCTGAGGTTCAAACAGGCCAGAACTGTGCATTAATCTGTCATCTGTATTATCAGATGTTGCTCCAGCTCACTTCCCTTAGAGGTTCACTGGTTTTCACTGGTTTCCCTGGTGCTTGTCACTCCAACAAACGTTGCTTTTTATTTACACAAAACAAAACTAGGGAAGCAAAGGACACCTACAAGAAATACCCCTCTCTGGAAAAAACTCGGGTTCCAAACTCAACTCACTGGCCAAGGTTTCCCCAGAGTAAATCTTCAATCCTCAATCAGCACCGCCGCGGTGAGAAAAGACAAAACACCCCCAGTTACCGTATGAATGGCATGCTATGCATGCAGATCCCAGCCAGGAAATTGTCTGTGACTGCAAGGATTTGAAACAATAAGCTTCCATTCATCTGATAAATATCTACCTGTCTCCCTCCAAGCCCTCTGCTTTACCTCATCTGATTAAATGAAAGCTGATCCTCACTGGTGTTCACAGTAGGAGACACTTAAAGGCGTTAATCGGCTCAAGCTATTAGCGACATGATGTCTCTAAGAAAATTATTGGAAGAAAAGGACTATGCTAAAGAAACAATAGTTCTTCCCTGTGGGAATACTTAAGGAACACTTGACTTAAACCGTTTTCATTTTTTCACCCCATTTTTTATGAAGCTTGAGCTAAGCAAAACCAGACAGGAGTCTTCTCTTTTTAATTCTATCAAAAACTGTGCACACTCCTATGATGATACCGATATGTGGAATCGGAACTTGATAACACCGGGCTCGGCACTGAGGGCATGTGCAGCAGTTTCTAGTTCGATACGACTCTTTCAACGCTCATTCAGTCACACTTGGCTCTTTTTTTTTGCCATGCAAAGGCTTATTCTACTCTAAAAACCAGATGACACCTCTATTCCACACTCCTAAGTGTGCTTCCAGGGTGCAAAGATCAGGAAAATGGAATTTAAAATATCAGCAAGAATGACACTCCACTTTCCAATAAAAAGGAACAACGCAGCTCGTTTTTCTTGAACCCTTCATTGTTTGGAATGTTTCTTGCAACGTCTGAACAGTTTCTCTTTTTCCTTCTAACTGTCAAAAGCTTCCTTTCCCTCCCACAGACCCATTCAACAGAACTTAAGCATATAAGGAAGGACCAGGAAACCATGTTAATGTCTTAGTAGTATCTGCTACATGTAGGAGCCCTGCTTGTCAGTATGAAATTCTTTATGTGATTCCTCACTGCAAAATACCAAATCCTTTAAGCTGTTCATCAAAAGCAGTACTCGTAGCTTCACCAAATAATCACCAAGTAATAACAAACCAGCATATCAGTAAATGCAAGAAAGCAAATTTAATAAGGGAATTACCCAATTTCATACATAGAAGCATTAAAAATAAAAAACAATTTTAGTATTAAAACTGAATTGACATTGCCTTTTCAAATAAATAGTCCATGGACACTTACCAGTTTCCTTTTTTAATCAGAAAATTAAACCTGTTTGAAATAAGCTTCAGCAGGAAAAGACAGATTTACAGACAAATTCCTCAGGAGCTATCGTAGCCTAAGTTGTTAGCATCTGGACTGCCTGGATCATATCTAATTTGGGTGACTAGTAAAAATGAATTTAGGGATTCCAGCCTAGTCCCCCACAGGCATGTGGCCAAACCACTCTCAAACTGGCAGTGTGTTCAGGAAGGAAAAGAAAGAGGGATGCTAAAGGTCATACTTAAGCATCTCTTACAACAATCCTACAATCCTAGAATGTTTAACTCCTTGCCTTCAGGAACAGCACTCAAGCAGGCACTCACCTGGCTGTTTGGAAGAACACCACATACACCATCTGAAACTGTCTAACACAGAGTTGTACAATATACTTACTACTTCAAAGAAGATAACAGCATTTACTGGAAGTTGAGAAGTATTTACTTCAGTGCTGCAATGGATATTTGACCTATGGATCTGATAAACATACTGCAATTCTGCAGTAATTTCTAACTTCTTTGGAATCTAGAAGGAAAATGCAAAAATCCCTCAGGATCAGCAAGAGTTATTACAGACCTTGATGTTAAATATGAAGAAACATTCTTGCTACATATTCACAAAGAAAACAGGTAGATTTTTATTAATTAGGTATTAATTCCATCTCAGCTTCCTTATAAAGTATAAGGCATGAAAGCACAGAGGAAGTAAACAAAGTGCCTAAAGCAGCACAGACTGAGCAGTGCAGTGAGTGAGAAGACAGAGCCTACGGCTACTGTACAAGCTGCACCTATAGCTAGAACTACTAGGACAAAAAAAACTCAGCACTAAATGTTTTTTTTTAATTTTCTAATACGTACATTTAGCCTTGTCTATTTTGATTTTTGTATTTAATTCTGTAAATTGTGTAATGTGCTTAGTTTGCTACCTTGGAATGCAAGGTGGGGAAAATCAGAAAATGCACTGCAGGAAGCAGAGAACAGCTCCATCAGCTCCGGCAGATGGATGCCTCATGCTCTCAGGAGTGTGAGTAGACAGTAGGTTGAAGATGAGTCTGCATCATGCCTTGGCAGTGATGAAGGCCTACAGCATAGAAAAGCAGATGCTAAGGGAAGGTGATTCCCTTTTACTTTGTGCATGTTGGACCACATCTGGAATACATCATCCAGTTTACTTAGGAACAAGAAAGATCTTGGTAGACTTGAGCATGTCCAGTGAAGGGCCAGCAGGATGAGTGTTGCAGCACATGGCCTGTGAGGATGGGCTAAGGGAACTGAGCCTGTTTAGCCTGCAGAGGCTTAGGAGGGGTGGAACAACATCCAGTAAGAGGTTACTGAGAAGATGGAACCAGGCTCTTTGCAGAGGGAGACAGAGAAACAACAACCACAAACTGAACCAAGCAAGGGTCTAACTGGATATAAGGAAAATAGTTTTCACTAGAAGGATAATTAAACACTGGAACAGACTTGCCCAGAGACATTGTGGAATCTCTGTCCTTGGAAATTTTTAGACCCAAGTAGACAAAGCCCTGAGTAAACTGGTCTGAACTCATTGCTAGCCCTGTTAACATCTGAATTATTCAATGCCTACCAAAACATACATTTCTTCAAATTACGTAATACAAACACTTGATTAACTGTCTCCTCTACCTCCAATTTGACAAGTACTTAAAAAAAAGTGTCAGCCATACTAAAAGATGGAGGAGACACCAGCAGTTCCCAATGTATCATTACACTGGCTTCAGCCAAAATGGTAGTTACTTCAGTCACTGAAACTTTAGTTCCGTGATTTGTCAAAAATGCATTGGCAGTAGAAGACAAATTAACCATTCCCATGTTGGAATGAAAGCAAAACAGCTTTGCATCAAATGTGGCAGAAGCAAAATTGCCACAAGTTTCTTACCTCCCACTCACGTGCAAGCTTCACAGGTACCTCTATGCCCCTCTTCTCCATCTGTTCCAACTTGTAATCCTCATATTTTCTGTATCCTGCATATCCCCCACCTGTAGCTACCAGGACATGGAAAGGGCGCAGGCGGAAGACTTGTCCTACTGGAGCAGTATGAAGCTTCTTCCTGTCTGTAACAGAAAAAAAAAAAAAAGGAGTCTTCAGGAAAGAGAATAACTACAGACCAAAGAAAAAGTCATTATGTGCAGTGAGGGATGTCAGCTTAGGTGACCAGAAATCTATGACACAGAAGGTATGTGCAGATGCTCCCAAGTACTCCAGTTACTGTAGCTTACCAAGTTAATGAAACCGGTCATCTGTGTTTTTAACCTTATCCCCCTCATCCCACATCCCTCCAACATTCTTCCCCCCAAAATACATAAAACAAGCTCCCTGAAAGCAGCTTGGAGAAATATATAAAGTGAGCTGCCCGAAATCAAGATCATAATTCCAACTATGAGATCTTCTATATTGTTACTATATAATAAGTTGCTGGAGAACAATCTGTAATACTGTGGAGCTTCCTGCTTCTCAGTCATTAAAGATTCCATGATAGTGAGGGAATCCCCCTTACTGGAAGAAGGAAGGAAATGATGACCTGCTTTAGTCTAAGTTTAGTAAACAGGCTAACAGGCGCATTTCTGCTGTAATACACGTCACCCCATGAAAAAGAAATGACCTCTAGTATTATATCTATTTCTTACTGGGAACTACAAGCTCCTCCTGCATAACACAAACCTTGGTGAGCTCTGGTCACTGCACTGTCACTAAGCAACGGGACAGCTGCACCAGGCAACCACGGCAGTGGGAGTATTTCCCCTGCAGAATCTTCAGAGAAAACAAGTATGCTTGGGCTTGATGGGCAAAGTATTAGACTGTGCTGCTTCTATCCCTATTACAGTCAGTCTGAAGGGTCTCGGCAATGAGTAGAAGTCACTACCGGGCAGAGAAAACGCCCAAAGGAACTAATTCTCGGATACTGATTGGTGTGATTTCCATGACAATAATCAACATCGATGAGCAGAACAAAAGATAATGGAGTATATCTTGTTCCATCAATTGAAGGCTTGGGGTTTGACTATGAAAGGATGCATTAACGACCAAAAGAATTCAGTAAACACTCAATCTCTTTCTAGGCACACACAGAGACAAAGCATAATTGCTTAGCAATCTAGGAAGCTTTAGTTCTAAGTAGCAGAGCTGATTAGAAGCATTCAGCTGTTCTACATCTATGACGCTGCAAAAAGATGCCAAATAAAAGTAACTCTTGCTCACATCTGTACTGAAAAATAAAAAATATATCTTATTTTTTGGGGAAAAAAAAACCCAACAAACAAGCCTGCAACTACAGTTACGGTTCAGATTCTAAAAATATTCTACTCTAAAGAACAATGGACACTTATAAAGACTTCTATTTATTTTGAATTTACAGACTCTACAACCTCTCAACTTTGCATTACTATTTCAACAGAAATGTCTGTACAGAGACCAAAGATACTCTTTAGCCCTAAAGCCTTTAACTCCCTTCCCACCACATCTTTTGTTCTAAGTTTGCTAAGCTGCTCAACTATTTCACCAGAGCTTAGCAAATTCCCAAACCAAAACCCCTCAGCAGGAACAGTTCGTTCTGGTTTGTGTCCATGTAGAGGCTGTTTCTGCCTCCTGCCTTTCTGTACGTTCCTCTTCCTGTGCTAGCGACCCAACCTTTTCATGTTACACAAGGCACAGCAAACAATGTAATTTGTCATAAACGATTTGAAGAGTCGACTTTCCCCATCTCCAACATTAATGAAACTACACTTCTATAACTGGTATCCACAACATAATCATTTGGCAAAAGCATCTAACAAACATCCCCTTGTTAAGCTTTTTTTTCCCTGACAAAAGAAAACTCCACACCTTTCAGACATGAATGAAATTCACACAACAAATTCCAAGACAAAAATATTAGTTACTGATTTTGGAAAAACAAAACAACCAAACCACAAGAACACAAACACTTTCATGCAGTTGCCAATCTTAAGAGATTTTATCTGAACATGATGTTCTCTAATGATACTAAGGCAGCATGAGAACATGAGGAAAGCTCTGTCCTGGCACATGAGCCAATAGAAACAAGAGGAAAAAAGGTGTCAGTCATTTAATATACCACTAACATTTTTAGATGCTTTGAGCCCTACACTGAGTATATTCAGCAAATAAGAATAAAGTAACAATTTCCTCTTTTGGAACAGATGAAAGAATCATTCCCACTCAGAAACAAAAAAATGCAGCATGAGAAAGCAAAAGCAAGCATGCTCTAATCTATGCTCTCAGATGCAATGATATAAATATTGCTTTGGCACTCTGACCAAATTAAGAATTTCTTCTAGGAAAGGATATAAACACTTAGAGGAGGCCATTATACAAAGCAGAGATAAAACCAAGAGTTATCTCCACTTCTTAAGGACATCATTTTCAAGTCATCTAGATTTAAATCCAAATCAGAATCTGAAATATTAATGGATTACAAAATGACTAAAAATTAATTTGTTCAAAACTCAAAGCTATCTTCAAATGACCTTTTCTTCCATGTGATAAACAATTTTGCAAGATGCATCTTGGCTTCCTAGATTTTATTTTTTCTGTAAGGACTAACTTTGCTTTCCAGACAACAAAGAGCTGCTGTTTCTATTAACCTGTGTTAAGCATATTTTCAATAATGACATATCCATCTATGACATGGCAGACAAAGGATCTGGACAGGCAAATTAAATCAAAGAAATGGTTATAGAAAATGGGATCAGCACCTCAGCTGGTAAGGAAACAAAACTTGAAGACTGCATGCAGTTGTTATACTAATGCATATGCTGCAAGTTTACAAATATTTATTAAATATTTATAAATATTAATATCAGTTTATATAAATATTTATTAACAACAATAGTATTTTCTCTTCACAGCATTACTCAGAGTAACTCCAAATGAAAGCACCACTTTAATCAGGTCTTAAAGATCTCACATAAACCTACTTTAATTTCCTGATTTATTTAAATTACAAATACAGATTAAAATAAAAAAGTGTGTTTCTACCTTGTCTAAGGATATTTATACCTTTTCCTTCTTACAGGCCTGTTAAACTGCTGATGTCTGAATTTCTCAAGACTTCTCAAGGTGCAAAGCTGACACAACTGCACTACAAAGCAGGTAATACAGTTGAACATTTTCAACAAATTCCCACCAGGTTTGTTTTTACTTTCTTTTTATCCATTATGTATTAAGCTTGATATTGCCCTTCTCAGTCAGTCACTTCATGTCTACCATTATTTCACTGGCTTTCATGTTGATCACAGATACCATTGTAGCTGTCAGGCCCACTATTCATGGCTGGATGGGTGTGATATGAGAAAGGTGCATTTTTATTGTATTTACAGACAATAAGGCATGTTTGAAGGATGTAGAGCTGCCCAGCTCTTGTAATGTTTGAGCAGACTAATTAAATACAAGTTTGTAAAAAACACGTAAGAAAGATGGAAACAGATCCTTATATAAATTTCCCTTAGGAAAGAAAAAAGGGAAAATAGAAACGCAGCTCCTCTTGTTAATTAAAATTCTTGGGGGGGGGGGGAGGGGGTGTTAATTTATTTTTATTGCTGCAACATTTCCTATCCAAGTAATCTAAAATAGCTGAGAAACAAGAAACAACAAATTATCATCTCATAAGGAATCTTATCAAATGGCTAAATTCACTTCTTTTATCTTCTGGAAAGCAAAATACCAAATGAGTAAAGCCTAATTTGCAAGCTTTAGTCGGTAGAAATGCCATTAATTGATTAGGTCTCTGACTTCCACTTCTACTTGAATCTCAAGAGCTTCATGTTACTGTAGTTTGCTTAATTTTTGAGTAACTCTAAATTTAAAAACACTGGGTAGGTGTTCACTTACCACTGAAAAACGTCCTGGAAGGTGGCTGCTTCCACAGGACTCCAGCTCTAACAAAGACATTCTCATGCATAAGGAAGTTACAGCTAGTCAGCAAACTGCAAATAAAGTAAGAAACATTTGCTTAAATAAAATGTTTAATAGTGCAAAGGTAAGCAGTTCAGTGATAATCTTACATACAGAAGCTGAGTAACACAGAAAGAAGTCTCCTCGAAGTACCATAAAATTTCCATTAACCCTACTCCCCGTGGCCCATTCCTCTCCTAGAAGCTAAACAAAAAAGCCTGACAGTCCAACTGCTCCTGAAGATATTTATTTCATGTTGCATTTCTATTTTCTTTTTTTTACTGAATATTGATATATGTTCCTCTTGAGCTTAATTCTCTTGTAACAGTGATACTCTAAGTATTGTGTGTGCTAATCTTGACAATAACCTTTTTTTGGCAAGTAGCTACTATTATTATAAATCATAACTTGGCATTCTTTTGGAGTTCTTAAAGGCTTGTTGTTTTGAATACAACCTGAGTCTTTTTTAAAAAGCAAGCTAGAGTTACTACTCTCTAAATGTGCTTTCAGTTTAACATAGACCAATTTTATCCAACAGCATGCAGACAACCCCTCTAAGGACAGTGAATTACTTTTATTTTACCAGGGGAAGCAAAAGCATTTAAAAACTAAGCAATTTTTCCACTTACAACAAAAGTACATAGCACAAGCATCATTATCTTCTGTAACAACATGGCTAACACATTTACTTCCATCCAAAGGTAATGTTTATATTGGGAAAAGTTTAATTCAGTCATGCTGATCAAAACAAACTCTGCTTGCAAATATAGTGGTAATTTTTGTAATGATCATTTTTAGCACTTGGGATTATTCCATCTCCACCAGGCTGCTACACAGGTGTCTCATTTAAGAACCTCCTACCTTAGAACCCATAGCCTTAAGAAACTTCTTACCATCTCTTTCCTCACCATAACATAAAATTGTTATGGATTTGATGAAGAAGTAATGTCATTTATTAGACCAGCTGGTATAGCTGGAAAAGTATAAAGGCTGCCAGGCACAGCAGCTCCTCTTTAGAATTTGTCTAACCACTCTGTACACTGGTGAACTGTAATACATGGTTCTGCTACTCTAAAAACAAGTTAAATAGACTTACAACTGGCCAACACAAGGTGGTTCAGCCAGGATTTTTCATATGTTTAATATATAATATTTAATTTAATGTGTCTAATATATCTGAAAAGGATCCATCCAATCATACTAGAACTATTCATGTTCCAAGGTCTGTAAATAAGTATTTTTAGACAAATACTTGAAGATGGGATGGCAACACCACAGCCTGTTAGACTGAGACACAGGGCCAAGCCAGGGTGGGAGAGGAGCAGTGTTCTTCCCCAACAGGCTCAGTTCCTTGGGAAGAACCAGGTCTGGCAGGTCTTTGTGCAGCACACTCATTCCCAGGATGCAAACACCTCTGACCTTTATCTGCTCTTGATCAGATACACTCTTGAGTACAGAATTACTTCATTAGCTTACAAGCTATTGCATCATTTAGGGTGATTAAATTCCCGGAAGTGATTATAAAGAATTTTAAGAATTAACTTCAGGTGTCTACTGAGTTACATATAGACATTATCTCACTTCTTAGAAGAGTCTACAAACAGCAGGTTTCTTGCCTAAAAAAAAACCCTAATTATTCTAGTAGAGACTTGGTAATAACGTGTGAATGGTAGCGAAGGACAAACAGCTCTAGCTTTCTCTTATCCTCATGACACAGTGTCAGTAATAGCTCACTCTACCCTTTAGCTTCATGGTCTCTATTAAAACCAATGTATTAACCCAAATGTGATAGGACAGCCACAGCCCCAAAGCCCAGATTCCTGTAACTGGGTGTGAAACATGCCACAGTGCTGCATTATCATCTCCCAGGATATTATTTCCTCAGAAAGACAGAAAAAGCATCCCACACTGCTGCAGAACCTGTATGTTTGACACCACAACATAATGTAATTTTACCATGAACAACGAGGTCAGCTGATCTGCTTGGGTCAGACCTACATTAATTTGTGGTATTCCAAGCCCTGCTTTACAATATATTAAAACACCTAGGATAAAAGGAGTACTTGTCCATCAGCAAGCTAAAAAAACTAATCCAACTAGCATTAAATTTACCAGAAAAGTTTTAGAACCCTAGAAAGTCAGGAGGAAAAAAAAATAATAATAAAAAAAATTAAGACTTAGCTACAACCTAAGGCCCTAGTATTCTCAAGAAGTGTATTATTCTTGATACATAATAACCTAAAAAAAAAAAAAGTGGTAAAAAAAAAAAGGACAGCCCCAACAACAGTAGCTGCACTGGGTTCCCAGGAGCATCCAAAAGCTGTTCAGGTTGCCAAGGCACAGCCAGACACACTGGGACTTGGTACTTCAGCAGACAGGTCATCACAGAAGGACACAACAACTAATTACAGACCCCAAGCTCTTCCCAAAACTGTTTTTGGTGTCCAACATGTGGAAACCAGACTCCTCCTTACTCTGAAACGTGTCTAAAAGAAGATGCCAAGGCTAAATATAAATAGTCTACTGTCAGCCTGACCTTCCCTGCTCCTGACATGGGTACAAGTGTGTAGGAGTGCTGGCCTCCTGCCTCTGCCACCCAGCTGGAGGCTGCTGGCGCGGGAACCGCCGGGACCCCGCGTTAACTTCAGCCCCTCGGTGCCTTCAGCTGCCGCGGGACACGGGACCACGCTCCCCGCGGGCAGCGAGGCCGGGCAGGAGAGGCACAATGCACGCAGGGTGTTTTCTACAGGTACCGAGAGAGCAGGTGGAGTAAGGACACCGCGTGTTCCGTCTCAGAACACAGAACTGTGCCCTGGGAACAGGGTTCTTCCGACTGCCCCGCACTAAGAGCAGCTCTCAGAGCCTCTCCGGTGCAGGCCTGCGGGCCCGGCCTGCCCCCAGCTACCAATTTCTGCTAAACCCTTACACACTGAAAACTGCAGACTATGAGGCTGAGTTAAAACTGCACGAGGCCACACGATTTTTCATCCTTAAAAAATACAAAACCTTTCTCTTTTCTTTCCAGCTTGCAGCCCGAGGACAAGACTCCTCCTACACGCACAAGGGACAGGGCCGAGGCCCCACGAGCAACCGCGCTGTCACCCGGTTAGCGAAAGGGGCAGCCGAAGAGGAGGGGGCGACTGCGCCCCCGGCCCGGGGGAGGTTGGGCCGCCCCCCGGCTCCTCCTCGCACCCCCTGCCCCCAGGATGCCGGCTGTCAGACAGCGGCTGCCGCTTCGCTCCGGGCTCTGCCGGGGCCTGACAGCCCCAGCCCCAGCCGCAGCCGCAGCCGCAGCCCTCTCGCCGCCGGGCAGCGCGGTGCCGACCCCCGCCGCGCCCGTACCTGCTCCGTCCCCGCACGGCCGCTCCGCACCGCGCCACGGCCGCCGCCATCTTGTCGCGCCGCCGCCTCCTCTGCGGCGTCTCGCGCGCGGCCGGGCAGTAGCGGCGGGGGGCGGGGCCGGGCGGGGCGGCTGCGGGGGGAGGGGCCGTTCCCGCCCGTCTGGGCGCGGGAACGGGCTGTGTGGGGAAGAGGGTTCCTCAGGGGAAACGGGGCTGCTCCCCAAAACAGGGATGTGGTGTGTGGGGAGGGCAGTTCTCTGGGGCGGTGTGGTGAGGAGACGGGGCCGTCTTTGAGGTGTGGTGAGGGGACAGGGCTGTCCCTGAGCTGGTGTGGTGAGGGGACAGGCCCATCCTTGAGGTGATGTGGTGAGGGGACAGGGCTGTCCCTGAGGCGATGTGGTGAGGAGACAGGCCCATCCTTGAGGTGATGTGGTGAGGGGACAGGGCTGTCCCTGAGGCGATGTGGTGAGGAGACAGGCCCATCCTTGAGGTGATGTGGTGAGGGGACAGGGCTGTCCCTGAGGCGATGTGGTGGGGGGATTAGACTGCCTCTGAGGGAACATGATGGCTGTTTCCCAGAGCATGTTTTGTCTCTGAGAGTTTGTGGTATGGGGACAAGGCTCTGCCACAAAGGGAATATGATTCCATGACAAAGGTATTCCTTAAGGGGAGGTATGGTTTGAGGAGAGGAATGCTTCCTGGGGAGTTGAAGATGAGGTAGTTGGGGTTCAGCTGCTTCCCAGCATTGCTGTTGAGGGGCAGGTAAGACCTTGACCACAGATACAAGAGCACAAGGAATGTCAGGGCAGGAATTTTACTGGGGAGAGACTTGGCATGGGACAGACACAATGCTGCTCCTGCAAGTGAGGTGTTGGGCAGGGTAGTTCAGTAACATTGGTTCCTACTCGGGCGCCCCTTGCCTGAATCCTAGCAGCACAGAGGGGATTTTACAGAGATTATTTGGTTTCCACCCTCTTAGATGCATCCCTAGATAGATGCATAGATGCTACATTACTAGGAAGTAACTAACCATTTTCTGATGGTGGGAGGGGAGTCATTTCATAGAGTGAATCAGTAGGGGTAGAATTCCAGAGTTCTGCTGCTGTGTTTCCGCATTGTCAGTGCTTTAGGACATGGTCTGCTCAGCAGATCTAATTACTTTAAGTATGCAGTAATGTTTGCTTGTTTTCCTGACTAGGTCTAAATGAAGTCTATGTCATCATCATGTAATTCTGGTTTTCTTACATCACGACAGACAGCAGCGTAGTATCCCTACAAGTATCTTAGACATACAAAGCCTTTTATTTTTAAATATGTAAGATTGGAGCAGGGATCCAGATGCAACTTTTATGTAATAATAGTATTATTTGCTGATAGGGTTGTTGGGATGCACATATATCTTGAGCTAATGTAATGGTAGGATTGGCAGGAAGTAAAACCTCAAAGAAGGTGGGATTTAATCCTGTTAGGTGCTTTGCTACAAGTATTGGAGGAGCCATTAGCTTTGATGTCTAACTGCAGCTGCTGGAGGGCCTGATGGACAAGTTTCCTTACAAGTGATTCAGGAGTGACTCAGCAATTAAGGTGTAGTTAAATGAAAACCACTTGTCTGTAGTGTGTATTAACTGACACTGACTGAACTGATTAATGATCTGTCCTGATCTAATTTTTCTCCCTGAAATTAAAAATAAGTGTGTGGACCTTTGTTACAAAAATACTTTTATATTATGTTTTTTTCTTACTTCTTGTTGTGTTTTGTTGTGTTGTTTTTGGTTTTTTTTAAGTCTGATAATATATTGTATCAAAAGATGATATAAACTGCACTCACTGAGGAATAAAACATACTACTCAAAGGGTACTGAGCTGTGCTAGACCTGTGCAGGTAAGCCAAGGCAGAGAGTGGATTAATACCAGAGTTGTTCTCTTAGCAGATGAGAGAACAGAGATCTTAGGGCTTGAGAATTTTTGTTGAGGGAGTGCAGGGAGTAGTGAGGAATGTAACTCCATCTGTAATCAGATTAGTGTGAGACACAACACCTCAGCAAATGTTGCAGATCCAGTGAGGTAACTGATGAAACACAGAGGTGAGCGTTGGAATCCGTGTACACGAATGCAAAAGAAGCAAGTGGGGAATAAGGACTGTAAATCACTAGGGGAGAGTGCATAAGGCAACAAAAGAAATCTGGGAAAAGTATTGGCAAAAATACATTAATCAGAGAAAGTACTAAGAAAACCCATAAAATGAAGAAGGAAAACATAACTAAGAAAAAGACTTTCTTTCTCCAGGACACTTGGAATAGTCAGTTCTTTCCTGAACAGGAAAGATGATGCTATATTAGCAACATTTCGGATCAGTTCAGTATGTGCGTTTCTGTTTATATATATGTATGTGTTTTGTTTGGGGGTTTTTCCTTGCAGTATAATTAATTATGTTAATCATGGCTACTGTAGAGTAAATAAGAGGTAATATTCCAGGCTAAGTGTTAGAAAACAGGGAAATTAGCCAGTTTGAGTAAGACTGCTGTGCTAGAATGGAATGAAGAGAGTCAAGAGAGTCAACAATGTCACAGTTCTGTTCTGAATTCTTAGGGAGGAGTAGGATTGCTTTCTGTTTAAAATAACTCAGTAGATAGATTGTTATCAGAAGAAAAAAATACAGTAAGAAGGAGCCTGCAGTATTCTGTGGAGAGATATGTTCAGCAGTTGGGACAATTCACTCAGCTTTAGATATCTTTTTGTGAGATAGATGTAAGTTTTACCTACCTCCCAGAGGCATTTTAGTGCCACTTGAAATAGAAGCACCATTTATTTCAGAAGCAGAGGCTTACATTTTTTCCTATGTCTGTTCATAACAAAGCAGAAAATGCAGGGATATTTGCTATCTATACATAGAAAGAGTACACTTTCCCTGCCTCTGCATGCCAGCATACACTATCCTCTGACAGTTTGTTGTTTTTTTCTCAAATTATGCTTTATCCTTGTTGATGCCTAAAACCCCTTTGTTATCTTCCAGAAGCTTTGGTCATCACTGTGGAATTCCTGGTATGAGGACACAGAGCTTCAGGGTAGAGAGGATCCTTGCTGAAGTGCTGTGATCATGAAGACAGTGATTTTGATAGTCCTAATCATCTTCACTTTGCTGTCTGCAGGTAAGGCTGATGAGGAGAGGGAAAAAGAAAGGTGGCCTCTGGATGGGTCACCAGGATACAAGCTCTAATACATGCTTTGGTTTTGTTTTCTTCTGTGCAGGGAAGTTGCAGCTATAACTGTGCTTCCAGTTCCCATTTGCCTGCATTTTTCTGTTTGATCATTGGCAGATGTGAATTTTGAGGCAGCTTGGTACACTAGTTTCTTAGTAATTCAGTGAAGGTTTTTATTCCTTTAAATAGCTGAGATCTGCATCCTCATTAACGCTGTCAAAATGAATCCGCGTATTTCAAGCTTCTCCCCTCTAAAACCACTACAGATTCTTTTTGGAATTGTGCAGAATCAATGTCAAAACAAGT
The DNA here is from genome assembly GCF_020740795.1 of Apus apus. NCBI lineage: Eukaryota > Metazoa > Chordata > Aves > Apodiformes > Apodidae > Apus > Apus apus. Next base: position 4,540,464 of record NC_067297.1, read on the forward strand.
GGCATACAAACCTCTGATGCTATGCTCAAAGAAATAAAAATGTCAGCGTTTTAATTGTGAACTTTTGTTCCAGGCAGTGTTGGTCTTTTTAAAATATGAATAGATTGCCAGAGAGCCAAGTGCTTAAACATCTGGGAACAACCATGTTAGAGATGTTGTCGTGTTTTCTGTGCGTTCAGTCCCGGTTTTCATTACGTGGTACAAGATTCTCTCAAGTTACACAAATACATATAATTTTTATATATGATAATCACTTTTTCCCTCCTTAAGTGTATAGTATCTTCTTGAGATGTAGACGATTATGTATTTCAGAGTAGAAGGCTTTTAATAGGAAGAATACAAAGTAAGTCATAATACATCCAAGATTGAATAATTGGAGCCGAAGGCAAAAGAGGAAATTTTGTTGACATGTCTTGACTCCCTTAGGATGTACCTTTGTAATCAGTTTAAACCAACCAAACTCCCAAGTCCTTCTGGAAAAGGAGGTTTCACTGTCTCCTCCATTTTTAATTACATCTTCCTAACCCCTTCTTTCTGCTGCTGGTGGTGTTTTTTTTAAATAGTTACATTGGAAAAAGATCTGACAAATTAATAGCTCAGTTCTGCTGGAGTTCTGTGCAGTGTTCCAGTGTTGTTTAATCTTTTTGTTTGGCATCCAGAAATGAAGATAATTCTTACTAACTTCCTTCTTGGAAGAGGTAAGGTTTTTAGGGTTTGTTGTTAATGTTTGTTCAATACTCTGTTCAACATAGTACATGATTCTTCATTGTTGGTAACCAAATTGTCCCTAGTTTCTGTTCTTAGTGAGTGTTGTCATGGAAGATAAACCTCTCTGGCTTAGGGGAAATCCAGCAAATTACTTGTCAGTGCTGAGGAAACACTTAGATAGCACATTGTTTAAAAACAGAAGAAGGTCCAAGTTACAGAATTGCCATTGTTATTTCAAATATTCCCAGATCCTCACTTCCTGGATGGAGGGATTTGGTTTACTCTGTTGTAAAGTAGCATTTAATTGTGAACTCGTTCCAACTTAAAATTTTCATACTTCTGTGATCTAAGGTTTTCTGACCCTGAAGCTCTGATATGGGTCATATGATTTCAAATCTGGTAGTTCTTGTCTGTGAAAAAAGTGGGTAGGAAATACTATTTTAACAAATCATGGTGCTCAGTGTGAAATTCTGTTCTAACAAAGCATGTAGCTCACAGCTATAAGACAGCTGGGATTTGGAGCACCAGTTATTGTCTGTTTAAAAAAACAGCAATCCCATTTTAAAGATTAAATTCAACAAACTAGAACAACTTGATTCCCAACCAACATCCTCCCTCCATACTTCTTGTTCTCTTGCAGGCTTACTCCTGACTCTCTAGAACTTTGTAAGAAGAATATTAAAATTGGTATGGATAAATTCTGTATGGGAATATGTGTGTGTGTGAAAGCAGCAGAGGAAACAGCAGAGCAAAGGTTAAAAGAATGCTCTGTATTGATAACCAAGGGCACAACTGACAGCAATAAAACTGATAAACCCTGGGGAATGCATTGTTTGCATCAAGAGTAAAAGGTCTGTGCTCTCATGAGGTCACATCACAGTGACTTGCTTGGAGAAAAACTGTGGTCTGATAAGAGTAAGATGGTCACAAGGTTACCCTAACATTGTAAGTGCCATTGCTCCTCTGGCTCTCCTAACAGGAAAACAGACCATGTTCTTGCCTTGGTTTCCTCATTTTGGGTGGCAACTTTGCCTAAGATTCATGCCGGATGAAGCAAAGAAGATTCTGAGGCAAAAGATCATGTCATAATAATTGTTGAGTCTTTAAAAATCTACCTAAAACCTAGTTTGTTACTGCCAGTCGAGAGGAAGCAAAGAGATATAGTAAAGACTCAGTAGCAAATATTAATTGTCCTCCACCATGGACAAAAGTGATCTTGGTCAGACTGCTTGGGCACATTGCTTGGGTGCCTTAAAGTATGTGGATGTGTGACTGTCAGTGAGCAGAATCAATTTGCTTGTGAAGTTAATTAAAATAACATCCCTTTTCCATAAGATCTTAAACTGAGGATTTGGGTTTTTTTCACTACATTTTACAAATACTGACTTCTCTTTTGATCCTACAGGGAAGAAATTCCGATGGTGCACCCTCTCTGACCTAGAACAGAGGAAGTGTGCTGAGATGTCCAAAGCACTTACAGCTGTGCTGCCCCTTGCTACTGTCAATTCATTTGCTAGGATATCTTGCATCAGAGCTCACAGCACATATGACTGCATTGATAAAATCAGGGTGAGTTCACAGAGATTTTTAAATCTGATTTTGAGTCCAAATTCACTTTTGAAGAAGTAACTGGTGAACAGAATTAATGAGAGAGTAAAACGATACCAAAATGATGGTATTACATGTATGAAAAAGTACATGGTAGCTTGAGAGACTATTTACCATTACAGTTTCATTCCAGCTAATGTCCTTGCCGTAAGTAAAAAGCAGTAAGTGAAAAAGATATTTGGAAATAAATGGACAAACCAAACAACTAAATTAAAACTTGCTCAGATTATTTCCTTTGCTTGTGGCTTTTGGTTCTACTCTGACTATAATGAACAGTCTCTTCCCTTTCTTCCCTACAATTGTTAGCCCCTGGCAAATCTCTTCTAAAGTAAAGAGCAAAGCCTTTTTTTAATGTAAAAATCTTTAATTTTAATAAAATTAGACATTAGACCATTTATAAGTGTAAGCTCTATAACAGTTCTGAAATTGCATTTTCATAATGCTATATGCTTTGAAAAAAATCACTAATGAGAAAGGAAGATAAGCATTTGCTGTAGAATAACTGCCTTAACATACCAAAAACTTGATTGGGATAGAGGATTTCAGTTTTCATTTTCATTTAATCCCAGTTGCCTTCAATGGAGTCCAAATCTGATGTGGAAAACAAAACAAAGAAAATCTGTTGGCTCAGGAAATAATTTATTATATGTTTTCATTCAGTCCCACAACCTCTGTTAATAGACTTCAGTTTCCTTTTCTGTGTGGTTATGTAAAAATTAGAGCCCAGAGAACTCTCAGAAATATTTGGGATCTTGGGGAGGTTGTGGGAGGAAATGGGGTTGCCTTTTTCTTCAGTTGGCAAAGGAATTGTGGTTTTGGAATGGAAGGACCAAAGAAAGGATGAGAAAGGTTGTTACTGGAAAAGAACAGGTAATTTTTGAAGGTAACTCAGCTTTCATTGCTAACATTTCACCATGCTTGGTAGCAGAGATTAAATTAAAAACAAAGCAAATCTTTGTAAAAGCCACTCAGGCAGAGGCTCTGCTCTTGAAGCTCTTCTGTTTGTTTCCCTGTAAATACACTCGATTTGTGGGTTTTGCTGTTGTTTTTAAGGTGAATAAAGCAGATGCTGCCTCCTTGGATGCTGGAGATGTTTACTCTGCTGTAAAGCTGTATGGTTTGACAGTGGTGGCAAAGGAGATCTATGATGAAGGTAGGTTCATAAAGCAAAAGAACAAGCTGTACTTCTGGCTGGTACATTGTTGTGAAAAGCAAAGCTCAAGAATTCTGGAAAAAAAAAATCTGTACATTTTTGTTAACTTTGTAGGGAGTATGGAGATGACTAACAACTGTTTCCAAAATACTTAGTGACAATTAATCAAATACCACTGGTGCTTTGTATCTGGTAGCCTTTCTGCCTGTAGCACTGTCACCATGACAAACTGTATCTACCCCTGCCTGCAGCACTAGTGTACTGGAGTTCTGCATCTTGTAGGGCATAATAAGGGTTTTATTCCATCTGTGTCAGTTCTTACACCATGCTTTTCACTGGTGTAACTGAACATTTACTAATGGCTCTTTAAGAGATTAAATTCTCTCATTAATTAATTCTCTCCATCCTTAATACAAAATAATGTAAGATGGAGAATCTTGTTATGGTAAGATTTATCTTCATTCCTGGCAGTCATGAGCAGTAGAAAATTCTTTGCGGGACATGAATCTCAGAAGGAAGCCAAATTAACAGATGGATGTAGGAAGAGACTTAACAAGGGGATGGTATGAGAACAGAAGTTAATTTTGTTTTGGCTGAAGAAATATTAAATCATAGTGGAATTGATATGTTTCAGGTCATAAGTATATTCTGAGGGTAAGACATAGGAGTTCTTTCCGTTACAATACCTAAACAGTGTGATAGAAATCTTCAAAATTCCTGAGAAGCAATTTTGTATTTGCATCAGATGATGGAGCTGGATGATCTTGTAAGCCTTTTCCACCAAATTTTTACGTTCTTGCTTTGCACATCACTTGCTTGACTCAGTTTGACAAGGTGCCATTTAGCCAGGTAAAGTTCCTGGCATGAGTATCTATGTTTCATATGCCTAGGATCTAGTTTTTTTCCTTAGCCATGTTCACGGAAGTAGTTGAACTCCTGTACACAGATGGGAGCTGCAGAATTGAGATTCAGTAATTTCTGTTACATATTTTGTCCTATTGCAGGGAATTGTGTGTTTGCTGTGGCCGTTGCCAAACGAGGAACCCTGGACATCCAGAGGCTACGAGGTGTGCGCAGCTGCCACAATGGAGCCAGATGGACCTCAGGCTGGAATATTCCATTTGGCTTTCTCCTTGCAAGAAATGAGCTTTCCTGGGACAAGGCACAACCTCTCAGCCAAGGTGCGTGGCAGGAGCCATAGGGCTTTGTCTCTACCCACAGGAAAAGTGAGTGAAGTGCAAGCAGATGTAGAATGAACTGAGCTATGTAGAAACTAAGAGGCTCTGTGGATGAATATCCCCTTGGGATTGTTTTTGATACTGGCTCTTAGCTCTCTTCAGAAGTTTTCTAGTGATCTCAAGGCAGCAGAATTGTTACCAAAACAGGAAATCTTTGTGTTCTATATGCAACAGGGAACAAATCTTTGCAAAATCTAGCCAGCGCAAAGATGGTTTTAAACAAGCAAAATTTGATCACTCCGTTTCCCATAAATGTTTCAAATTTGAAGTTCAGTCAGTGAAGCCTGAGTTGCTGATTTTTTTTTTTTTTTGCAGTGCTTATGTCCATATGTTTGGCCCCTTTTCCTTCTTTATTTTTTCCCATTTGATTGTTTTTATTTTTTTTTTCTTTTTTTCCTTTTTTCCCCCCTACTTCTGCAGTAATTAGTGAGTATTTCAATGCAAGTTGCATCCCTGGGATTGGTGTTGCTGCTCCTCGACTGTGTGCTCTCTGCCAAGGACAAAAATCCTATGTCAGAGACAAGAACCACTTCTGTGAGACAAGTGGTAACGAGCCCTTCTATGACTCTGAGGGAGCCTTCAGGTGAGCTCTGTGACACTGCCACTGAATTTATCTTTGGAGAAAAAGAACTTGTGAGGGAGGAAAAGCCAGGTAATATCTTAATAGGGTGTCATTTGTCGTTCTGCAGGTGCTTGAAGAATGGAATGGCAGATGTTGCCTTTTTAGATCATCTAACAATTATGAGTGCCACAGGTAATCCTAAAAGCTCAGATTCCTTTTAACCTCTCATGGTGCTCTTTTCTGCATGGGTGTTTGGGGGATATGCCTGTATCTGTGTTATTTCTGGGGAAAATTCACTCTCTGCAAGCAGCTCAGTGGTATTTCTTGGCTCTCCACAGAAGTCAGAAGGGTACAGAAGAGAAAAGAAGAAATGAGCAATAATTTCTCACAGGAGATTCTCAGAATGGGAGCAGACAGATGTTTTTATACAGGTGTTTCTTTAGCCTGAAGTCTCTGCTGCAGCTGTCAGTGTTTGCATTGCCTGAGTTATAAGATTCCTTTCATAATTCAGTGTATTGAACTGCTAGAGTGTGCAGTTCCTGCATACCTGGTTTATGTTTTTAAACTCAGTTGAGCTCTGTGGTGATGTTTTTAAGGTGGTTAGCATTAGTATTTGCAGGTAAATATTTTTAAACATACATGTTTAAGGGTCGTTTGGATGTGGTGTTGGTGGATATGGTTTAGGGGAGAGCTTTGTAGAGCAGGGATGATGGTTGGACTCCTAAGGGTCTTTTCCAACCTGAATGGTTCTATGACTCTATGATTCTATGTTTACAGCTTAAAGAGTATCTCTGGTTGAGGCCCCCTTTTTGTTAAGAGCGTATCAAAGACAACTTTCCTCTGTGTTGCTTGCATGAGCAAACTCCTCTGAAAAACTTCTTACCTTCCATCTCTGTGCCTTCTGCCAAGTCATGTCTCACTTCACAGAGTCATCAGTGTCCCGTTGTTTCAGAGTCAGAACAACAGGAATATGAACTCCTATGTCCTGATGGGACTACAGCTGATCTGGCTGAATACAGCACCTGTAACTTGGGCAAGGGGCCTGGCCGTGCCATCATCACCCGCCACAACTTCCAGAAGATCACAAACAAGTTTCTTACCATGATCCAAGTGAGTGGGTATTATAAGCTGTACACCTCCAGACACAAGCTTTTCTTCCATCTCTGTGTGGAGATTAACACCCAGTTTGCCTTTTTTCTTGAGAAATATGTAGTTTTTGTGAAAAAGGACTCAAAATTAGTTGTTCTGGGGAAAGATCCTGCATTTGCATCTGGAAGAAAGTTTTCTTTCTCTCTAAAGTGTTCTTCTGTAGAAAGCTGAGTGTAAACAAGTAAAGAAAGGGAAGATGCCATAACACCCAAACTGGAAAATGGCTAATGGTGTTCATCCTGCCCTGGAACTTAGGTGAATTCTTCTGTATCTGAGGGACATGCGTAGGTTCAGGCAGGGTTCACCTCACCTCAGTTACCTTTCCAGGGTAGGACACACTGAGCACAGCCCATTAAATTGGAATAGCTAAGATGGGAACAATTATTTTAAAAAGTGAATCATATAATGTTTTTAGGACTGGAACCATCCACTCACTGCACTATCTGTGGGCTTTTCCCAGGGTGATGGAGCCCTGAGTGCTGTGTTACAAACCATTGATATTAACAGAGGGGAGGATGGGGCTGCCTGTTACTGGAAGAATGAGTAGATCTGTTTCATTTAAAAGTGTTGTTCTTGTCCTAGCGCCTCTTTGGGCAAAAAGGAAGGGAAAGAGCCAGGTTTGAACTCTTCACTTCAGCACCCTTTGGGGGAAAGAACCTGCTATTCCGGGATGCTACTCAGCACCTCCATCTTCTTGAGGAGCAACTAGAGATTGCCTATGTCCTTGGTCTGGATTATGTAGCTCTCCTTAAGGGACTTGGCCATGAAGGTGAGAAGCCTTCCAGAGGGCTGTAGTGAAGGAAAGGGAAGAATAAATTATCTTTTCATGTTATTCCTCCCTGTCAGGCACAAGTGCATAGACCTAAATGTCCCCTTAGATACAGACAGATTGGTGCACAGGTGACATAATCTCACTGTGGTCCTCCCTTCCAATGCAGGGAGCTCCTTGGACAACAGTGTCGTGCGTTGGTGCTGCATCAGCGATGCTGAGCTCCGCAAGTGTGAGGAGTGGGCACTGAGCATCAAATCCGACCCATTAGTCTGTGTCCAAGCAACTTCCATGACCAAATGCATTGAAATGATCAAGGTAGGAGACTCCCTCTGGCCAGTGTATATTATAAGACTGCACAGGGTGCGTATGTCCTTGTCTGAGCTGAACAGGAGGAAAAATGGCTTGTACAGTAGAGGAAACAGTGGGAATGAGAGGGAATTTAAGCAGGGGAATTTCCAGCCAGTGGGGCAGTGCAGCAGCTTGGTTACACAATTCATGCAAATCCTGTTTTTGTTATTTTCTGTAACTTTGTTGGCAGAGTAGTGAGGCTGATGCAGTCACCTTGGACCCAACACATGTCTACATTGCAGGGAAGTGTGGATTGGTGCCTGTAGCTGCAGAATGTTATGGTAAGTGCTCATGTGACCTTAGCAAGAAGGGGGGGATTTGAAAAGGAGCCGTTAAAAATGTAGTTAAATTTCCAGAGTTTGTGATAGAAGCAGGAATCAATTATATGTCCAAGCTCTTCCCAGCTTTTTCACTAATTGGGTCTAGCATTTGCTCTGGCTGTTTTTTATATCTCTTCTGTGAAAGGGACAGAGGTGCTGACATGGCTCAAGAAGGATTTTGATGAGGTGCTGCCATGAAACGGGAATGATGCCAGTCACAAGGTGCTTAATGGTTGTCTCTCCTCCCCAGGGGGAGACTGTGCCCCGGCTGCTGAGAGCAGGGAGGAAGCAGGGAAACTAATTCATCTTAAGCACAAAGGTAACTTTAAGAAAGCAAAAGGTTTAGATTTTCCTAAGACAGCTTCTAGGATTTGTGTAGGAATGTATTTGCATGTTGGTTTGGGAAAGAATTTGCTGCCCGTGTTCAGTAGGGGCTTTACAGATAATGCACTTAGAACAGGAGCTTTGTGGCTAAGCAGAAAATTCAGATCCTGGACTGTAACTGGAGATACCGTGACAGGATGAGGGAGGGAAGAGAGGGGCTGTACCTGTCCGTAATATTTAATTGCCTTGATATAACTGGTCCTTGTCATTGTTTTACAGCACTGCCACCTGTTTATGCTATTGCCCTAGCTAAGAAAAACACCAAACAAATCAACATCCATAACCTTAGAGGAAGACGATCCTGCCACAATTACCTGTATAGTCCAGGAGGATGGTTACTTCCTTCCAGATACACAGTGGGAGCTCTGGAGAATGCTACTGAGAATTGTGACATTGGCTCTGGTAAGGGCTGCTCTGGATTACCTGTTGACTAGACCATGGAAATCTGAAGCCCCAAACCTGGGTGTAAAATGGAAATGGGGCCATGAGGATTTGACCAGCAAGGAATGACTGCAGTCTCAGAGAGTGTTGAAGCTCCTCTTCCTCCTATCTAACTATATGTGATTCTTCACACTGTTTAGCGCTGTTCTTGCTAGCTATTGGGATGGAATTCCATTCCTGTAACTTCTCATGTGTGAAGAGGCTTTGGAATACCTTGTTCTAACCTCACCTCAGTTTTCTCTACTCAGTTTATCAGGATTACTTTTGGAAAGGCTGCATGCCAGGAGCAGAGGGAAACCTGTGCAAGGTGTGCGTTGGAGACAGTGAGGTGGAAGGGGCTCGAGTATCTAGCAGATGTGTTGCAAGTCACAACGAACGTTACTATGGCAATATGGGAGCACTCAGGTGAGCCTTTTGTCAGAGTCAGAAATGCCAGAGTTGGCTTATTATTTTGCTGATGGTTTTCTTTGGAGTTGTTTGGGGTTTTTTGTGTTGTAGTTTTTGTTAAGCAACTGACTGTATAAACTTTTCTGAGCAAGTATTTTGTTTTGGTTGCTGTTGCTATGGGGTGTTCAGCTGACTGGTGATTTAAAACAGTCATGAAACTATTTCCAGAGCAAGACAATGCTCCCAAATATGTAAGGCTTAGAGTATTGGTTTTGACTCATTAAAGAGAAGGGATGAAAGATAGTTACAAGGTCAGAGAACAGAGGTGATGCAGGAAGAAGCAGTGTAGGGTACAGAAGATAATTAAATAGTCTGGAGATAGTAAAAAAAACATAGCTGAAGCAGAGGCAGAGTATTGCAGTTGAAAGCACTCATAGATTATATATAATGCATTTAGTTGAATTACATTCTCTTTCCTGGCTAGGCACAGATGAGACTGCGTGGACATTGAGCCAAAACTTTGACTTGGGAGCTGCTTTAAGGGATTGAAGGGCTTGTTTTATCAAATACATGAACACTGTCCATCAAGGTCTATACTGGCATCACTCACATACTCCATATAACCACCCTGTAATTCCAGATCAGGGGGATACTTCCAGCTACTCCTGTTTTAGCTTTGGGTGACTGTCCAACATTAGTCATTGTGTAGTCACTGTCTCTGGTAACTTCTTGGGTTTTTTCCTGCACTAGGTGTCTAGTTGGCAATCCCAGTGGAAGAAGCTTTGGAGATGTTGCTTTCCTGGAACACACTAACCTACTCCAGAACATAAAGAGTGAGATACATATATTACCTTTTCCTTTGAGAATATTCATTAGTGTTGGTTATTTCCACACAGTGACCATCGCTTACGAGGACAAGCTTTTACAGGTTTAATCTAGGTTGATGAACTTGTGTTTGTGGCTGAGAAGTTAATCTTCCTGCTTGTAAACATTGCAGTAAAGCTCAAAATTTAAATAGATTCTGTTCAGTTTTAGAGAGAAGAGAGGAAGAATCATTCAGTGTGAAGATCGAGGTGTGTGTTGGGGGGTAATCATCCTTGGAAACTGCACTATTTTTGAGAGAGCTCAAAGCTTTAAAAAACAAGAGACTTCTCCCACCAGATTTTCTCCCATAGGGAGCCACAGTGTTTTTAATCAGAGTTTCAAGAATGAAAATGGCAGATAAGGGCCATAGGCTGTTTGTGCTGGGAGGTGTTCTGTGGCTTCATTGTGACAAATCAGCTTCTTCATGCTGTTTCACAGTCACTTGTGGAATAAACAGTCCAAACAGCTTCATGGGTAAAAATACTGCAAATTATTTTGCCTTTCACAGTTTCTCAACCAAAATTGTCACAACACTGTGAAATGTTTAAATTATTCTGGAAAATACTGATCTTTGCAGCAGTCTAGCAATTGGAGTCAATTTTTTAAATTATGCCTACTACTTTAGCAGCCAAAATATACTGCCTTTTCACAGAGATGGAGAAAAAGGAAGCCCCCATTTTGTTCAACCTGATGAAGCACACTTGGAATTGTAATTTAGGTAATTTGGGGAACAGAAGAGACTTACCTGGGAGAGGAATCTCTCTAAATTCAAGTGGAGGTATAAGGGCCTGGAAGACCACAGAAATTCTTGCAGCAAGGAGCAGTTTGTTTGGGGAAGCAAAGGACATGAAGGCTGAAATGCTTTGTTTTTAAAAGCTGATCTGATTATAGATGCAGATGAGGCATGATAAGCTGTGTGTATGCCTTGATAGGGAGTTTTTAGTTGATAGGTGCAGCTTGAATTTACTGATTTCCCCAGTGAAAATACTATACTGCTCCTTATATGTTCCTAATAAAGGACAGCACAGCATACAGCATTTGTTTTGAACCCATTAAGTAAACAACTTCTTCTAAATTTTTAACATTTTTCCATGAGATTCATCCTGTCTTCTGCTTTCATTTTTTAAAAGGATTTGCTTTTTCTTCATCTGCTTTTCAGGTCTGGATAGCTCTGGCTGGGCAAAAGGTTATACCCCTCTTGACTTTGAACTCTTGTGTCCAGACGGAACACGTGCTGCAGTCACAGAATGGGCAGGCTGTAACCTTGGCCCCGTTCCCCCCAGCACAGTCATAACTCGACCAGTCACTGTCACTAAAATCTATGACTTTCTGATGAAATCCCAGGTAAGATGGATAAGAGGGAGAATGTTAGCATGTTAGCACTTGTTATGTACAACTGCTGAAAACCCTGTCAAGATCAAAAGCTTTAGATACTACATAGATAGAGTGCCTTCAGGCCCAATGTGAAAGAGTTAATAATTTGCATAGGAGACTGAGAAAGTTATTTGGATTCTCTAAAGGGGCATTTTGGCACCAGTTGCCATTCTGCCACGGTCATACTTTTGCTGAGAAAGAAGTCACTGCAAAACTGCATCTTCTTATATGAGTAAGGACAGTGCTAGGCAAAAGTAGAACCTTTTCTTTTGCTAGATCTTGCTGTAAAACTAGCTGTAACACCAGCTTACCCTTGCTATGTCTGATCCACACTGTGGAATTTATTTCTTTTCTGTTTAGGCCTCTCTGGGAAGCAAACGAGATTCCAAGTTCCATCTCTTTCAGTCGTGGAAGTATGGTGAAAGTGATCTGCTTTTCAAAGACAGTACTCAATACCTTGTTCATGCAAGTCACATGAGCTATCAAGAAATTCTTGGAGTACCTTTCTTGCAACTGGCAGAATCAGTGTTTAACTGTACATCTGCAGGTAAAGTCAAGTTCTTAATTTTTGAGCCAGAGAAAAATGCAAAGAAGGAAGCCTTCTATGCATAGCTATTGCCTTTTTGTTTAGACTGAATGGAGAAGTATGTTCTAAACAATCCTAGTAGTAACAGTTTTCCAAGGAGTACTATGTTTGGAGCTCCTTTACAGCCTCTTACTACTCCTGTCAAAAGGCACTGAAACTGAGGAGCTCTGCAGGAAGAGAATAACCAATGTGTTTTGGAGCAAACATGAGGTTTTCGAAATAGGATTGGTTTACTCCCACTCTGAATTTTTTCCCATCAATTTCAAAGACCAATTCTGTGAAAAGGGAATATAATATTCATTTGGATATCCAAACTTGGAAGAAGATAAGACAGTCTATATTTAGTTCTTGAATTAACCTCAAAAAAGTAAAAGAATTTAATTTTTAAAAAGAGTCCATGAGATAACTCAAGATCAAAACCTTTATAAACTTAAGGGATGGCTTTTTCATTATTTTCACTGAAATCTGGATGAATTATGCATTTAGCTGTTGCTAAAACTGAGATTGTCTACGAGCCAGGGTCAAGCTTTCTTGGAATGTGAAAATCTGTATTGAAGTAAATGAAGATTACACAGGAAGTTAGACTTCTGTGAGTCTAAATTGTTAAAGAACTGAAATTCAAAAAGAGGAAATTCACCTCTATTCTGCTGTTTTAGTAAATAGTATCAGAAGAATTAGTTCTTTTTAAAGCTGATAGCATCTTTAAGTGTGTATTTTCTTACTGGTTTGTAGGCATCTTGGACTTTTGCAAACAGGACATCTGCACATCCTCATCCAACTGACAGCTAATACAGAGGCTTTGCAGGGCACATGCATCACCATCAATATGGAAAACAAGGAAACATGCAAGTCCAATGTCTCCAAATCAATCTGCAAGGAAACAGTTATCTCTAGAAATGTATGCTGAATATTCTTTTTTTTAAAGCATATTTTATGTTTATGATAATGTAATACTACTCATATGTCACCCCTTTCTTGTTTGGACCGTGGCAACATGTGGAACAGCACAGGCCAGTCTGCACAACCCACAGCACAGATCAGCAATTCTGTACAACTACTATGGAGAAATCAGCATTTTTGAGGAAAGAGCAGGGCCAATACCATGGACTAAACACAGGCTGTCAGGAGTGGCACAGGTTAGTTGGTAGCTGTTTGCCTTGTTTGTCTTGTAAACTGTTTCCATGCAGAAGAAAAACCCCCAAACAAGTGACATTTTGGTAGTTGCAGCCTTTTCCTCCTGTATCTATGATTTTGGTTGCACCTAAAGTCCTTGCTGAATACACATATGTGCTATAGGTTAATATATGTAATTGCTATCACGATTAGGAGTCTTTTCTGCTTTTTAACTGGTATTTGCTTTTTAAACCTAGGATTTATACTAGTAAATTGAAACATTTTTCTCTCACAAATTAACATCTCATGGCCAGAACTGGATGCTTGCAGCCTTAAGGTGAAAGAAAACAATGGATATTCATCCTTGTCAAAAACTCCAACCATTAGCTTTTAGTACTTTGAATCCATGAGTCTATGAAGTGTCAAAATATGATTTATCAATTAAATATCATTTGTTTTACAAGCACAAACTGCCTGAACATGATATGAAGCCTTTTGAACAGAATGGACCATGTATTTGTTTTGCCTTTTGTTGGTGGATAAAGATTTAGAGGGTGGCTCTTCATGGGCAGGGCTCATTTCAGCTTGCAAGTTTTATCCATCGCCTTTTGCTCCTGTGCACCCTGAAGGCAAGGTTAAGATTTTTAATTTAAAAAAAAATTTAAAATCCTTCTCCCAAAACTTCCCAGTCCTTGCTACGTATATTGCAGTTGTATTAACCTCAGCTAGCAAGAAATGAGATGCAAATAGTGAAGACAGGCCAGGTGCAATAAAGTCAATGTATCTGCCATATAAAAGAACAAACATACATAAAACCCCTCTGCAAGGCAGCAGTATTCAGTTGTAACATACACTGTCAGGAATACCTGGTTTTAAACAGTTCATTCCATGCTTAGCTTGTCTTTCCTATTGTTTTCACTTACAGTTGCCCTTCTCCTCCTCCTTTTCACTTCACAAGAAAGAAAGAATTTACCCTCTGCTCAGCAGCAAGGGGTTTAGATTCAGTGCATCGTAGTTGAGATGGTTCTCTATCTTATTTGTCCCATTGTTTGACATGACTAATCAAACAAGAGAGAGGATGCAAGTCCAAACTTGCCTGCCCTTTCAGAGAGAAAGGTCAAGAGCTGAACAGCAAATGAAGCAAGTGTCAGTGTGGTAACAGAACAAATTCCTCAAACTGTGTTGCAGTCAGCAAGCTGTAGCCCTGAAGTAGCAGGGGAACAGCAGGATGCTTGGCTAGGTCTGTGAGGTGCTCCCTTCCCTTGACTGGAGCTTCCATGCCATCTGCAGGACTCACCCAACACTACACTTCAATCAGAGAAAGGACTTAACAAATGCATCTTGCAGCTTAGTTTTGCCAAGAGCAGCATGCAGCTGAATAGCAATACATTGAAAATCCAAGTTCTACACGAGATTTGATGGGTTAGAGGGGCAGGGGAGTTGTTTTCTGCCATAGACATTGCAGATGATGATTAGGCCTTTACGATGTTCCTGTGCTTCAGCTTCAGTTTCATAGACTGTGCTTCATGAACCACAGGCCTGCTTCAGCTTTGAGTCTCAGTTCTGAGCCCAGCAGAAGCTGTCTGGCTTCTGCTACTCCTACCTTAGGAGATGAATGCTATCTCAAACTCTGTGAATAGTAGCTAGGATCATGCTTAAAATCCCCTAGGTCTGTTCCTGTTGAATTATAGTTGTGGATAAATGAACACTAGAATTGCTGTTCCTTACCACACTAACAGCCTACCCAGTTACTGAACAGTGTTAATCTCTTTGGAGATTTGACCTCTTCCCCCCATATAAGCAAGAGAGATATATGATGAATATTTATTGATACAAGCCTAAAAAGGCCTTAAACAGAAAAGTCCTCAGAAAAATTTATTTTCATAAATTAAAAACACACACAAAAGAAACAGTAAAATTTTAGGTTCACACAACATTGAACAGGAAGAAAATGCCAAGAGCATGATGGAGGCTAATGGCACAAGTGTACAAGTTCTCATTGAGCTATTTGTTAGCTTGATAGCATCATACAGACTTTTAATCGACAGTTACCATCCATATTCTAGAAGAGCACCTGGAACATGACACACCAAAGGCCCACCTCAAATTAAATACAGGAAATGAGAACTGCTTGCAAAAATCATATCCAGCAAGCATCAGAACTGTGATGTATCCAACCACAAGACCAGCCAGGCAAATGCTGTAACATAAAGTAGCCTTAGCTGCTCCAGTTGTAGCATGATTAAAATAAGATTCTTTTTTGGTTTTGTGTTTTGTTTTTTTAAAAAATGATCTTTCTGCCTCCTATAATCAGGAAATTTAGTGAAGAGCTGCCTTGCTCTGCAAAACTTACTACTAAGAGACAGTACATGGCAAAAGCTTTGCAATTCTCAGGCTGCTCTAATCATGGTTCTTTGAGCAGTATGTACAACGTCTTTCCGTGATGATACAAAAAAGCCTCACTGGAGTGGATTCACTTTATGAAAAGGCAAGAGTACACCTCTTTCAGCCAGGGAAGTATGCAAGACACCAAAAGATGCATACTTTCTACTTTTTTCTTTCAGTTATCTGGGACAGAACAACTTAAGAGTGGCAATACCCAGCTTTTGCAGAGTCATCACTCCCAGTGTACAAGCTGCAGCCACAAGGAACAAGGTTGTTCCATGAGTCCTGTAAACAGGAACAGAGCTGGGAAAGGAAAAAAGAAAAAGTGCAGAAGCATGACTGACATCTGTATGATGGTGGGGAAGGTAACAGGGAAGATATGCTTTGTCTCCATTAGCTTACATCTCTATCATCATACAAATACTAAACCAAAACAGAAAATGCTGCTTATTTGGTTTTCCTCTAAGGACTGGGACAAGCTAGGCAACTGCAACATTGTTTTATAAATCCTCCGATTATTGTAAACAAAACACAATGGAGTGTTTTCTTTGCTCTCTCTGCTGTAGCTGATAAAAAGAAAGCTAAAAAATATTCTTTCAAAGCAATTAGAAACAGGAC
This sequence comes from Apus apus, assembly GCF_020740795.1. Taxonomy (NCBI): domain Eukaryota; kingdom Metazoa; phylum Chordata; class Aves; order Apodiformes; family Apodidae; genus Apus; species Apus apus. Next base: position 4,556,474 of record NC_067297.1, read on the forward strand.
AGAGCAGGGAAGTAGAAAAAAAACCCCAAACCACCCAAAAAAAACCAAACCCAACCCACAGCCCGAAGGAAGAAAACAACGCATTCCATGTCTTAAAGAACATGAAAGGTCTGAACTTTGCCTGGACCCGAGTTTCCTCCCTCCCCACCCACATCCTTGTTTCCTTAAGAGCCCCAGTAAGGTTACAGCTCAACTGTGTCACAGCACCAGAAGCCTCCCATAGTAACAGGTGAAAATGCTGTGTTAACAATCCCATTCTATAGCATAAACGCATAAAAATATATATCTCACTCTTGCTACAGCTTCCAACCAGTCCATAACTGGGCTAATAAACTAGTATAGGCAAAGTTTCAAAAGTTTTTGAAAAGGCAGTCAACCTTTACCTTTTAGGGATTTCTTTTTATAAAAATAAAGAGGATTAATTAAAATATTCTACAGCAGCCCAAGCAGGTTAACCAGACCTTGCTGCTGAAATAGTAGGACAATATGTTCAAAGTTTGCCTGCCTTGTTATTTTATCCTCAAAACCCAAACCCCACACTTAAGTGTGCACTCATCTCTTTCCTTCAGTGTTCCTGATTCAAGGTAATTAGCTTCCAAAACAAGATTGTAAACTTCTAGGAATCCCTAAGTTGTGAGCAAAACAAGCCCAGATCACATTTCTTTCAAGACTCACGCACACACAGTGCAATAATCCTCTTCCATTTCTCTATTTTCAAAGCTCTGGAATTCAACAGATTGCTTAATTTTTAGTTTTCTGTTTGGTCAGTAACAGAAGTGGCAGAGCAACGGAAGATAATTATGGTAATTTCAGTCCTGCATTTATTGGGATTTTATAAAAAAATACCCACCCACTAGATATTTGCTAATTTTGAAGGTAAATAGAAACTCTATTACAGGGAAATAAGAAAGTGCAAGTTTCAAGTGACAAGTCAAAGAAAAGACTAATTAAATTTGAGCATCCCAGCAAGACAGCTTTGCCTGAATAACTTCTATAGGCACTAAAGGGCAGAAATAACCTGAACAGCAGCTAGCATTCATTTTGAATTATCCTTCAAGTAAGTTTAACAGAAGTTATCCCAGAAGGGAGCTCTCTTTCCTCAAAAGGTATAGCTGAGAAACTGTGCAGTGCTGCATCAGATAATTACAAATGGCCTTATATCATCACTGAATGGTTTGTGTTGGGTAAAAGTAACAAAAAAATGTCCACATGCTAGGAGACTCTTTGTACAACACTAGCTATTATGTACAACAGTGCTGCACAGAGAATATCTAATTATGAGCTATATGAATTATAAGTCTAAAATGGTAAAAAAACCCCAACCCTAGAGATGGAGAAAAATTATTTTCTTCTTGGCATTAAAATCAAGTTGATCTTTTTAATGGAATTTATAAAATCACTTAGAAGTGAGTCTCAAAGATCTTGCTGGTGTTCCCTGCATGGAGGAGCTCAGCTCAGTTAAATAAAAACCTCTACTTAGTATCCTGCAGCTTAACATGTTCATGGGCTAATTACCTTTTCCTCTGCAGAAGAGGTTGGCATCAGCCAAGTAGGTAAAAACTCTATTCAGAAAAATTACTACTGGGCACAATTTTTTCTTAAAATATTACCTTTTTTTGAGCTGTCATATTAAAAGGTGTCCTCATGCAGCAAATAAAGAAACATATACAAAGTGCAAGTTATTTAAATTCTGGTTATGTGGGGCTTCTGCTGCTTGAAGCCAGGAAGGGCACAGAAACTCAGAAGGAACCTTCTAAGTAAACAGAAGGAAGAAACAATTGAAAGCAAACCCAGACAGCTACTTTTAATTATTTAAAAGTTAGTGGTATATCAAGAATGTGTTTGCTAGAATTAATCTTTATCAAACAACATATCTCTTCTGCCAGATTGTTAAAAATAGCCATTACAGTAACAACAGCAGACTCAAATGTGCAAATGATCTGGAGTACAGAGCTCTAGCATCACTGAAGGTGCACTGCTTCCTCCTTTACACTCCTGCTCTACCCTCAAAAGGTGTTGAAACAATTAAATATTAGCTGTAACTTCCAGAGGTGGGGGAAGGAATGGTAATTTCTGTGTGGCTGTGTTCCACTCAAACAGGGACCTAAAAGAAACCCTCCAGTAACATTTTTTTAAAAATTAAATAGCACCTTAAAGAGGGTCACAGCCAAAAACTGATCAGATGTCAGAACAGAGGAGTAGAGCAATGTATGAAGTCAGTAGATGTCTCCCAACAGGACTAAAAGAGCAAAGGAGCTGACTGGATCATTTTCAGCTAAATGGCTCCCTCAGATGCTAGAGGCCTGCTCCTGCTCAGCCTCCTCTTTAAAAAAGGTTTCAAGGTCCATTAGCTTCTGACTCAGAAGAGCATCTAACTCTGCACTCTGTAATGCAGCTTTTTTTGCTCGGGTGTAACTACCCACTGCCTTGACTTTGCCCCGTGTCTTCCTTTTCCGGGGAAGAGTAAAGTCCTGAAACTCCAGAATTCGCTTTCTCTTCTGCTGGCTGACAGAGATCAAGCACCCATTTTTCTCCTTGGGCTCTTCAAAGATTGTTTCCAAGCTCCTGGTAAAAGCAAAGAATACAACTCTTGAATGCTCATGCAGCAGTTAACCACCTGACAAGGACAGGGAGACTGGTGGATTTCAGAACCCAAGTCAACACAGTTTTTACTTATCTACAGCTTACACTTCCTACAGCTGTACATTACTGCTAGCCAAATAATGTGTTACTGGTGCATAGACATTTGGGTTGAATCTCTCCCTACTTGTATTTCAGTTCAATAGCACAATTATAGAATCTTGATTTTATAGAATAAATAGATATACACATTAAAAAATGTACCAGTCCTCACAATCATGCTATACTTGAAGACAGGGAATTATTCTTAGTGTTTTAAAGCAGATTTAGTTGCCTTTGAATTTTGAAAAAGTACTGTACTTGGATGGAGGCTGGAATAAATGAGTAGATGAAAAAAAAAAAAGCCAACAACAAATCCATACTTAAACAGCTGTGAATTTGTAGTTCATATTCTATTTCACTGCTTTCCATCCAAATAGTAAAAGATACAATTTTTGAATTAACTTTCTCTACCACTTTAAACTAGAGCAGTTTAAAAAAAAAAAAAAGTATCTTCCTTTTAGCTTTCAGACATGTTTAATCTTCCTTCTCTCCCCGTTTAAGTGATTTACAAGAATCTTAGTTTTCTCATTAGAAAGCAGAACCAACCTGGCTGGAGGTGGGGACTTATAGTTCTTGTTTGTGTAAATTTCTTCTAAACTAAATTCTTTCTTCTTAAGCCTGAAAAAGTAACAAAAAAAAAAAACAATCAAGAAAGAAGGGTTTCAAAACCACCTCTCTTCACAACTAGCAGATTTGCAAGAAACAAGTATGGTTTGGATTCTATGCCTAAACAGTAAACATACTTTAACTAACTAGGAATAGGGAGGAATGAAAAATGAGGTACCTAATTTCATACAGTGTTTTTATAACACTGGGGGCAAGAGTTGCCATTTCTGCAGAAGTCAGTGTTCTTTCTAGTAGTCTGTGATGTTTTGAAATAATGATGGTCAAAAGAAGAAAGGGAAATCCCTTCACAGGTCTTTTTTTTTTTTTTTTTGTAGAAACTAAGAAAAGATTTATCAGTTTAGCAGATGAACATTTCATCTCTCGAGACTCATTTTAGAAGTTAGTTACCAGCACTTAATTAGCAAGCTAATCTCTGAAAAAGGGCATTCCTTTGCCAATGCTGGCACTTCTTTTTAAGACAGAAGTGAACAAAATACTAGATGACTGACTGGAAAACCTTTATTTGTATCAGGCACTGTGATGACCCACATTTACACTGAACTAATGTTTCCCTAAGATCATGTACCACAAAGAAGGACTGTGAAGAACTCCCAACATGATTTGCATCAAGAGAACTTCCTAACAGATCACTGCACCTCAATCTGCTTTGTAGACTTATTTTCAGTGTATGTTTATCAAGATGAAATTTTCTTATTTAGAAAAATCATTCCATTGCAGCTTAGTTTTTCACATTTTGCCTAAAACCCTGTCAGTAATCCATATCCTGAAGTCCTTTATTTATCCTTTCTCAACTGAAAAAAGTGATGTTCAAAGACCAAGTTTCTCTCTTCAGTCTCTCAGACAGTTGATACAGCTGTGTCCATCTTTTCTTTAGAAAGGAAGCAAACATCACTCAACGAGGAGTGTACAGAATATTGGTGGTAAGAGAAGCATTTATTGAAATTATTACATTATTATGCAGGAAAGGTAAACAACAGAAGCTAGTATGAGTCCATTGAAAAGATACTGCTCACCTTTTTGGTTTGGGTAGTCCCATTGGAGTAAGGTTAGGGTCTGGCTTAGGAACAGTTTTCCTGATTGGGATCTGAGAGACTTTCTTTGGCCTCTTTTCTGTCTCAGTCTTAAGAAAGAAAAAAGGAAAAACAAAGTTGAAATTAAAGCAATAGAGACAACGCTAGTCAACAAAATTCCCTTTTATGTTGAGTATATATTATCTGTAGAAAAAGCTTTCCTCTTTGTTTTGCCACCTTCTTTCTGCTTGAATAAAGCAACAGCACACAACAGGACTCACAGCCTGGATTCTCTCCCCATCTTCACCAGTTACTAGGTAATATTCAGCAACAGCAGCATCAAGTTCTGGGGAACCAAGAGTCTAAGGTATCTAAAATGAACTCACTTTTTTCAGTTCTGTGTCATCTTGGGATCTAAGACAGGCTGGAACTGAAGCATCAGCTTCATCAAGGGCACAGACCTGGAGCTCGGATGCTGCAAGCCTGGGTGGAGATGGCAATGGCTCTGGAAGTGAGCAAGGCTTTGGTAATGGAAAAGGGAATGAAGTTTCCAGACTGCAACAGAGGAAGAAGGGAACACGTGTAAATTAATACCCAATTTATGCTGCAACAGCATTCCATGCTCTCCTAAATTGCAATATGGGCACAAGGAGCAATGCAGTTCACAGAAATTGCCCAGGTAAGTGAACACTTGCTCTGGTACATATATAGAGCCAAAAACTGCTGCAGCCCACGTGGATATTGAAACTAACTAAACTGCCAGTGTATCTGAACACGTGATTTTAAACTCACTCTTTTCTTTTTTGTATAGTTAAACAGTTTGCAAGTCTTTTTAATAACTGATAGAAAGTGACTAATCCTCCTTTTCTGCCAGCAAATTTCTTTGACACAACTATTAATTCAGTACTCATTTGCAGATACATTGGAAAGCTACATTTACACCTGCCAACAGTGAAAAAGAACAGAAGGAAGTTTCAGCACAAATGTCCAGTCACTCAGACAGAAAGAACAAATATCCAAGTAAGAAAACAAACTTCTATAGTTTCACATAGTAATTTCCTAAGTGGTTGAAAGTAACAGAGCTGTTCTGTGCAATGACCTACATAGTGTTTACATTAATGCCCCTTCACATTTCTCCAGTACACGATCCAGTCTGTTTTCTTCACTAATATTTTAATCAGAAAGCTATTCTTGGAATGAACTGCCAAAGGCTGAAAACCAAAATGACATAAGCAATGTCTTTTTGAGAAAGCTTATGATCCCACTACTCAGAACAAATATCACAGTCCAAAAGACTCACCATATCTCATGACCTGCAGTCTGTAGTGCTTCCATACTCTGTACAGGCAAGTGGGGTAACATGGCACAGCTGGTTCAACAGAAGAATGAACAACAAAAAAAGACAGATACAAATTAGATCTACACTATTAAAAAGATGAGGGAAAAATTATTAGCATAAACTGGACTATAAGACAAAAAGTGCCAACATCAGGAATGAGAAACTAAAACAATACAAGAGCAAGCCACATCTGCCATTTAGCCCACTAAATTTCACTGCCAGCTTGTTAAAGAAATAGTCCTCCTTTCACTTACAAATGGTAGTGATGAGAAAAGGAGCTAAAAGGACAGAGAGAGGGAGAAAGTGTTAGTCTGAAAGCTGTAATTATTTTTATGAAAATCTATCTACCTTATCCCAGTATTAAAATGAAAGTAACCAAAAACCTTGAAGGATTTGGCTACTAAATAAAAAAGTGCATAGTGGCCAAAGTAACTAGTGAAAGGAAGGATTTCCATAAGATTAGCCCCCTGTTGTCTCTAACTCCCACAACCTTACTATAATATTATTGATTGATTGGAATAACCAAAGGCCTTTCCACAAGGGCTGGTAATTACCATAATTCTATGGTGTAAAAGTCAGCACAGCAGCTCTAAGTCCTTAATATTAAGCTTTATTTTTGTCCCCACAGGATTAATAGCAGGCAAAAAATAAATTGGTTGGGACAAATTTTATTAAACAGCAGATCTTGTACTTATTCTTCTCCCAAAATAACAGCTAAATGTACTTCACTGTTCTAAAGCAGTTACAGCCAGACTGGAATGCTAAAAAATAAATGAGAACCAACCATTCTGGCAGCACAGGTAAGTCCAAATATAAGGAGGTCAGAAAGGCCCATTTCTTGTGTTTGTCATTTAATACCAGAATTACAACATTCTGTTTCTCTCAGTGTTCCACACACTATCCCAACTCTACTGGCACCTGCCTCAATAGTGCATCAGAGTCCTCTGTACTAGAGACAAAACTTAATCTTTTATGTACCCATTAAAATAAATAAATAAATAAATAAACAGGGAGAGAAAAAGAAAAAAAACACTTTAGAAATTTTTAATCCAAATGAGTATTAATTCGAGAAAAGATTTCACTTAAAGAATGCTTTATTACTGGCAGTGGAAGTTACACAAGAAGATTTGTAGGCAGGAAAACAACTCTAGTTCCTTGTTTTCCTGGTTATTAAAAAACCTAAGAATGAATGAAATAATTTAAAAGGACAAGTCTCTTCCCAAAGAAAATGGCCTGCAGAGAACTCAAGAACTCAAGCCACTTTTTTATTTTTCTGATTTTTAAAAGTCTTAATCAAAACAGGCAAAGATTTTTGTCATACTGGGGGCTGAAAATGCTTTTATACTGCACCAAACATAGTTCATGTATTCTTGTATTTATATACCAAACATTCATTTAATTTATTTTCTTTTAGTACACATAAATTTAAGAGGGATTTATTAAATTATTGTCACTGTTCTTGTTAATACCTTTAAAAAAATTATTGATGAGAACAGGCTGTGAATCCTCAGCAAAATGGAATTTAAAATGATGATAAGTATTTAAAATGGCAGGTTTTGTTCTTTATATTGTTTTATAGCCAAACTTTCAATATTAAATTTTTGGTTAACTGTTTCAGGAATATAATTTATTTGCTGCATTTCTTTACACTTCTGTAAACATTCTTTTCAGCTCCCTGCATGCTACAATAACTTCACTTAAAATCAGAGTTGGACCAAAGAGTTAAGGCTACCTCATACACATATTTGTGAGGTATTCTAGAGAAAAAAACAAACTGAGTTTTAAACTATTTTAACTTTAGGTTATTTTTCACTTGAAGTGATAAGGTTTAATTTGGCTTCTCTCCCTTTGGGATAAAGATCATTCATAGTAAAACATTTGGTTTTCAAATTATCCTTTACATCAAGGAATTAAATCGTCTTATACTTGAGCTAACTGGATATCCTGTAACAAGCTCCCCAGGAGTCTGTAGACTTAAGCATGGGAGAAAACATAAGACCATAAGTCAGCTCTGATCTCTCAGGCCAAGGATAACATACCTTAACAATACAAAATAATAAATTGACCTCATACACAGAAGTACATTTTAAGAAGTAAGGTGTTTGTTTTGCTTTTAAAGAACGGCAATGTCTTATTTTTAACTTTAGTTCTCAAACTCTGGTTTACTGAGATGATTACTTCCAGAGTACTAATTTGTACACAAGAAAATTCAGCATGATATATTGGCTCTTATGGAATGAAAAAGAATACAGGTCCAATAGAATGTGCTCTAAAGTTGTCTCTATGCCATTATTCAACATCATTCTTTTAGTGGAGACAGCTCCCAGAATGGAGTACTTTCATAAGCTAACACCTTTGGTAGACATTGGAATTTATACTTTGAACTTTTAGGTATGTTATCCATATATACAAAGCAAAATGCAGCATTAGTTATCTGGAAAGATTTTTGGTGATCCATATGTCAAGCTATAACATAAGCCAAATTCATCAGTCCTCTGGAGACTGCCATATTAAACAAAAAAAAAATCATAAAATCAACTTTTTGACAGTGCTTATGAACTTATCCTCTGCCCAGGAATCTCAAGAATATAAAATCAGGGACTGAATTGCCCCATGGCACTGAGGGATAAAGGGCAAAATCTTTGCTCGAGAGCATAAAAAATCCTGTAGCAGAGCTAGAAACCACCTCTTCTATCATTCTATTTCTTAGTAGAAAGATCTCAAATGCTGATAGCAAAGTTCAATTAAATATGCAGAGTAGATTTCAGTCCTGTTCCCATTCATAATGAGAATGACACACAGAGAAATTAATTACCAACCTGGAGCTACATTTGCTTGTGCCAACAATACATTGAGCACATACTATCAAAAGGCACAGCATAGAGAGGTTTCAATTAGCATAGAACAGTCATGGAATACAATTAAAAATGTAACTGAATGCCACTCCCCACCCCTTCAGATTCTTCCTAACCTGATATTGACCATTTTACAGTGGTTCCAAGTGGCACTTGTGGCTCAGACTTCTAAAAAAAACTTTCCTACCTCAGAAATCCAGTTGTTCTGCAGTCACTCTGAATAGACCTAATGAAGTAGCTCACCTTTCTGCATTATATACTCTGATGCATGGTTTGTGTATTTTGCAAGGGAGAAGAAAGTAGAGTTAGCCAGTCTGCCAAAACAGGATAGTATTAAAAAAGTGAAGGCAAATATATTTAAATTCAGCTAACAGACTGTTCCATAGGGAAGAATTTTCCACGTTGAACCATTTTTTGAGCAGAATGCGTCAATTTGGAAGAGGGGAAACTGACCTTCCAATGCAAGCTGCAACTACCCTCTCCCTCCCAAAAAGGAGCAAGAACATACCCTATGCATATTTAATCTCAGAAATAAGTTGATGGGTTTTACCTGTTCTCGATGCCCACACTTGGCTGCCACTTGCAGTGATTGGAATGGAGAGGAGTGATTTCGGAGGGACAGGCAGCAGGACCATGCTGACTCCATATGGAGAGTACCCTGCCCAATGAGTATGGCAATGAAGAGACGAGGTCATCTGAGACAGAAGCTGGATGCCTTGCCCCTTTCAAACCCTGTGCGAATTGTGATATAAATAGTCTCTGGATGGTAGGAATATGACTGGTTAGGTTTCTTCTTCTTGTCCAAATCCTGTAACATCCAGGGGAAGAAAGTGCTAACACTGTGTGAAGGCCAAGCATGGAGCAACCTCTTCTTCTTTCAGCTATGGCATTTCTTCCACGGTCAGGATGAAGGGCAACTTCTCTTCTTACAGAGAGAGAGGAATGCAGCTTATTATCTAGATGGGAATCTTCCTTGAAAGCTGTGGTATCTGAACAGCTCTGAGACAGGAGAAAAGAGAAAGTCCATTTTGAAGGTGGTGCTTCCATCTCTCCCAAAACCGGTTTGAGATGTACAGAGTGCTGGGATGTAATCCCTGTGAGGTCTGTCGCAGGACTGGAGTCTAATTTTATGTGAAAAGAAATTGGGAAAACTGGGGTATCCAAGAAAGAGGTTGGAGGCTTGTGGCTCAAGTCTGAAAAAAGTATTTTGGTAGATTCTACAGGATAAAGTGCCAAAGGCTGAAAGCTGAACATCTTGGTGCACCAACTGTCAGCCCAGCGTGAGTGTAAGTTCCTGTTAATGCAAGAAAAGGCTTCCAATAGATTTTTACATACACGTTGGCTGTACCTCTCACCCACAGGAAGAATTTCAGAAGAACGTGGCAGAGGTTTTAGGTGATGGATGCTTTTGGCAGGTGCCAGGAGGTTCCTAGCCACTGCAGTCAGTTTGCTCAACAACACTGGTTCTTTGGTACATTTTCTAAATCTCAAGCTGCTCAACAAACCGCACCTCTTGGCCCTCTGCCTTGGCAGATGCACAGATTTCATGGCTGTTTCCGTTTCCATTGCTGGTGGTTTACATGGAAAGTACAAAGATTTGAAGTGTGTGTTTTCCTGCTTGGGGAATATTTCTGGGGAAATCTCAAAAAAAGATGAGCTTTTACATTTTTTGCTTTTTCTGATGGTTTTTAGTTGATATGATGTGGGAACTTTTTTACATGTCCTGCCAGGCTGTCTTTTTAATGGAACAGGTCCTCTTAGTTTATTTGTGGTTTCAAAGGCACCAGGGATTCCATCATACCCTAAATTAAGGTTCAGGTTTTCCGTTTCTGAATCCTGAGTCTTCAAAAACTGTGAACTAATAGTATCTGTAGTAATCTTTGGCCTTTTGACTTCTTGTAAAGTGCTACATACATTATTTTCACTGCTTCTAACAGCAAAAATCTCCTCTGAAGGACCTCGAAACTCCTTATTTCTTGATGTCACCAATTCATCCAGAGAGCTGCCTGAGAGTTTAGAGCTGTGCAATGTAGTTGGTTGCAGTGTGAGTTTTGCTTTCTCTTCATATTCTGACTTGTGTTCTGGTTGTGCCTTGTTTGACTGATGTACTTTCATCTTCTCATACTTCTTCTTTCGTTTAAGTAACTGACGTTTCTCTATTTGATCAAATCTCTCTGAACCTAAAGCCTCATTTTCCTTGCAGAGTGAATGAGTTGGTTCAGTGTCTTGGCCTTCTGTAACCTCCTTTATGTTATCTTTGCTCTGTGCATTTAATTTGTAAGGCACACATACTTTGCTGCAAACTACACAGTTTGGGGGCATTTCTTTGCAACTGTTTGATTGTATACTCATATGTGGATAAAATGTGGGTGTTGTATCATACTGCAATTCTGGTGAAGTTTCTGCAGAAGATGCATCTTCAGCTTGACAACCACACACAGTTTCTGAAAGCAGACTGGTACCTGCCAGGTTTGTGAGCTCTGTATAATTTTTTCTTTCTTTTGAAGGATTACTTTGTTTGGATCTTGAGATTTCTTCCAAAACTTTTCCATAACTCTCAGTACTGAGAGGGCCTGTTTTGCTACCAGACTCTTTGGAATCTTCTAACGAGGCCCAAAGACAATCTTCTCCATCAAGAAAAGAATCTATGAGCAGGTTTTTTCTAGGGGCTGCTTCTCTTCTCATGTTCTCTTCTCCACATGTATTCTTTAACTTCTCTTCACAGCGAGTACTTTTTGGAGAGGTGACATCCATGTCTTTTACAGTTGGCATGCTGTCCCCCTCATCTCTTAGACTGTCTTTGCTGTGTGCACAAACTCTTGAGCTTTTTGCAACATTCAGACAACTACTTGCTATTTTATTCTCTGAAGATGGGATCTTAGTATTGCTGGCTTTTCTCTTAACAGACATTGTTACAGAGAGAGGTTTTGTCACTGAAGAATCTTTGCTGAAAACTTTGGCTGAAGAGGAATCAAAATTATCTATTTGTGTGTCCTCAGATGCCATGCACAGCTTTCCTTCCTCAGGCAGAGAGATTCCCAAGTACAGAGCTGACAGTGTTTCTGAATCTGCCTGCATCTCATTAGAAGGTTCCTGAATGACCAACTTTCTGAAATGGGATGGACTAATACCCTTCAGAGCATCATCAGTTTCTTTGCCAGGCTGAAATGTGAACTGCGAGCAAGAGTTACTTGAGATACATTTTCTTCTCAGGCTTTTTTTGTTTTCTGTCTCTGAAAGCACATTCGTATTTTCTGGCTTATACGTCAGATTCCCATGACTTGATGAGGAGGGCAAAAATTGGGCACTAACTGTATTTTCCTGGTCCTTCACCAACCCCTTCATCTTTGGCAAAGATTGCTGCATTTTGCTTCCTGCAAACACCAGCTCCGCTTTCTCTCTTGCACAGCCGATAACACAAGCATGCTGTGAGCACTGTGCTTTGCAATCATAAAAACTTACTTCACGAGTTCCTTTATTTTCCCTTTCACATCCATTTTCATGTTCTTTTAGTCTGATTGTCTCCTCTCCGATTACATCACCAACAAAGCCTGTGTATCCTGAACAGTCTTCAATTCTCACACCATTTAAAGAGTCCAAATCCACCACATTCTCATTTATTGTTCCTTGAAAACTGTCTCCTTTTGCATATTTATGAGCTAAAGGAGGCAAGTCATCACCTGTTTCTAACAGTATCTCTTCACTTTGACTATAGCCAATTGATATATTGGTTTCTTCCACAGAAGTAGCTGTAGTTTGTAAGCCAGTGTTTGGTTGGTTGTTTAAACTTTCTAAATGTTGCTTGCTGCCTGGAACCAGGCCATCCAACTCACTCTGACATGCAAGACACTGATTTTCCATGGGACAAAGAGTCTTTTCTGGTTGGCTGGCACATCTTGTTTGAATATTCATGTTTCTGAGTAACGGGCACATGTCACAGATTGCAGTGCTACACTCAGAGGGATTAGCTGGGAGTGATGACACTTCTTTCTTCTCATATGTGCTTGTTTCTCTCTTCTTTGGGCCTAATGGAGAATTGCAAAATCCAAAATTATAAGTACAGGGCTTTTTGTTAAAATATCTGCCTAATAGCTCTTCACTAGTCTTATTTCTCTGATTGCCTCCAGGAGCCTTTGGAGTATCCACGGTTCTTATTTTCTCAAATCCATCTGTCTGGTGAGCACATGTCCCAGTTTGTTCTTTTGCCTCATCATTGTTACATAGAATTTCACTGCCATTTATCCCATGCAGTTCTACACCTCTGTTGCCCCAGTCTTCTTCACAAGGAAGAGATCCACATGACAAAGGGAAGTGTGCTTCTGGAAAGATTATTATCTTTTTACTATTATATTCAGCTGAGTCTTCTCCTTCCCAAATATATTTTTTTTCAATCTTCTTATCAACCTCAACATCCCAAGAATGGCTGTTTTGGAGAACATCATCTACACATGTACTCCCTGATAAAACACAGGAAGTACTGGCAGCTGTACACTGGTCTTTTATATTATGATTATCAAAATTCCATGTGTCACTATGTTCATTTCCTAAAGCAGTGACCACACTCTCTGTATTTCCCACTGAAGAATTCATGTCCTTTTGGGAAATTTTGTTTGTCATATTAGGGTTATCAGAAGTCCTGGAACTTACTGAAGACTTGAACTTGTCTTGATGGAGCATAGTTTGAGTGACTTGCTCTTCTGTAGTTACAGAAGCACCAAATGATTCTTTTCCAGATAGATTATCCTGAGCCTTGTCCCTGTTTGAAACTTCATTAGCAATACAAGGAGGACACTCATGACAACGAGGTTCTCTTGATTTCTGTGCGATGGGAGGTAGAGCTACATTTAGTGTATAAATCAAATGCGTTTCTTTGCCAGTGGACAAATTTTCATTATTATTAGCTTCTGTACTTTGAACTGAACTGCCAGCCAACTCTTCTAGTGTTGTACTATTCTCAGATTCCTTTTCAAGCACTTGGGCCTCAGGTGAATCTTCTAGCTTGGTACTAAGATCCAGACAGCTGTGGCTACTGGGAGGAGACATTTTTCTGGAGGTACTATAAAAGCATTTGTTTGTCTGTCCAATTTCATGGGAGGCAGTGTTGCTTGTTTCCATCAATAGACTATTTTCTTTTATATCATCCTTGCATAAGTCACTGACAGGGAATTGCCACTGATTCTTTTTCAACTTATCACCTTCTGATGGGACCATTTTAAAGTTTTCTTTTGAGAACTCCTCAGGAGATGAAGCAACAGAACTAAAAACTGAAGAATGACAGTGCTCAGAATTAGCATCCTCTTGAGCTTCAGGCCAGCTACAAACATCAATGTTCTCTCCCACAGCAATTTTTCTCCAGACTTCAGAAGCCTCTTCAAATTCAGAGCTGTACAATTTACCTATACTTGCACTTACTTCCCTATGATCAGTTTTAGCAGTAGATAATCCTTTAAAAACAACTGAGACCTGCTCTACTGGTAGGGATGAGGAGGTTCCATTTTCTACAAACCCAGTCCCATGATCATGAGTCTGGCTTTTGATGGTTTTGTGAAGATACTTTTTGGGAAGTTCATTGATAATTCCATGGACTGCAGTACTATTGTCTCCTAGTGGCATATTCCTGAAGTCCAGGTAATAGCTGCTTTTCAGAACCGAACATGAGACTTCAGAACTTTTTGTGGAGAGCATTCTACAGCTTTCTACTGATGACAACCTATAAGGTTCATTATGTTTAGGTACAGGACCAGTACAGAAGTCATGAGCACTGTTTTCTTCATCCTGCTGATAAGTCTGGCAATTAGCAACTGATGTACTGAATTCATTAACAGGATTTAGTCTGGGTAACTTTTCTTCTCTAGTCTCCAAACTAGATTCATTACCCCCTGTCCTCACTGGCATGGCAGTGTGGGCTTTCAACCCATTATAATAATTTGTTTCTTGTGGATGCTCTGTGGCTGATTCCATGTCCGTGACTTTTAAAGGCTCTAAAAAATCTATGGTGCTGGTTTCTGAAACCCCAGCTGTGGCCATGACTGTGTCTACATCTGGACATTCATTGTTCTCGGGTGGAAGACCTTTACTCACTTGGTCATTCCTGTATCCTGCTTTACTAAATATCCTAGTCCCATCAGCCTTCATACCTTGTACTTCTTCAATGAGCTTTGGCAGTGTTTCAGCTGTCACCTGAACATTTGCTTGCTTTTCTTCTGTGTAAGAAAAAATAAAGCAAGTCACAAAAAAGGGCTAATTAAAAAAATACAGTTACTGTAGAATATATTAATATTCACAACTTTCCAGAGAACGTATTTGCTGCAGATCTTTTTCATATATTCTACAAAGGACCAAGACTAGATGGCATTCTTCAGCTCAGCCAAAGTTTTGGTTATGAGATCATGGAGGGAGAAAAAATAATTACTAGATGCAAAGTGATGAAAGCATTTGGATCTAGAAAATTAAGGATTATAATGAAATGAAGAATTACTTTTCTTGTCCTCTTCCTTCGGATTATGCACTTTCATTTTTACTTATTAATCCATTACAAAGTGAATGAGTAATGATTTTTCACATCTTTGCTATTACTGCTCTCATATAATCCAGCTTTGAAACATAAGGAAATGCAAAACATCTGCTATTAACAATACCTTCTGCTTTGCAGAAATAAGCATTTAAATTAAATAACTAAAGTATGTCTTGTACATAAAAGGTCTCCAGAAAAGTACACATGCTGGCAGGAGAAAGCAGAGGATTAAGTTTTCATATTGTTCTAGCTATGCAAGGTGATAGTTTCTATTGTAAAGCAAAATACATGAGCTATCCTACAATCACTCATCAATTTTAAATCAAAAAAAAGCAAGCTGGGAGCCAGGCAGAGGTAGATAGGGATGTACAACTAGCACACACACACCTGTGTTCTTTAGAGATCCTTCTCCTTGAGTGCAACAAGCTCCTGAACACTTCAACTCCTGCTGGTTTAAGTCCAGGTTGTCCTGAAACAAGACAAGCATCACTGGAGACTGGTGATTTACAAGGCGTTCACACAAGCACTTGTCATTCCTTTCTGATCCTGTCAATCACCATCACCTCACCATTAAACAATGGTGCATCCAGAAAAAGTTTCCCATTTAGCAGCAAGAAAGTCCTGGGACCCAAGCAGCTTGAAATGCAAATTGTGGCAAATCTGAATCAGGAGAGGAATCCAGTCTCCAAGGCTGCCTCAAGTCCCCAGACCATTACATGCCTCTGGTAAGATGTGGGTTTTTTCTCATCCTTATTAGAAAATTTTGGAATTCTAATTCCCTTTCCTCAAAACCACAAACCCAGGAACAGATGACCTAGGTCTACCTGCAAAAAAACCCCAACTCAACAGAAACAACTCCCCCACAAACAAACTACCTGCATCTTGAAAGGTGAAAATTCATCTCAGAAAACTGAATTACTAGTTGTTTGGTTTTTTTCTCCCCTGTGTTTTCTGAGTGTGTGAAACCTACTTGCAAACTAAAGAGTCACAAAAAATCTCAATTTTAAAATAAGGAGCTCTGTAACTCTTTAGTTTTTACCAGAGTATTGTTTGGCACATTTTTCAGCATTTGCCTAGAAACAGCATTTTTATCATCAGTGTTTCCTAGAGGGGAGGGGGAAATAAAAGCCATGACCCTGTGAATCTCATTTTGAAAGAGGAAACGGATCTTGATTTCTTCTTTGCTTACAAACAATAATTCTAAAGATGAAGAATAATCTTTATTTCTAGATTAAAAACTGAAATACTCAACTGGATCCCCCTGTAGCATTATAATACTATTACCAGACTGAAATTACTATTATTTGGTGGATACTACCTTGACTGGGGATGATGGTAGAATAAGCTGTACCCACAAAACATAGTTACTGTGCAAGGAGCTTTTTTATTTGCTTCTGTTCTCATTCTGAATCACCAGCCAGTTTTGTTACATACCTGCCTTGCACCTTTCTGGCAATATTTAAGAAAGTAAAAAGCTTGATACTTTAAAATGCTGCTGGTCTGCTGAAATATAGTCTTAATTTTTCACTGGACCCATGATAATCCAAATAACCACACATGCCAGAAGACACAAAGAAGAATAAGGAAACCACACAGAGTCCTCTGCCCAGACACTCAAACCCTAAATTCAAAGTATCATGCAGGGATAAATTTCTGCATTTGCTTACTTGTTTTGACCAACTTTCCCTGGGAGTTAAAGCACAGCATGCAGCAGGATACTCCTGAGCATCTTGTGCCTCTTTGTCTTCTTTCTGGTATCCATCATTAGTACAGTCTAGTTTCCTAAAGTTGCTTTTTTCATCCTCTTCAAGGTCTCCAGCCTTTACTGACTCTTCAGCGAGGGATTCTGCTGGCCTGTGAGATATCACCTTGGGTTTATCACCCAAATCCTCTGTCTTCTGGCAGAAGTTTTCTACTCCAGAAGTGCCACGCTGCTCGGCTGACAGGCTGTCCCTGTGTGCTAGCACAGGTGCTGACACATCAGATTTGGCATCTAACCCCACGTTAGGCTCCGATACAGCCATGAGTTCAGCAGAGACACTCTCAGGCAGCCCAGGGTACAATTGCTCTACTCCATCAGAGACAGAAGAATCCAGGGGAGATTCCACCCCAGATGATAGCATCAGGGCAGCTGAAGATGGGTTCTCCTGAGCACTCTGGTTTACCCTAAAAATAAAAGCAACGTTAAAGCAACGTACGTAGGAGTAATTGCTGGATGAAAAGGAAAAGCTTCATTCTTTGAGATTCAAGCATATATGATACTTCCAAGCAATTTTTTTAAGAAAGGAGCTGGGAAATATTTGAGCATTTAAGCAAACGTGCCATGAACAGAAGAGAGTATGGTCAAGGAGGTATTCCCAAGCCTCGCTTTCGCATTGAAACATCTTGCAAACACACCCACATCTCCTGGAAAACCTGAACAGAGACTATAAAGCAAATCACTGGGGCTTGTATCAGATGTCCTGCTCCTCAGCTAAAACGAAAGCCTCGTTTGTTTCCTGTGATTTTCCAAAGTTTCTCTGGAACCTCAGCTCTTCTTCCTGTGATTGCTGCCTGGAAAGAACACTTTCTAAGCCATCAACCATCACCACTCATGGCTCCTCTTACATGAGCACCTGCCACGCTGCACGTAGGATGCACGATGCCAGCGCTGCGTTTCCACGGAGCCCCGGTCCCGGGACCCTCTCCAGCCCGGAGCCCCCCGCAGGGTCCCCGCAGCCCGCCCTGCCCGCGGGGTCAGCGGCACGGGGAGAGGAGCTCCCGCTGATCCCACACAAGCGCTGTCGGCATCAGGAAAACCCCGGGATGAAAACGCTGCCATCTAATCGCTCCCGAAGAGACCCGGTACCGGGAATGGGCCTAGCCGGGTTTCACAGAACCACCGGTCCCGCCTTTACAGACCCACCGAGCCAGCCTGGGATGAAACCGGCGTCACGTGCGCCGTTCCGGTGGGGACACCGGAGGCTGGAACTGCCCCTACGGAACGATCGCCCCTCCGTCACACCGAACAACCTGAGCGCCGGCAGGGCCGGGACCGCTCCTTGGTTGGAGGCGCGGGGGCAGCGCGGACAGACCCAGCCCGGACCCCTCGACTCCTTGCGGGGCGGCAGCTCCCGCGTCCCCCGGACAGCGGCGGCCCGGCCGAGACCCGCTACGCCCGGCCGCGGCGGTCTGCAGCCGCCCCGAGGCAGCGCGCCGGAGGACGCCGCCGCTCCCGGTAATTATACAACCGCCGGTACCGGGAGGGAGCGGGCTTGGCCCCGCAAAGCCCCCGCAGAGCCCCCGCCACGCCCGGGCAGGGCAAAGCAGGCCCCCCGGCAGCCCCACGCCCCACCGGCGACGCCGCTCCCCACCCCCGGCGGGCGGAAGAGGGAGCCCCCGCCGCAGACACCCTCCAGCACCCCGGCATCCCCCGCACAGCCCCGCGTCCCCCCGCGCGCCGCTCCCGTTACCTTAGCGGCAGCGGCCGCCGGCCCCGCTCCTGCCCGCCCCGCCGCACCACCCGCCCGCCCCCAGCCCCGCTCACATCACTTCCTGATCCGGGGCCGCCGCCCACTCCCTCAGGCGGGCTAAGCGCCCGGACACCGCGCCCATCGCTCCGGCCCGGCCCCGCTGCGGGCCCGCCCCGCAAACCACCGCCCGGCCCCGCCCCCCTGGCGAGGCCCCGCCCCCTGAAGGCCCCGCCCACCCAGCGCCTTCCCACCCGCCTCCGGGGGGGGCGGGTGTGTGACACGTGACGTGTGCGCGGTGTCGCGGCGGCCCCGGATGCGGAAGTGCCGAGCGCTGCCTGCCGGGCCGGGCCCGGGCAGCGCCGCAGCCGCCGGCGGGGACACGGGGCCGAGAGGTCAGGGCTTCCTCTTCGTCTCGTGGCCGCGGGAAGGGGTGAGGGCTGCGCCCAGGCTGGCCGCGGGAAGGCTCGCCCTGGCTGTGGGGCTGGCTCGTCCGGTAGCGGCCCGGAGCCTGGAGGCGTCCGGGCTCACTCCGCTCCTGGGGCTGCTCGGTGTCCGCTTCCCCTTCCCCCGGCGCGGGCTGCCGCGGCGCTCGCTCGAGCGCTGCAGTCCTCTTGGAGCCTCGCGGCCCCCGCCGGGCTCCGCTGCTGCCAGACCGCCCCGGCAGCTGCTCCAGGGGGAAGCCCGGCCGTCCTGGTGTGCTGCTCTGACTGCTTTCATAACCCTGCAGCGGAGGGAACGGGAGCGTTGCCGGTCCGTCACCGTGAGCGCTGGCTGGAAGCGCCTCGGGTTTACCCGCTCTCCGTTTCACCGGCCGGGCGGTTCTCTGCCGGCCCCGCTACCGGCGGGTCCCACCGGCACACGCTGCAGCCGAGGGGCTGTTTGTTCCAGACTTGCATCTGTTCTAAGTTTGAAGCTTTTATAGGGGTTCCTTTAACAAACTCTGCATGTACCGTTTCTGTGTAGCTCGGTTACTCAATTGACTTTCTGCCAAGCGCACCTGCCAGCTCAGTACTTGGGTCTGTGTGAAACGCACGCTGTGAATTTCCTTTGTGTTCTGATTTGAGTACAGCTTGTAACTAGGAGAGCTGGTATTTTAATAATGTGGCTGTAGTTTTATGAAGAAAACCTTATTCTTAGTGATAACTTACACTTTAAATCAACTTCTGAAAAGAATAAACTATGAAAATAAAGGTTCTCCTTTGAAATATGCTTTATTTTAAAGGAAAGTGGCTGGAAGAAAAAAGTGCAGTGGTTGAAGCAGTTAAAGTAGTGCAAACTTAAATGTTTGCTTGGTCCTCAATGTCTGTAGCTCTGCAGGGTGCAGTGCTGCTGTGTTGGGCTGAAATCATCTGGTTTTGGGTTCCAGCTTCTTTGAAAGCATGGGAGAAGTTGTGTGAAAGAGGTGGAGTGACAAAACTGGCCGATAAAGCTGGCAGTGGGCATGAGTCTGGGTATGCATTTTAATGCATTTAACACAAGGTTCAGAATTTATTCTTGAAATACAAAAATGTGGTTTTAGAGAGTGGAACTAGCTCCCTGGTAGGAGAGCTGGTAGAAGTTGCTACTAAACTTTTAGTCTGATGTTTATTAAACTTTGTAACATGCCTGCCTTGCAGGTGTGGCGTTCTTGGCTGTGTGGTGTGTTGACTGGAGGTCTGTGTTTGCCTTCATTTCCATACTAGCTGTGCAAGATGCCTTCCCCTACTTCCCCTCAAAGCAGCTGAGAAGAACTGGGTTTCAAGATGAGAACCAACAAGGTGTACAAGCTCGTCATACATAAGAAGGGTTTTGGAGGCAGTGGTCAGTATCTCCTGGTTCATAACAGTGGGACCAGCACTCTCTTACTTATTTGAAAGCAATGAATTTATTGATCTTTTTAACAAGACAGTGAACATAAAACTTTGATGTAACAAGGAGTATTATCAGACAGAGTTTGGAAAGCTCTTTTCTCATAGCAAGATACAGCAGAATAAAATTGCATTTGTCAGAACAGAATGAGGCTGCACCTATAAAATAACATTGCTTTATTCTGCCCCTTCACTTGTAATGTTTCACTTTTGTTTTATTTCAGTCACTCTTAATAAGTGACAGACAAGTCAGTGACTTGTGGCTGCTTGTAGATATGTTTCTATGTCCTAAGAAAAAAGTAATTTATTTGATTTTTTTTCTGCTTCTAGACTTAAAATCACAGCATGCTAATAAAGGTCATTAAGTTTTTATAGCTGTCTGCTTCTCTGATGGTGCTTTGAATATGAAAAATCCAAATGAAGATTCTGCTTGCGTAATTAAGGTGCACAGTTTTGCTGAGCAGAGTTCTGTGATTTGAAAGGGAAGTGTTTGCCCACAAGAGTGGCTGGAGAGGGGCACTGTCATGTAGGGAATGTAGCTCCTTGCTGAGGTGTTAATCCTGGACTCCTGGATGGGTGTAGAGGAAGCTTCTGTTCATTGCAGTTTTCCTCATTAATTTGTCTTGTAGATGATGAACTGGTGGTGAATCCTAAAGTATTTCTTCAAATCAAGCTGGGAGATGTTGTGGAAATTGCACATCCCAATGATGAATACAGGTGAATCCTCTTTCTGCTGAGCACTGGCAGTGTGTGTTCATGCTCAGCAGCCTCTGGAGTGAGAAGCTCTCAGAGCTGATACAGCTTTGCTTCAGGGTGCTGAAAAGTAAAGGGGGTAACTAAAGCAGGAGCTCTTCCTGAAAGTTTTTGGGATACTTTGTGTTTGGTGTTTTTTTGCTGACCTTTCCTAGGGCAAGTAGACCTGAATATGAAGAGGTCTGTGTGTCTTTATCCTCTTCATAAAGCTGTTATCTAAGGTTTATTCTTCTGCCCTATAGTATATCACAGGCAAAAAATCCTGATCAGCCTTAAAAAACATAAACCTTCTCATATGGAGCTGTTGCTCCTGTAGCCTGTATCAGAAAGGTAGACGTTTACTTGTATGAGCTTCTGAGAAGTTCTTGTGTGACTCCATATTACCTGAAGAATACCTGATAGTTATAATACATGGCAAGAACAAGACCAAGTGACAGGATGATGCATGAAGCTTTATAGGCAATATTAATGTTTCTCTTCAGTTTATGGCATGCTATGTTAATAGTTTTAAGAGAGTGATTTACCAGAGTAAACTGTTGGTATTTCAACTGAACTACCTTTTTTCTTTTTTGTTTGCTAGTCCCCTGCTTCTACAGGTGAAGTCACTTAAGGAAGATTTGCAGAAAGGTAAAACTTGACTCACAGAATGCATAAGAAAGTCACAAAGATTATGTGATTGGGCTGTACCTGTGATTAACTAGTGCATATAATTTAACTTAATGAGAAAATAAATCCTTTGTTTATTTAGGAGTGAAAGGATTTTAATTTTGCCAGAAAATGAATTTTAAATCTGCCTGTGTTTGAGTGATGTGGGTTATGGGTTAAACAACATTGGCTTATTGGCTTATTAGCCTTTAATTTTTCTTTCTGCATTCTCTGATTAGCTTTATGTCTTTTCTTCCTGCAGGAGTTAATTCAGCCTAAACTTTGAGTTTATCTCACTGGCTTTGATTTTAATGACTCTTAAATTGAGCCACAGCTGAAAGAAGCTGTTGTCTTTTGCTGAGACCCCAAGTGTTTCATTACAATCTCACTGTATTGCTTTTGCACCTGAAACCTTTTAGGGGGATATTCACTTCTCTGTTGTGCTTTCTCCTTTGTGTGGCAGAAACTATAAGTGTGGATCAGACAGTGGCACAAGTGTTCCGACTGCGGCCCTACCAGGATGTCCATGTGAATGTTGTTGACCCAAAGGTCTGTGACTTTGCAATTCTTTTCCATCTGTCCCTTCACTTAGCTCAAATCAGAGCTCTGTGAATTTCCATCTACAATAGTATTGGAAAAAAGACATGTTTTTTAAAATGGAAAGGTATGTAGTCTTCTTTCCTAAGGAAGTGAAGCTTAGGCAACAGAACTGTTTGTTTGTTGTGTGTCTCTCCTTTCCCTACCATCTCTGTTCTCTTTTTGAAGTCTATGGACTAGCTTCAGCACAGCTTGATAAAAATGTATAAATTTCAAATGTAGGTTTAAATCCCAGAAAATCAGGATAACCAAGCAGAGTAAAGATAAAAATAAAGAGCTGTGGCATGGTTTTGCATGATGTGACACCAGAGAGTCTTGTGAGAGAGGCATCTCTTGTGAAAGTCCCAACTATCAGAAGAGCTTCAGTCACAGCTTACATTCTGCACAAGACAAAATTCTGCAGAAAACAAAGCTTCCTTCATGTCATGAACAAAGGAAGTAATTTGTTTGACTTGTGCTTCCAGTTTGCACTGAGGCTTGTAGCACAGATTGAGTCCTTGGGCTTTTTCTGCTCACGCTGTGCAGTGTCTTGCAGCTCGCAGTAGTTCCAGGTACAAGCACAACTTCAGCAGTTATTCTGATGGGACTTTCCTTTTGTCTTGTGTCTGATAGAAACATTGACTTGCTTGAGAGCAGCCCTCCCTTTAACATTTGGTTCTTACCAGAACAACCAGTAAAATCTGGGCACTGTTTTTCTTCCTTTTCCCAGGAGGTGACACTGGACTTGGTGGAGCTGACCTTCAAGGATCAGTATATTGGGCGTGGGGATATGTGGCGACTGAAGAAGAGTTTGGTAAGGCCTCTACTGTCCTCCTGTGTAGAGTAGGGGAGATTACACACCTTTTCCTTTGCTTGCTCTGAAGGAAAATAAGTATTTTACAAAATGCAGAAAGCTGAGGCTGAGACCAGCATCAGCAGCTCCTGAGGAGCTTATTCTTCCACTGGTACCTCTGAGTTGAAGAAATTAACGTAAATGTGTTGCACAAAGAATTAGTCCCATATTTTCCTACTTCATTGCACTCATGTTAATTACTGCCTTGGATACTGAAAATGCTGTTGAGAGGTTTTTTTCTTATGTTCTGAGCTTTAATGGTTTATTATCTTTGGAAGGAATTGAATCCAAATGTTTTTCAAGTAGAAGTGTGCTCAAGTATCTCCTCTCTGGTAGTGCCATTTAACAAGCATCTATTAGAAATATTTTTTTCTGCATCACTGTAGTACAGTCTTTGGCTCTTCCAAGGGCAGAGAATTAGACAACCCAATAAAAGTTTCTATGTGTTAAAAATTACTTTTTCTATCGTGGAGGTTGTGTAGGCTGAGATGTTAGTAAATATGCTCAGTGGTTTGCTTGATTTTTATGGCAGAAGTCAGGTGTTTGAGTGTGAATAGTTTATTATTAAACTGGTCTGCTTGCTGGGAGCCTGCTGGTCTTTTAACACCTGTGACTATTCTTTCCTAGGTCAGTACATGTGCCTATGTCACCCAAAAAGTTGAATTTGCAGGTATCAGGTCAGTGTCTCCTCTCAGAGTTTACTGTTGCTTACCACTTTAGATTAATGAATCCAGAGTATCCAACTGGAGAATCTTCTCTGAAAAATCCTTCACATTTTCTTGTTCTCCAGCTCTTCCACAGATTTCTGTCTGCACCACAGGGTGAGGGGAGGCTTCTGTCTGATTTGGGGTGTAAGAAAATAGTAGGACAGCCAGCCACACTTGTTACCTCTGAATGCCAAATAATTTTTCTTTTACCTCTTAAATTGTTTCCTCCCCACCTCCCAAGATGTGTTCAGTTCAGGTGAGGATTATTTCAGTTATTTTTGAGGTGACAAAGGGTCAAGGGAGTGTGCAGATGCAGAGGGAAACAGCTCTTTGTCATCTGTTGGATTAAAAAGCAGATTTTAATGAAATAAACTTCTACTCTGTATTCAGTCATCCTTGAGTGTGGATTTTTGGTACATTCCTTATTTGCTCAAATATTGATTCTCTAATCTTCCTATTCAGTCTGTTAAGCAAATATTCTGCACTCTTTTCTTGCAGGGCACAGGCAGGTGAACTGTGGGTTAAGAGTGAGAAAGTCACTTGTGGATACATCAGTGAGGACACCCGGGTAAGATTGCAGGGAGCAGGGGAAAGGAAATTTTTCCCTTCCTCTCCTTGCCACCTTTCTTGTAATTCTTGTCTTGCAGATTTGTATGGATCATTTGAGTTGGTTGTGTTGTGAGGTGAGAGTGGCAATAAATGCAGGAGAATGAATGATGAGTAAACTTCAACTCTTCTGTGCTGACAGCAGTAAGAATCACTCAGGCTGTTGAAATGGCAGCTCCTTAGAGGAGCTATATTCCCTATAGTGCAGTGCACACAGTCATTTAAATTGTTCTTAACTTCTGTGTTTGTCCCTTTTAGTGAATGTACCTTGTTTTAAATCAGATCTCTCATGCCTTTGCAGGTGGTCTTCCGCTCCACTTCTGCCATGGTTTATATTTTTATCCAGATGAGCTGTGAAATGTGGGATTTTGATATTTATGGTATGTAGGTAACTGCCTGATTTCGAATGTGGGTGGCAGCTGCTCTCCCATCTGCCCCTGCTAGAAAATTGCCACTACTCCTACTAGAAAACTAAAGTATCTGCTTTCAGCTTAGGCAGTGCTCTGAGGTGTGCTATGGTGCTCTCTTGGATCCTTACTCACAGTGCCACACTTCTCTGTCCTGAGTATTCCATAGTTTTCCTGTCCTTGCTGTAGTGCCTGGGTACCATTGTTTCAGTGATGAGATCAATGGGACCAGCTGACAATGAACCTTGGAAGGGTTTTCTGTGGATGTGAATGTATTTGGTGATGAGGGCAGGTACAAGTGAATCCTGAATGTAAATCCAGAAACCAGAATTCAGTGGAAGTCCTGTGTAAAGAGGACCTTAATGTTTTAGATTTGTCTTGACTTTGGCTTAGTGAGGAAGCAAAACTGCCTTAGCCCAGACAGAGTCAGCTAGAGCATTAAAACTT
This sequence comes from Apus apus, assembly GCF_020740795.1. Lineage (NCBI taxonomy): Eukaryota > Metazoa > Chordata > Aves > Apodiformes > Apodidae > Apus > Apus apus. The sequence goes on from NC_067297.1 coordinate 4,581,794, forward strand.
TAGACATTAAGAATGAGTCACTTGTCTGTCATTGTCCTATTTATTTTTTTGGCCTGGTTCTTCAGCAAACCTCTTACCACTTCCTTTGACCATGTGTTTGGGCATATGTAGCTGGGCAACTATTCAAAACTGAGGAGGGGGTCAGCTGTGCATACTATGCCTAGGAGATGGTACAGATGCTTTCCCAGCATGCTGCAAATGTGTTGGAAAAATGAATTTAAAGGTCAGATCCTTTTGACAGCAAGAGTCTTGTTTACATTCTGTGAAATACAGTAATGTTTTTAATCTTTTCATCATCTTTGCTTTAGTGATACTAACATTGATTATGCACACAGGTGCTCTCATTCTAATACAAAGAACTGTCCTAGGCTCAGTATTAAATATACCCCACAGTTGAAGTAACTGCTGTTATTTGATGCTTTGGAAATGTTTACTTTGCAGGGGACCTGTATTTTGAGAAAGCTGTGAATGGTTTCCTTGCTGACCTCTTCACAAAATGGAAGGTAAATAGCTGATTGAATTAATCCTGATCTAAATGCCATCCTAATGAGCCCATTGATGTGCCAGTTTGAGGAAGACCCAGGTTGTGTCAGGCAGTGCTAAGATTGGTAGGACTATGAGAGGTGTCTCCTGGGCATCAAAAGAGTGGTTCCAGCAGGTCTGCACCAAATGTACGTGCTGAATGACCCCAGTGCTGATCTGGCCTATCTGCTGTGTTTGTACCTTACAGTTGGGTACAGTTTGTGCAGAGCCTCTGACTGGACTAAAGTCACTAAACTGGTGACTAGGGTGTTAATATATACGTATATACACAATTTTCTTTTGAGTGTCACCCTGAAGGTTTTCTTTTTTCATCTGTTCTTTCTGGACAGGAGAAAAATTGCAGCCATGAAGTGACAGTGGTTTTATTTTCTAGAACATTTTACGAAGCAAAATCTATAGGTAGGTAAAATCTGTCTTGTAATATTTCTATTTTTAAACCTATCTCCTTCTCTCTTGAAGAATGGGCATAGGGTGCCAATGACTTATTTCCCCAAATTTTTTATGCCCATGTCCAAGGTATTCCTTACCAAGCACAGTGGATATTTTCAGCCATTCTTATGTAAGTGCTGCAGTGAAAACCTTACATAGAAGAAAATACAGCAATTTTTCCTCGTCATGCTCGGGCTGTCACATTGTTTTAAAAGCAATTTAAATATTGTGTAAGAGATCTCACCATCTCCTGTTGTGTAGGGTATTTCTCAAAGTGATTTTTAAAAATGGAAATAACAGGTCCTTGCTAGAAGAGGTGAGTCATTTCTATACAAGAGGATAACACAGGCTTTTGCTTCTGTTTCAGATGAGTTTCCTGAAACACATCGGGCATCGATTCGGCAGGATCATGAGGGGAGATTTTATGAAGATTTTTACAAGTATGTCTTCCTACCAGTTCTCTCCTGTCCCACAGTGTATGGGCAACCCATATGGGGGATATTATGTTATTAACTGTAGACCTTGTAAGGAATTAAGATAGTGAGAAACATCTGTGTCTGAAACTGGCAGCAAATTGATGAGTAGTCCTGGTTCCATCTGTGAGTGCACAGCCATATCTGCTAAGTCAGTCTTCAACATACATGTGTTGTCTGAGCTCTCTTGGAATTGCCAATAAACTTGGAAGTTCTGTACTGCTGGCAATAGTTTTTTTCCATAAAGCTTGGCTATTTTTTAGACCTTACATATTTGAGTAGCTGAAGAACAGAGGGAGCCATTGCTGAAACCACATGTTTCCAGTTAGGTACTGGAGCCCTTTGGCTGATGGGCACAACAGATGTAGCTGTTGAAGCTGTTATTTGAGTCTGAACTTGGCCTCGTTAGTGATTGTACTGCTTTGCAGAACAGTGGTGCTATTTGGCAGATAATGTTGATCACCCATTTAGAAGCAAGAGATTATTCTGGCTGGGGTTGTGCCCAGCTTTGTGTGCATCTACATCTTAGTGGACTACAAGTAGGCAGCAGTTCTAATGTGCTGCCTGGCAGAAGGAGGAAACTCACCTTTATGTGCGTTCCTTTTTCTGTAGTTTGTTCACCCCTTCTCACTTTCTGTTCATACCTTCCTTTCATGATCCTCATTGTGTTGTGCTCTTTCTAGAGTTGTAGTTCAGAATGAGAGACGAGAAGAGTGGACCTCATTGCTTGTGACCATTAAAAAGCTTTTCATCCAGTATCCTGTGTTGGTACGACTGGAGCAAGCAGGTACAAGAATCCTCCTTTCTGTGCTTTTACTGTTTTTTCTCTTTACATTGTCTGTAAACTCTGAGGCTGCAGTTGGAGTCTGGTATTGTGCTACCTGGTGCTTTCCTGGCTTGGATAGTTTGCTTGGGTCTTCCTGTGAGGTACACCAATACTGGTTTTGCCTGAAATTTGTTGGAATGAGAGGATTTACTACAAATGCAGTTTTATTTTGGTTTGTCGTGTTGTTTTTTTTGTTTTTTTTTAAAGTTAGTCTATACAGAGATGATGATGGTTGTTTTTATTTTCCTTCTGAACACTTCTCCAGAGGGCTTTCCCCCAGGTTACAATTCTACCTCGGCACAAGGGAACTACCTGGAGGCAATAAATCTTTCATTCAATGGTAAGTTATGAACAACGGATAAAAATACACAGGATGAGAACCATTGAAGCAGCTGCTAATAAATGGATGTGAACTTGGGTTGCCTGTTTCTTAACACTGTGAGGAGGAGGGGAATATTAGGTGGTTAAATGATCATTTTTAGGCTCAGAAGTTGTCTTGTGTCTCTCTGGAAAACCAGTGGCTCCCAAATAACTGAGTATTGGGTATTTCAAGTTTCAGGAACCATTTACAGGGCCTCACTACCTTGAAATTTTTTTCATCTAGCTGTTTATCTTTCTGAGAACCTCTTGAAATAGAACTTGAAATTTTAAACTATAGAAGCATTTCAAAATCAGGTTAGATCAAATGTGATTTTGGTGAAGCTGATCCCTCTTTTTTAGCAGGGGGATGGATTTGATGGGCTGGAAATGCTTTCTAAAGATCTGCTTTTTGTGATTCTGCACATTAGATGTAGTTCCATCACCTTAATGGATGTCTTACTGCTCCCATGGGAGGGAGCACAGGATGTTATTTAAAATTATTAGTAATGGACTTCTATATTCTTGGGGATTTTTGGGTTTGTTTGTTGGTTTGAGATCTTTTTTTAGATATTAGAAAGGAAACACTAAGCATATAAAAAAAATATGTACCTGGCTCCCATCTTCTCTTCTGCCTTAACCTATCTCTCTCCTGTAGCTTTAGTAACATGTATTGGTTGGACAAGGCTATATAGAAGCTTACATGTGCTTTGTGGAAAGTTGTTTAATACCACTGTTAATAGTCACCTGTCTTTTTCTGAAAAAATATATAAAAAAAGCATCTAACATCTTTTATTATTTTAAAATATCCCCTAATTCTTTCTCCTAGTGTTTGACAAGCACTACATAAACCGGAACTTCGACCGCACTGGGCAGATGTCGGTGGTTATCACACCTGGTGTGGGTGTGTTTGAGGTGGATCGACTGCTCATGATTCTGACCAAACAGCGGATGATAGACAATGGTAGGTAGCTAGGGATCTGTGCCATCTTTATGAAGGCAGTCAGATCTGTTTGGAAAAGCTCTGGCCTTTTCTTGCTGTGAAAAAGTATCTGTTGTAACTTGTGCGCTCTGGGGAGAGGGTTGCAGCTGGGAGGCTGGGGTCTGCACTTCTTTTGAAATGGACAGGTTTTCAGAGAACCTCTAGATGTGTAATTTCTTTTGTTTGTGAGAAAGAACTTAATTTGTCCATGCAGACCTTTCCCTTAAAGGATAATCTTGAATGACTTGCATTAGTTTAGAAGAAACATTTCTTCTGTCCACAGTGGCACTGTTGGTTAGTAACCATACCCTGGGACTATTAACTGCCATTTTCAGTATAATTACATCTTAAAATCTGATATGAAATCAAATTGGGCCTTCAGCTCAAATTGACTTAGCTTGGTAGATAGCTCAACTCTGCTGTTCTTTGTTTACAGGGATAGGTGTGGACTTGGTATGCATGGGAGAACAGCCATTGCATGCTGTACCACTCTTTAAGGTAATGTCATCTTCTTTTCTCTCTGCTCCCACTAGAAATGTTACTCATTTGGTGACTACCTAGACACAACTCATTGCTCTGCTTCTGAATTCATCTTACAGCTCCATAATCGCTGTGGACCTGGTGACTCCAGATTGGGTGATGACTACAATATTCCACACTGGATAAACCATAGGTAGGTGAACTCTGTCAGGCTTTGCTGAATGCTTTTGCTTTGCTTTCCTTCTTACAGCCTGTTGAATTCTTTCTTCTTTTGTTGTTTATTTCCTCTGGTCTCCTTGTGAAGCAAAGACATGTATTACAGTAGTCTTGCAGAACATGGAATGTTGAATGTTCTTGCAGAACTCTGGGAATTAATGCCACATATCAGATGACAGGCAATTTGCTGAGGAAAAGGTCTTGATCTTAAGCTCTCTTTACAGTTTTAGCCTTTAGCTATACTTGAAGGAAGTTAGGAAGCTAAACAAAAAATACAGTCACTTCAACTAGATTGGTTATTAGTGAAAACAAATATATCCCAAATGAGCAGTTACATGTAGAGAAAATGTGGATAACATGGATAAATGTTGGAACAATTGCAGGAAACACTAAAGCTCAGTTTTATGCTCCTTCTCTCCAAGACATGTTAGGTTTCCTTTCTGCTTTCTGTTAAATGTTCTGTGCCATTATACTCTCTCTTTCCCTACTCATAAAGATCAGGGCTCAGAACAAAAACCACCTCCTCAGTCCTTGTTCTGCTGTAGGATTATGTTCTCTCTTTTATTTATCTTATTCTGTCTGCTTGCATTAATTGACTGTCCTGACCAATTACCATTTATGGGTTGCTTATACCCAGTACTTTTGAGTGGCTGGTAAGTGTCTGATTTTTGCCATAGGTGAAAAAGGTGTTTTAAAGCTCTTATAATGAGGTGGGATTTAAAAGACTTATAGGACAAGAAACAGATCTTAATGAATAAATTATTTTAGATGGGAGTTTTCAAGCAGCTGATGTGAATCATTAGAGTCATGTAAATTAGGGAGAGGTTGATGTAAACTGCACAGCCCTGTAGAGACAGTGAAGGTGGTACCTTCCTGTGGAAAGAGGAAGTGCGCTGGGGAATACAGGTGAAGCATATGAAGAAGAGATGTAGACTGAGGCTGTATGGGCATCAAAGGCTGGTCTTTAAGGAAAGAAAAGCTTCTCTCAAGTTAACCATCTATCAGTGTTTTCCATATGGTGTCTTATGCAGAGAAAGGTATGTTCTTTTATATACATCTAATAGCTAGCTCAAATTCATGGACTGTTTGTGTGTCGCTAATCAACTATGTTCAGTTCTTAAACTGCTGAGACACCATGTGTTTTCTTTCAGTTTCTACACATCCAAAAGCCAGCTCCTGTGTAACAGCTTCACTCCACGGATCAAGCTGGCAGGAAGGAAAGTAGGTATCCTTCTGATTTATTTATTTTTTCTTACTAAGATACCTTTTCTCAGCCAAGCATGAGAATATTTCTAGCAAATATTTACAACAGCTGTAATTGAGTTTCTGTCTTAAGACAGTGAAAGCAAAGCTGTAATGATTAGTGCAGAGATTGTGAATGAGAGACTAGTTTTGTAGGTCTTTCCTTTCTGGAATGAAACTAGGTGAGAAATATTTTAGCCACCATAAAATTTAGAGTTTAATTCTGCAACAAAGAACTCTGTGGAGAGAAAGAAAGATGTTGGCAAAGGTGTGTTTTTTACACAGGTTTGTGACCGAATATCAGTGTTTAATACTTCTGAAGTGGTCTGGCTGCCTTGCTGAGTCAGCAGGATAAGCTCAGTCTGATGCTTGATCACACTGGGGGATATTTCCTTAGAACATGCTGACTTTGCTGGCTCTGTCTTTTCTCTTACTCTCTCTTTTTCTTTTTGTCTTTTTTGTCTTTTTGGCCACTCCACCACATCCTTTTTTGGACTCTGCAGCCACTGACTGAGAAAGCAAAAAATAACCGAGATGCCTGTGAGTAATTCTGTTCTGGAATGATCCCTCCCACTGACTCCCAAACTAACAAACAGCTGTAGTAAGACAACAACACTTCAGCAAAAACACTGCTGGTGAGATCTGAGAGGGGACACATGTTGCAGAAAACTATCAAAACCACATAGTTGTTATCCAGAATGTTCCTTGAGAGGGAACTAGAGGCATATAAGTTCATGCAAGGATTGATCTGTTGATTTTAAGTTTAATGGCTTGAATATATCATAGAAGCATAAAATGTGTTGGAAGGGACCTTTAAATGTCATCTAGTCCAACCCTCTCTACAGTGAAGGGAGAGAGACATTAGGGTGTCAAGAACCCTAGTTCAGAGGCACCAACTTTGATAAGTGAGCAACTCCAGGTGTTCTGCTCCTGTTACTTTTGCATCTGATTTCTTTTGGAATAGATACTTTTCTTAGGGGTGAGAGTTAGACACTTGTAGCTTGCAGATCTTGAACATTGTTGAAAGAGGTTCCAGTGCTTATATGATTTTTATTTCAGCACTGGGGACTCCAAAAGATGCTGAGAATGCTCTGCCTATCCAGGTAGATTATGATGGGTATGATGCCCAGGTGTTCAGACTGCCAGGCCCATCCAGAGCCCAGCGCTGTACCACGTTCAGGTAAGAGGCTTGTGAGTGTCCTAGTTCTAGAGTAGCAGTGTTATGTTGTATTTTTTTGATGCATAAATGGCTTTGAGTGATAAAATGAAAAATAAGCTCCATGTGCTTATAGTTGAATAAAAAGCTTTATCTGTAGGTAGTATTTATGGCCAGTTGTCTGGTATTTTACTTCTAAGATAGCGTGTGGGATGTAGGAAAAGGCTTCAGTATACTTTTTCCTTACATTTTAATTTTATCAGAAGTAGAAGGAAGCTAGTCTCCCTTGCTGAGTTTCTAGCAGATTTTGCTAGCTGGGTAAGAAAGTACTTGCACAGTGGATTTGCACAGAGTTGTAGTCATTGCATTAGTTTGATGCACTGTCTACTAACTGGTGCTGAGTAGAGGGGGGGGGCATCTCCCCTGAAATCATGCCTTTCTGAATGAGAGAAGAAATATGAGTGCAAGTTCTCAAATATTCCATGGCCTTTTCTCTGAGAAGAAAGGCTGATTATCCTCAGGTCTTGGGCAAATTTGGTGCTTTTTCAGGAATATGGGATAGGTGCACTTGTTTTGAAGTATTTTTGTTTTCCTCCTTGGTTTAGCAATGCCTGAAGCTGTGCACGTGGATTCTCTTGTTAATATGAGCATCTTGCAGAGCTCCATGCTGGAAGATACCAGTACAATTTAATGTAGTTAATAATTCCAAGTAGTTTTGTGTTCCTGGCACTTGGAGGCTCAGGTCTTGTATCTTCTAAACCACATCTGTATTACCAGCTTGGTGTAGTGTCTGTGGAATTACATAAAGAGTTGAGCATGCTCCCTTCACAGGCCTTGTGCTGGAGGCATTTTAGTGTTCTGTTCTTCTGTTGTGTGGTGCACAAGGGTATCTACACAGTGAAACATACAGTGATGGCCTCCTTGTAGTCCTCTTCTTCAGTTCCCCTATTGAGTATTGAGTCTCTTACATGACTTGGGACTGTTCAAGCCTTTTGATAACCCAGGACTTACTCTCTTTTTTAAATAACTGCAGATATCTGTTTGTTTTTCAGCAGGTCTGTGAGGGAAAGAGAGAGTCGTACCAGGAAGAGCTCTAGTTCCTACGACGTCTCCTGCAGCCCTTCCCTGCAGAGCCGCACGCTGCCCCCCGAGGAGGTGAGGAGCCAGGCTTCTGATGACAGCTCCCTGGGCAAGATCTCTAACATCCTGATGATCCCACGGCCTCATCTGCACCAGTGTGAAGTCAGCAGCTCTTTGGGCTATACCAGCACCAGAGGTCAGCCTCAGGCAAAAGGGAAAGTACCATAGGTGGTGAGAGGGGAGAGAGAAGGAGGTTTATGTTGGCCATTGCTAGGCCAGCACAGGGGACCTGCTGCCTCTAAGCATTCATGGCACATCTTTTCCACAGCTCCAGCTGGGGCTGGATGTGCATTCTCCCTTTGTTATCCTTGTCCAATTCTGTTGCTTTTTAAATCAGCTTGTCCTAAAAAGAAATGTCCTGACACAGATTTTCTCTTTTCCCTTGTCTATTGCCTTCTGTAATATTTGACTATTCTCCTGTGCCTGCCTACAAATGTGGACATATACAAGTAACTTTTTATTATCCAGGTCACCTATAATCTGTCAAATGAGAATTGGTCTAGTAGCGAGCCCTGGGGACCCTGCTTATAACTGCTCTCTTTGGGGATTTGTTGTCATTAAGAGTCACTTTCTGGATCCTTCCTTTTGACAACGTACTGCTGAGCTCTCTTGGTGTGTTAGCAGTGCTGGCTGTCTCCTTTTTATTCCTTCCAATCTAATTTTGTTCTCAGGCAGTAGGCAGTATCTTCCACAAACTCAACTCATTTCTAGGTAAATTGTATTCTTCCTGAAATTGCTTGATCTTCTGTAAAATTCTATCCCTGAAGGCTCTTGATGTTTTGGTTTTTTTCATGTCACACTGTATGACACCTGATACCATATTTATCCTGTTACAGGAATTCAATTTACTGGTGTGGAGCTGCTGTCACACGGTCTTCTTCACATTACGTTTACCTTTAAGTTTTCTCCTGCAGTCAATGAATATACACAATTTCTTTTGGTATTGTTACTCCTTCAGTTTGAAGGATAGTCTTGTGACCCAGCTGCAGGTGTCCAGCTGGATGGGAATGTGTGTGGAATAGGACTGGCAGGGAGGGAAGGGTCAGAGTAATTGAGGTTTTTCACATTCTGGTTGGCAGAGTAGAGTAGTAAATGAGACCCTTCTCTTTAGGATTTCAATTTGTTGTTTGCAGTTGCTACTTAGTCATGTGGTTTATTTCTCACTTCTCTTTCTAAATAACTGCACTTTTGTTCTACACTGAATAGCAGTGACTAACTGCTGGCTTGCTGAGATTGTGTGCCACCTCTGCTGGAAGTAATGCCTTATTTCAGTGGTCAAATCTGAATGTTATGAAAAAGGCATCTGTTACCTGGTCGTAGCTTCAGCTATGTCTTTGGTACTCATCCTGAAGTTTCTGGTGTGTCAGTCTTGATTTCTCAAGAATTCAGAAAGCTCTGAGTAATTCTTCATAGTTGACTTAGCAAGTGGTTTCTTAGTGGCTTCTTTTAGTCTCAAGTGACACAGCATAGAGCAATGCTGTAGTGGTAGATGGAATAATGTTCTTTCTTGTCTGGGTTCTTGTTTACGTTGTAACTTGCAGACAGGATTGAAATGGCTTTCATCACCTTTCCCTGCCTACTCCTCAGCTCTCCTTATTGCCACTTACCCTCGGGAATCTTTATATCCCTAAGCAATTAATTCTCGTTTGGCTTCTGTGTGACCTCAAGCTGACTTGAAGTTGTGTTTTCCAGATGTCCTAGAGAACATGCTGGAGCCTCAGCAACGTGACTCCAGTGCCCCGGGGAGGTTCCACGTGGGCAGTGCAGAATCCATGCTCCACATCCGGCCTGGGGGCTACACCCCCCAGCGGGCGCTGATCAACCCCTTCGCCCCGTCCCGGATGCCCATGAAGCTGACGTCCAACCGGCGGCGCTGGATGCACACCTTCCCCGTGGGTAAGGCTGCTTCACAGCCTATCAGGTGGCTCTTACTGATTCCTTGAATTCCTTGTAACTCCTTGCATTAACACCACAAGAGAACCAGTGTGAACTCTGGCATCTTGACCTGCTCTGCGCTGTAGCAGAGGCAGAACTAAGTGTATAGGCTTTGTAAATCAGTCGCCTTCTTTTCAATACTGCCATCTATTGGCAAACTTGCAGTGTCAGGTACCAGGGAGCAATCTTACATTAGATGGAGGCTGTTGAAATGAATCATAACTATAATTGGGATTGGCTTTCAGGTGCTGAATTGTTCTCGTGTTTGTTTAGTACCTTGTAAGTAGGCCCTCCAATGTGTTTAAATGTGTTTATTCTGGCTTTAAAAGAATATTTGCTGGCTTGAGAGAGGATGCCAGAGGCTGAAGTCTTTGAAGATTTCATAAACATGCTTTCTTAATTTCCATTAGTTAGCATTGCCTGTGTTGTTGACAAAAGAAGGGTACAAGCAGCTGAAGAATCAATGTGAACGTAGTGGTTAATGGTCAAACTGTAACACTGTAGGTCCCTCAGGAGAAGCTATCCAGATCCATCATCAAACCCGACAGAATATGGCAGAAATGCAGGGCAATGGGCAGCAGGATTTGACGCATTCCTCTGCTGAGCTGCTGGAGCTGGCTTACCACGAGGCAGCTGGGAGGTGAGGTCCTTAGGGTGAATCTCTGTCAACTTTGCATGAACACCCCTTTTCCTTAAAATGATAGATGTTACAGTAAGGCAGTTACAGGTTGTGATCTTTGCCTAATAATATGCTGTATCAGGGCCACATATGCAGTATATACTTCTGTTTTGAGATACAAAGCTCTTTTGGCAAGACTGGAGGTGGTTTACTTCCCCTAATTTGGGGAAGGCAGTAGTTGATCACAGTTTGCAGTGCACAAGCAATGCAATGCTTCATTTGTGGAATTGTTCAAAATTGCCTTCAGAAAGTCTGTCTTTAATGCTTGACTTGTTATCCCAATAGCTGTGGCCTTCATCCCAGAACATCTTTTAGCACAGGGCATAAATACTGGACTTTGTCTCCCAGTAACTGCTGAGCCATTTGAGTGCTGTCCATTCAGTCTTGTCTTCCCATGTTGGTAAGGAGCACAGCCATCATGAACACCAGGGATGGTGTTGTAAACTAGTCTGTAAATACCTAGCTAAGTTTTATTTCTCTCCTGGGAGGTTTATGAATAGCTGGTTCTCCACTGTCCTGCAAAGATATTACACTGGTTGTTGCTAGAGGCAGGGAACAAACAGTATGGACAGGTATGGAATATTGCCACAGCCTTCTCTGTGCTGCTTTAGTGCCTATTACCATCTCTGCAAACATGAAGAGCATGGTTTCACCACTGGCTCAGCTGAGTCAGCAGGTTGATTACTTGTTAATTGTTATATCAGCTCTTGTGAACAAGGAATGGCATGAGTGAGGGAAGTTTGTGTAATACAGGCTATTGTGTTTGTCTCCAGACATATCAGTGCTCGGCATCCAGGTGACGGTGCCTCTTTCCTGAGCTTCAGTGGAACAGAAGAATACTCCAATGGTCTGGCTGGCAGCAACAGTGCAGGTGACAAAGCAATGGCAGAGCATGGGGTTGGGAGAGAAGGCCCTTACTCATTAGCAGTGACAGAGTAATAGAGCCAGAAGTCATGGAAGGTGGGTGGGCCAGACATTGCAAAGTAGAAAGACTCAATAATGGAAAAACAGTTTCAGCTTTGATCTATTAATGCTCTTACTTGGACTTCGTGGTGTGTGGTAGTTTTTTTGGTTGGTTTGTTTTTGTTATTTTTTGGTTTGTTTAATGTGTCTCTACTTCTCCTGGTGTGTCTTACTCTAGAAAGATACTAATTGTTTACATATGCTAAGCTCTCAGGTAGTTGCTTATTTCATAATAACAAAGCATTTGATGTCCAGACACAAAAAATAACTGAATGTGCACTGGTATTGTTCAGAATTTTTTTCTGGTTGGAGTTGCCTTCAGGTGTCACCCTTTGGATTAAGAAATTTGTTTAAATGTGTGTATTTCACATGTACAAGCTGATGGAAAGAACAGAGTTTGGTCATATCTAGGTTTTGAGAGAAACTGTAAAAAAACAGGTTTCTTTTGTGTGGTAAGTTCTGGGGTTCAGTGTTTTCTAACATTTCTTGTCACTATCTACAAGTGCACTTTCTCCAGATTTTAAGCACATGAACATGGCACTGCTCATACCAGTCACACAGCACAAAACGTTTCATCACATTTTTGAGAGAAGGTGAATATCTGTACTTTCAGTTAAAGGTTAGCACTGTCTTTCTTAGCTTACCCAGACACATGAATTACTGGGAATTCCCAACATTGCTTTTGAATCCTTCAAATGGAACAACATGTAGCACCAAGTATTTTGTTGTGTTGTCTGCTTTATGAGCTTGGTTTTTAGTTAGGCACGTGGGAAAAAATGGATCTTTTTGCCTACAGCATTTCAGACTTCTTTTTTCAAAACCAATTTAAAGATTATTTTTAAAACAATATTAATCTTTCCGACTTCCATTTGGATGAAACAATTGTTTTCCCCTGTGCTCATACGTTGAAGACCCTTAAAGTAGTTAGCAGACTTGCTTTTCTTGTGTCTCTCTTTTCTTGTGTTCACACAATTATATTAAAAGTAATTTTGTTTAGTTGTTTCTTTCTGTGAATTTCTTGTGAATATATTTCATTTCCTTGCTTTACTCTTTTTCTTTATCTGCCTTCCAGATAGACTTTGTTTTTGCAATTGCTAAACTGCATCTTAGCTGCTGGATACAATTTGCCCAATGTAGATGCAGAGCATATTCTGGCAGTAAACATGCTTGCATTTGATAGAAGTCTTTGGTGTCTTTAGATTGGATATAAATCTGGATATAAATCTGTCTGTAGATTAAATTTAAATGTAGTGGAATTAATCTGTGTCTGTCTTTATGAAAGTCATGATGAGCACCTTCCCTGACTAAATGCCCTCAGCCATCTGGAGCTGCCACATTGTGACTCAGTGATTTGACTTATGTTCCTCCCTTACACTTCGAGCCACCTGTGAAATGGAACGGGTTTTTGGTTGTTGGTTTTTGTGTTTGTTTGTTTAATTAACGAAAATACGTTTTCTCAGTGAATCTGGTTCTCCTCTGCTGCCCACAGCATGTTTTGCTGCAACATGGGCTTCACAGTGAAGAATCGCCCCGTCTATTCGCGCTGACATTGAGTGTGTTGTCTCTATTGACCAGCAGATGGTAGATGACAGTTCAGAGCAAATAAATCCTGCTGCAATTCCCCAAGTAGATGGCAGATGGCATCAGTGGAGTTGGTGAAAGATGAATGGCATTTGAGCCAGCTCTTCTGCTGTTTTACTGGCATCCTCATGAAAGCAGACAACCATCCTTTCTGTTAGCAAAAGATATTTTAAAGTAACAGCTATGGTGTCTATCAATTTCCTGGATGCATCCACATGAGCTAGTTTTATAAAAATGGCTCCTTGTACCTGTTTGGAGGTTTCCTGAGATTTATATTTTGATAAATGCCTTTTAAGCCAGTAATTTTTCTTGTCTTCTTAGCTGCTTGCTTCCTCTCATGTGCTGCAACAGCTGTTTATACAGCTGTTTAGTGAACCAGCTCAGGGAACTGATCCACCTGAAGAGTCACTGGGTTTTTCTTTGCTGTATGGATTGTTTCACTGTAACTACACAAATATTGATGCAAATACAGCAGACAGGTGTGAAATGGGAACTGGGAAGAACTGGTCAAGGGGTCCCATAGTTTTATGTTGGCTTAGTGTTCACTGAGGTATAGTTTTAGATTTAACCTGTTTTCCAGATTAATAGGCTGCTTATAAAAAATCAATTTAACAGTGAGAAAAATTAGTGTCTTAAGTCCTAGTAAAAACTTCAATATAAATATTCATTAGTCTTTTTTAAGGTTAGTGTACACTTAATAAAATGAGTTTTTCTCAACACATGAGCATCTCTTCAATAGCTATAATTTTATCTCCTTTCACAAATTAATACTTTTCAAATTTTTGAGCCTGGCAAGGGATAAAAAGGCAGTTTGTATTTGCTGAATCAAGGAGATCAACTGTTTCCTTCCTGCCCCCTGGCAGAGGTGACGTATGCTGGGAGCTTACACCTAAAAATGCTGGAATTGGAGTAAACCTATATTGTGACTTTCATACGTTACATAGACTCTTACATTATGGGTTCTCTTCTCCCACCAGGTGAAAGTCTATTGTAATTTCCTTTCTAGCTGCTTCTGTGTATTATGAAATTCCTCCTTTTAACTTATCCCTTGTTCATAAAAAGAGAAAACCAATTTAAAAAAATATCTGATTTTTAGGTACTGAATGTATTTAAAAGTACTTAATTGCTGAGACCTTGAGTTTGTTATTACAGGTGACTCTCCTTTTTTTTTTTTTGCTGTTTGCTTTTTCATGGCATCTGCTTTTCAAGATGGGTTTCACCATTTTGGGGAGGTTAGTTTTGCTTGTTTTTTAGCTATTGAACACCTCTGAGATGTTCAGATTTCATCCAGGTTGTCTTGTTTTTCCCATTTGTTGGCTTTGCGTGTTTTTCTGCTGTGCAGAACCCCGAGTTCTTTCCGAGGAGAGAAATGCCATATTCTTAAAACATTTACATGCTTTTGATTTTTTTTTTTTTTAATTAAATTGAAATGAAGATGAACTGTATAGTTGCTTAACATAAAACACATATTTCTTTCTTGTAGGGATGAATCTCAAAACTCAGAACAAGGATACCCTGGAAGATGCTGTCTCTAACTCTCCAGATCCAAGTAAGCAGGAGAAAGGTTTGGAAAAGAGCTTTGCATAGGTGGGAAGATAGGGAGGAAAAGGGTGTGTACAAATATAGAGGCTTCAGGAGGTGGTAGGCAAGAAGCTGAGGAGCCCACTTGGCTTTTGGCTGTAGTTTATTTTGCCCTGCAGTGATTTGCAGGATCTCCCTGTACTGTGTGTCTCACTGTGACTGCAGTTCTGTAACTCTTAAGAATATGTGAAACTGATTGAAATGATACATCTGAAATTCTTTCCTTACTGGACAGTATTATGCAAAAAGCTAAAACTGCTGAACTCTTACCTGCCTCTCAATATGAACAGTTTGTTTGGCACCAGCTAATTGAAGCAGAAGTAGTTCAGTCAGTTTCTGGATTGGGTACTGTTTGCTGAGAAATATCTTTTGTCTGATACAGAAGCAATTGTGTGACTGCTTAAGAAACATCTTTGTAGTCATCTGTCCTCTATTACTTGTACTGTCTTGCTGCCATTATTGTTAACATTTCTATAGTAAAATAATTTTCTCAGATCTCTATGACAAGAGGTTAAGAATTAGTAGTTGGCCAAGTGCCTTAGTATAGATCATTTGAGGCAGGTTAGAATGCAGTGCAGTAGTGAACTGTTGATTTAATATAATTTAGTTTTCATTTGCTTTTTAATGTCTAGTTTTATGTATCTGTAATTTCAGAGCTGCAACATAACTCTAGGAAAGGGTGTGGGGAAGGATTGCTTTCCAAGTTACTATTTTTCTGGTCTTCCCACCCCTCTGGATCTCTCTTCTGTTTTTATAACTGTAGAAATACTCCCTTTTCTGCTGTTGTACTATTCCAGAAAGAGGCTGGTCTGTCATTCTTTCTCTCCTCATCCCCAGCTCCTTCTGCGGTTGTCTAGGATGCAAAGCTGGTCTGATTTTCTTGTTCAGACTTGGAATGTTGATCTGTTTTATTAATGATGAGTAACTGCACCTGACTTGCTGTAATTTTGGAAGAGTGGTGGCTATGTCAGCTCTAGCTTTCAATCAACAGAAAATTAAATGTATTAACTGTGAATGCCATTTGCATGATGGGATTGAATTTGCATGTGCACTGCATTGTGTAACAAACTCTGTCTCTTTCTCTCTCTCCCTTCTTCCCCTCCTACTTTCTTTTTCCCTTCCCATTCCACTCCCTTTTTTTGTCCCTGTTGATTTTATGCCAACTCTATTTTTGTTCCTTTTTTTTTCCTGACTTTCCTCTTCACAAATTTTTCTCTCTCTTCCCCTCCACCCTGTTTTTCCATGGGTGACCACATATGCCTCCCCTTGTCTGCCCCCCAATGACACAACGAGGCAGTTCTGACACTGTCTGCTCCCCCCGTAGTGCCAGGCTTCTGTTGTACAGTTGGAGTGGACTGGAAATCTCTCACTACTCCAGCATGTCTGCCTCTTACCACCGACTACTTCCCCGACCGTCAGAGCCTGCAGAATGATTACACTGAGGGTTGCTATGATCTCCTCCCAGAAGCTGACATTGACAGGTTTGGCCAGCATCTTCTCTGTAAAATAACTTGCAATGATTCAAAAGGCTTAAGGCACAGTTGATGGAAGAAGAACACTGTGGAGACTGTGCAAGAGACAGATGAATTGCTAACATAGCAGCAGAGCAATCAGTTTTTCTCTTTGCAGTGGTAACTTTGCACATTTTCTGATGTTACCATCTGACAGTGTTGTGTTCTGTAGATTTTGTTAGTAATCATTGTCATACAAACTTTTACATCTCTTTTCTAGTGATGTTGTGTTTCAATGAAAAAAAAAATCAACCTCAAGCTATCATCCTGTTTTTCTAGCAAGTGTTTGGGGAACACTAAATGAGCAAATGCATGTGTACACTCAGTCTTTAAGGTGCTTATCCTCACTTTCAGAGATAATTAGTTTTTAGAATCTTGGTGGAAAATAGTGGTGTAAATAGAACTTCTTGGTTTGTCATGGAGGTCTCTGCTAACTGTAATAAGGTTCGTTTTTTTTTTCTGAAGCTGTCTAATCACTTTGAACATTTTTCAAACTTTCCACAACCTGCGAGACATCAGAAGCATCAGTTCATGTTGCTGTTTCATGGGAACAAAACCAAAATATTAGTCAGGTGATGGAAATACACAGAAAGCAGCAGGATTGATGAAGAAACACCTAAAAGAAAGGTCAAATGTCCCTTTCTGGCAGCAGGGTGAAGTTCAGAGTAGAAGTAGTTGCAATAAGGTGCTGTAGTGATGTGTCTTAGGCTCTCTCTGATCCAGACGTCCTGCTGCAGGAGAGGGTGGAGCTTTGCCCGCACATGTGCAGTTCAGAGCTCTGCTGAGCGTTTATAAACTGCACTGAGATTCTCTGCAAAATGCCGTAGAAGTGATCATTGCGGAATTTATTGCAAGTTTAGCAACTGTTGTACGCAAGTTTGTGGCAAAGCTGCTTTCAAAGGCATCAATCATTGTTGCCAGACAGCTAATCATCACCTGTTTAAAGCAGACAGGTACTAATTTTTCAATCCTGTTCCTGCAGGTTGGGTTTCACAGGCAGAGGGCTCCACTTACACAGAGCGCAGTGCAAGCTTAAACCCACAATTAGGAAATGCAGAGCTAAGAATAGGTGTGTGGTCAGGTTCCTTATTCCGGTCTCCTTAACCTTTGTGTTCAGGAGGGATGAGGAAGGAGTGCAGATGACAGCCCAGCAGGTGTTTGAGGAGTTTATTTGTCAGCGTCTCATGCAAGGCTATCAAATTATTGTGCAATCCAAGCCACAGAAAACAGCTACAACTGTGCCACCCCCACTCAGCAGCAGTCCCCTTTACAGTCGAGGTGAGTGACTTTGTGTTGACAATTAAGTCTTTTTTTTTTTCTCTTCTTCTGCCAGTCCCAGTAACCTCTGTGGGTTGGGCATAGATGCTTGTTGAAGCCCTCTTCTTTTTTGCTTTTTTTTATTGTTGTTACATGAACATATTTTCTGGGAGAGTGAGTGCCTGATCAGGGGCAGCACAAAACAACTCAGTTGCACCATAAAGGGGCAGGTGCAGGAGTTTTGAACTGTAATAAGAAACTGGCCTCAGTCATGATGGTGAATCCAAACAAAATACGGCTTGAGTGCCATTTGGGTGAATATATCTTAAGCACAACTTACATGGAACCCTGCAGGGCAGGCACATCTATCTAGAAGGAAGAGTCCTAAAGCTGCCAAATGTATGTATCTAGAAGCAGTTTCCTAACCCTAGAATAGCTGTGAAGATCCCAGGTAGGCAGGCAGGCTGACCTCAAACCATGAGTCAGCTAAACCCAGTTTAACCCAGGAGGACTGGAGTGGGTTAAGAGGGTATCATATTCCCTTGAGAAAACCTGACTGACTGTTTGATTTCTGACTATTTCTGGGTATTCTCTACACAGGTCAGCACTATACAGTGTTCAGAGAGCAGGGAATACACATGAATAGGATGTGATTGTTATTCACTGGTTTGGGAATGAGCAGCAAGGCTCCTTTGGTAAAGTGCTGAGCTTGAGTGGTCAGTTCCAGGAATGAAGCAGAGCAAAGCGAAAGGGGAGCTCAGCCTTACCATCATACCCACCAGTTTCTCAGCACTTTATATTGTCCCTTCTCTAGTTGTCCTGACAATAGGACATCTCTAGCAGTGGTGTCTGAATTGTGAATGCCCTTCTTCAGTTGTGATACTAGCAAATCTTAACTGTAAGAAGAAAAGGCTCATTGTGCGTATGTTCCTTAAAAAGGTGGCTTTTTAGTTAGTTGGTCTTGAGTTCAGAAGCCCAATTCTGGAGTCTCTTTCTATAGGCACGGTTTGCTGACAAAGGTCTGACTATTGAAGTAAGCTAAAAGGGGTTGTGTTTTGCTTTTTACAATTAGGTCTTGTGTCAAGAAATCGACCTGAGGAAGAAGATCAGTACTGGCTGAGCATGGGCCGTACCTTCCACAAAGTCACATTAAAAGACAAAATAATAACTGTGACTCGATACCTGCCAAAGTGAGTATCTGTCTGGTTGAGCAGTTTGCTGTCCATGTTCAGATGAACATGCTTTTCCAGCTGCCTGTACTTGCTTGAAAGAACATGCTGGAGAACCTTATTTCTCTTTAAGAGAAGGACAGCATTGCTATTGATGATACTGAGATGAATGTTTCTGTTTGCTCTTTTTAGGTATCCATATGAATCTGCTCAGATAAATTACACTTACAGCTTGTGCCCCTCACACTCTGACTCTGAATTTGTCTCTTGCTGGGTAGAATTTTCCCATGAGAGACTAGAAGAGTACAAGTGGAATTACTTGGATCAGTATATCTGTTCTGCTGGCTCTGAGGATTTCAGGTCAGATCTCCTTTTCCATCCAGACTGTTCTGTGTCCTAATTGCCTCTTTTCCATTTTGACCTAAAACTTCTTCAACAAGTCCAACCCACAAATGCTCAGTACTCCAGGGAGAGTAACTGACCTGCTTTCACTTCCATGGTGCTAAAAGCTGTTGCTTTGTAGGAATCTTACTCTGTGTTGCTGTTGCATTAACTGACCTTTGAGACAAAGTCTCAATCACAAAATTCAGCATAGAACTTTTTTTTCCCCTTCTGCTATGAATGCAAAGAAATGATGGCATTTTGTACCACACAGATGCTTTTCTTGGCTTCTTACTCATTTCTGGATCTGACTCAAAACTTCCATGGAGTTTGAACTTGTTGGAGGCTTGCTTGAATCCCATTTTTAGCTTGACTGTAGTCCTGCTCCTAAGCGATGTAGAGCAGGGTTTCTGATTAGCAATGTGGGATATCTTCACTAGTATCTGTAGCCTTTTTGATGTCTTCACTCAACATAACCAATCTTTATCTTAGTTTCTTTTCAGGACTCAATCAAAATGCCTCCTACTCTAATGTGTAACTTTAAAATTCCTTTTTCCTCTCTTATTTTTAGAGAAAATTGTAGTCTGTATTTTAACACAAAAGAAAATATATCTCCATGACACAGTTACTCTGCAGACAGCTTTGCTTGCTCTGCTCTGCACCAGTGATTTCATACTTTCTAGTGATCTTCACATTGCTGAGCACTCCTTTGCACATCTGCACTTTGTCACTCAGGGATAGCAGAAGGAGATTGTCTATATGCTTCCTGAAATTTGTGGTGGATAAACATGGCTTTAACTTACTGTATAATCCTTCACGGGAAACTGAGCTGAGCTCTCTCCTGTCTTCGTGTTCCCTCAGCCTCATCGAATCACTGAAATTCTGGAGGACCCGCTTCCTGCTCCTGCCTGCCTGCATCAGCGCCACCAAGCGCATCGTGGAAGGAGAGGCGCACTGCGACGTGTACGGGGACAGGCCCCGCTCCGACGAGGAGGAGTGGCAGCTCCTGGACGGCTTCATCCGCTTCGTGGAGGCCTTGAACCGCATTCGCCGGCGCCATCGGTCCGATCGGATGATTCGAGTGAGTCAGGTCTCGGGTGGGAGGTGACTGGGGCCTTTATCTGAACGGGCCAGTGAGGCATTAGCAGAGACACCCTGAGACAATCCCAGGAAGCTGGGGGGTGTTTGTGTTGGTGATCCGTGCACAAAGCACAGTGCTGACCAATGGACTGTTCCAGACTGCTGACAGCTTGGCCTCATTAACACCTTCTTGTACTAATTACATTTACCTGGAGTGGGTATCCCATGCTGCTGTGGCTGGAAGCACAGCACTTCCCTCACTGAGAAGCCAGGCCCTTCTGCATAGCATAGCCATGCCATAGCCTATTGGAACTCTGTTTTTCTCTCATCTGTTCTTCTCTCACCACAAGCCTGATGCCACCTCTTTGCTTTGCTTTGTGCTGTGGCTGAGGTTAATCTGGATATGTTATTGCACCTTGTGATGCTAATAGTTGATAAAAAGGCATCTGTGAGGTAGTTAAGATGGTAACTTCTAGCTGGGTTGGCTGTGCTGGACATTTAGGAAGAGGATTGTGAGAAGAGAACCATATGGATGAATTCCTGGTGAATGGTGGCTTCCAGAGAGTGGTGAGGAACTGATTAGGGTGCAGAAAATTCTCTTCCAGTTCATACACTGAATGGGTTAAGTTACTTCAGAGCAAATCCACCTTTTACAAAATAGCATCCATTTTGTTTTGAGAATACCATCCATAGCTGTTCCAATTCATGTGTAACTGTGGTTCAATTCCCTTTTTGAAGTGTACCTAATAAAGCCCTGCTGAGGTCAGGTGCTGTGTTCTTGGTTATTAGTTAAACCTAGCTTGACTAAGTTTGTGTTTTCATTTTTTTTTTGTTCTTAGAAAGGATCTGCCATGAAGGGCTTGCAGATTGCTGGTCCAATTCCCACCCATTCTTTGGAGCAGTCTGGGTCTCACATTGTGAGGAAAGGAACCTCTGCACTCTCAGCTCTGCTACAGATGGAAGCCAGTCAGAAGTAAGTCTCTGCAGTTGGGCTGCATATTTCACCTGAGCTGGCTAAAGCAGATGTGGGGAGTTTTGCCTTGAAAAAAGGGATGAAAGGTCCTGCTTCTTCAGTATCTATGTGGCAGGGCTGATGAAGTACTGGGCTTTTCCAGTGATTTCCTTAGATTGTTTCCTTTAGTAGAGTGAATACCAAAGACTAAAAAGGAACGTGGAGACTAGAGAAGTGAATGTCCAGCAGTTTAGAAGAAGCATCTTTTTATGTAGTGTTTAAGTCCATTGCACGTCAGATTTCTCATCTATTTGTGATTTGCCAGTATAGCTGTATCCACGTAAGAGCAGCTTAACTGGGACATAAGTGGACACAAGCACACCACACCAGTTGACTGGTCTCTGGTATAAATGTTAGCTAGCAATACAGCCTAAAAAAATAACTTATTTGCCTTGATAACATCTATTAAACTACCTGTGAAGCTTCTGAGGTTCTGTTTCAGCATTGATCTAGCATAGTTCAAAAAAACTGAGAGTACTGCTGCTGGTGGAAGGTGACACAGTGTTTGAATGAACTGTGGATTCTTTTTGTTTTAGGACACTGGGGGAGCAGCAAGCAGCAATGCTGTCTGGGAAGAGCTCTGGGCAGCCTTCGGAGAGTGGGAGCATTGCTATCACACCCACCTATATGGACAGCCCTCGTAAGGTAAAGCCTTTCTGGTCTTTCTATAGCTACTATTTTTACATAATAACCTCTACAATGGTAGCAGATTGTTTCTCTGAGCACATTGCCACATCATACCACATCTTGCTCTGTAATCCAGCAAGGCCTGGTCCTGTACTTGGGACGCTCTTAACCCTTTTGTGCAAGTGCACAAGAGGAGGTTGGGGCATAACTGTTCCTTCAGTTCTTTAATGCTGTGACAATGAGATGGAATCCCTGGGATGCTATCTCAGTGTGTTGTGCTAATTTGAGTGGAATTTGTTAATCAGTCCATTTCCTTTCCCAGTAGCGCATTTCATTTCAGCCCGGGATTGGATTTTGGATTTATTAGTACAGTGCTGTCTGCATCTATATGAAGCCTGTCTTTAAGACCAAAATTAAGCTCTAGGCTGTGACTGTGTGAAGCATCAGTGGCATTTTAATAGCAGCAACTCCAGTCACTTGCATCTGCTTAGAGGAGAGGATGTGTTCCTGAGTAGTGATTTAGATGTCATGCCTGCCCTGGCTGGACTCCAGGCTGGAGAAACTGTTTTCCTGTAGCTCTCTTCTGACAATTGAGACTGTGCTTAGCTCTAAGCCTTCCTTGTCAACTGTCCTGTGAGTCCCAGGAAAGCAGAAACTCCACCTCCAAATCCAACCAAAAATATTTGATTACTTTTCTGCATTCTGACATGAAGGTCTTTCAGCAGAAGTAACAAGGACCTGAAGGAAGATACTGCACTTAAGTGTGACCTGTCCTCAGGTTCAACAGTTGAAGTGTTGCAAAGAAAAAGTCCTGGTTGCCCACTGTCAACCATCTCTTGCAGTATTTTTCTCATAGCATCTAGTGTTTTGACATCCACCCTTTTCTGCCACCACAGGGGATACATGTTAGATTCTTCTGGAGATCTGGATATTGCTGGTTGAAGTGACAAAGTAACTGCAAACATCTATTTGTAGAATGAAAGTGTTTCCAAAATGCAGATGAGATTCTGGAGCAAGTAATGCTAGACTTGGAAAAAGTATTGACTTGAGGCATGTTTTCAAACTTCCAAATGATAATTCAGGCTTTGCATTCTTCTCCGCTACCATTTTGGAAAATTGACTTCATCAAACTTCCCTCTTTAAATACAGAAAATGTAAATACTTCTTTCTACCAGTGAAACTGGTGAAAATTCCACATGAGACACAGGACAGAAGTAGGTTGTGTCCAGTTGTTCAGCCGGGGGGGTGGAATGGAAAATGGCAAAGTTGACTTCCTTAGCAGTGGTTCACTAGTGTGTTGTAAACAAAGTAGCAGACTTTGTGCTACCAGCAAATGATTTTGTGTGATTGATTTTAAAAGTAACTATATTCAAAAGCATCTCTGGAGGGCCAACTGGAGAATCTTGAAGAGTGTGTTAGCAGTCACTGCAGTAGTAAACACTCCTACAAATATTTACACATAGGGACTAGGAGAGGAGCAATTGGGATCTTCAAACTGATGGCTTGTGCTTGTTGGGAAGGTGCCAGTGGACAGGTAGCCTTATCAGTCAACTTTGTGCTCACTTGGAAACATCAGCAAGTGTGTGCCTCATGTTTCCAGGACAACACAACCCCTTTAGGGCTCAGCAGCATGGGAATGTCTGTTGGCTGTCTGGAAACTTTCAGCCCAAGTACTGACAAAGTGTCACAGCTGTGTGCTCTGTCAGCAAGCAAGGGAGCAAGTGCTTTTCTAGGATGTTATTCAGTGCTGGAGATAGTCCAAAACAAAACCTAGCCACTGGCTGCACTTTTACTCTGCTTCAGAGTAGAAGTGACAAGTCACTTCAGCCGTTTACAGTATGATTTTAATGCAGTGAGTTATCTTGATGCATGATCTGTTGGGGAAGACTGTGCCCTTATGGACACAGGGTGCTTGGCTCTGCTTCTGCGCTGTGTAAATTGCCAGCCATATAACCCTGGCATTGATTCCTTCCTGAAAATGTTTTATATGTACATATCAGGGTAAGTGTCATCTTAACTGCAGGCTAGACAAAATATTTTGCCTAGGAAACAGAAAAAATAATTGCAAATAGGGAATGAAAAGCTAGCTGAGTCCACTGCATTGTCTTATGTGATAAGAGAATCTTGATACATCTTTGAATAGTAGGCAGGGATAAATTCATCCAAGGTTTGCAAGTAGATGGGGAACATAGCACAGGCAATGTCTGTTTAATGTTGCATGAAGCATTAAATACAATGTTGGAAAGATCTTTGTCATTAATTTTTCTTCCCTTTCCTTTACACCATACCAAACCTTCATTTGAGAGGAAGAGTATGCTTCCTGACAAGAACTTCTTTACCTCTCCCTCTTTATCATTTGAATGACTGACAGACTAGAAAAGCTGTCATTCTTTGAGTGTTTGTTGTTACAAATGCAGTTCTACAGGTTTCTGTATCACTGTTCAACTTTGCATTTAGGATGGAAACCTATGTACTTTAGAGCTCAGGTCATTCTCCTGTGAGGTGTGAAGGGAAGGCTGTAGTTTCCATTGGCTTCTCATCAATGTGCTTTTCAAAACTTTGGAAAAGCATCTGTGCTGAGGAAGAGCAATGTCTTGTTACAGAGATAAAGTAAGAGTGTGTGTGAGTAACTCCTGATGCTCTGCATTCTGCTGCATCTGGCATTCTGGGTCTATTTAGGATTTGCATTCTCCTCATGTTTTCTCATTTCATACTTGCACAACCTTGTATTTGCTTTTATTCAACTCCTTGTTGCTGTTGCCATTAATGGGCCTACTTCCTCTGATGCCTTCAGGATGGGGCCTTCTTTATGGATTTTGTTCGCAGCCCACATACAGCTTCAACCTTCTGCTCACAGGTTAGTTTTGAACTGGGTCTTGTCATCTCTGGCTTTTGGACTGAGGTGATGGAAAGCATTTGTTGTCCTGAGCTTGCACGTGGGGAACCTGCGTTAGTTTCCCAATCTGCTCATTGAGAGGGAGATGCACAGCATTAGCAGGACAGAGTGGCTTGTGGTGGTGGATGTGACTGTTTCCTTCCACCATTCAATGTCTGTGATGTGCTGTGGATGTTCACGTGCCCTGCCTTGCTGTCCCATGCAGCACTGTCTTGTCAACTACTAAAGCTTTGCTTTTTGTGTTTCAGTAAGTGCTACTTTTCCATCTTCCCCTCGCTAAACAAAATGGCAACAGCTTTACTCATCTCATTCTTGGCTGCATTTCTTCTGTGGCATTTGATGGACAGGTGGCTCTGGGGAGGTCCAAGTCAAATTGTGTCTTGGGATTCTTAAACAACTAAGGGCTGAAAACAGTGGTGTCATCGAGGTTTGAAAGAGTCATCGTGACAGAAGTTGTTTGTACACTTAACAGGAGGTAGCAGTAACACAGTGTGTCCATGGAAAACACTGCTGGTGGAAGTGAGCTGTGAGGAGAGTGGATTTAGCTGCCTGTGGGGCTGTAGATTCCACATTGGAGCATCTGCTGGTTTTGGCTACCCAAAAAGGGACATCTGCCATTGCAGAGTGAGAGATCTTTGGGACGTGAGAAATGGCAAAAATAAAAAGACTCTGGTCTGGCTATCAGACCTAAGTCAAACTACCAGCTTTGTGATTTTTCACTGTGCCTGTGCTGTGGATTCATCATGGCAAATCAGCCCTCATGTTTACACCAGCTTGAGTTACTGAGTTACTCTGCTGGTCATGTTCCTCTCCCCCACCTCTCTGGCTTTTATATAATTTGCCTTTCCTGAACCATACGTGTTAACGACAGATGGCAATTACAGCCTGTACTTTGCTGAATCTTTCGGCATTCATGTTCTTTCTGAAATGATTTTGTTAATTTTGTGAACTATTCAGTCTACCAGTGGAATAGAGCAGCAAGTGTTCCTGCTGGAGGAAAGTGTTCTTGTTGTCTTGGTGACATAGGTGTGGGTGGGTGCCAACCAGCCTACTGATACTACCCTAAGAAAGCAAGGAAGATGAGCTGATTGTGTGCATTATGAAACCTGAATACTGTGTGATACATTTGCATATTTTTGTCTGAGAGTTAGAGTTGAAACTATTTTTTTTTATAACTGCTTACTACTTTCCTCTAGTGATTAAATTTCCTTTTCTGCCCATTGCATGTTTATAATCACAGCTATTCACTCAACTTGAAAATGGCATGCTGGAACTGGTGTTGCTGGTTTGCCAGCAGTTCTCTCAACACAGTTGTTGCTGGGTTGGTGAGCATCACCTTAACTGGGGTTTGAATTGTGTGTTTGTTGGTAGCTCTGTAGTGAGTGACAAAAGTCAGACTGTATTTATTCTTTCTGTGTATGCTTGTGCTTGCCTTATAATATTGTTTATTGTTAACTAACTGGAGCTGAGGTGCAGATGATGCAGGGAGGGGAGAAAATGGGAAACTGCTGGCATCATGAACTTCATAGATTTCTGTGTCTACTACTTGCAGGTCTCTATAGATCAGTCAGTACCTGCAACCTCAGATGGCAACACATTGATAAACACGGGGCAGTTACCTGATCGGGGCAACACGCAGACCTTGGGAAGTTCCCAGAATGTTGCAGAGCAAGGATACACCACAGCTGGTGCTGCAGAGGGCAGGTAAGAAAAGCACGTCAGTGCTGTACTGCAGTCCCCTTATAGTCCCCTTTCTGGTGTCAGGGAATGGGCACTTAAACCTGAGAACAAGATGTGCTGTGTCTGTCAGCACTAGGTTCTTGTCACACCTTGCTGCGGCATTGCCACATGCAGAAAGAGTGGTAGTAAAATAAGCCTTGCAACCCAGTTTTCCAGAATTAAATGAACACAAGGCCTGATTTACCCACCCACAAAAAGAGCTCAGTTCTTCAAGAAATTAAGTAATTCCATTTTTTAAATCTGTTAGCAGAAAAGCAGGCTTTGAATTGACATCTGTCTTCTGTCTGTTTTAGCAAAGCGGGGGGGGGCCCTGCATGTCCAATTGCATCAAGTAGATTGATGAGATCCAAGAGGTTCTAACCTGGAGATGAGACACCTGGGAGGAAGCAACTTAAAAAATAAACTATATTAGTACCTGTTTCCTGCAGTTGTATATTACACTGAGGGGAAAAAAAAAAGGCTAACCTCAAAATACTTGCTCTCAGTTGCTCCTGCTGTGTGTACTATCGTGTGCATTGCATCAATATAGCAATGACCTCGGGAAAATACAGGTCTGATGCTTTTAATTGTCCTTCTTGAGATGAAAAAGGAAATAAATGTTGGGAAGAGAATAGTGGGCATTTTTCTTAAAAGTATGTATTTGAAAAATTTGTTGGTAAGAGAAGATAGAGGACTTGTTGGAAAGAGAAGAGACCATTTTTCTTAAATGTATGTATTTGAACCAATCTGGCAGCTTTCTTGATTTTTGAACATGCTTCTGTTTACTTCCCAGCTCTCAGTGTTCAGCAAGCACTCTGACTTCCTCCTCCACCTTGATAGAGATTCTTGAAGCCATGAAACACCCCACGTAAGTTTTTAATAAAATATGCTTAACATCTGTCTAGGTGTTTTGCAAGAGGACATGAGGCATGGGGTCACTCAAAGGAGAGCCCCATGTCAGCTGTTGAAGAGTCTCAAGCTTCCTTTTGTTATTTGGCTCTATTTCCAACAAGTTTTATAGAAATTGAGGTATGAGTATTGCAGCAGAGACTCGAGTTATTAGTATCCTAGAATCCTGTCAAAGCAAGAATTATCAGTAAGATACTGAAGTGTTGTCAAGGTCAGCTCTTCATGTTGATGTCAGAAGCCAGTCACTCTGGGGGCACTGTATGTTTCTTTACCCCCCTTTTATTTTCCCAGCAGTGATTTTTGTCTTTGTAAATGAAAAGAGCTCTCAGTCAGTCCATGTTAACACATGTGGTTGCTGTGATTCAGCACAGGGATCCAGCTGCTCTCTGAGCAGAAGGGCCTCTCTCCGTACTGCTTCATCAGCGCAGAAGTTGTGCACTGGCTGGTGAACAACGTGGAAGGTGTGCAAACCCAGGCCATGGCCATTGACATAATGCAGGTAAGAGAACTATTGAGGGGTGGCTGGAAGGCCAGGTGTACCTCACTCTGTGAAGGAAGCAGAGTTGTAGAGGAAAGCTTAGCAATAATTTCTGTATCTTATTAAAATCCTCTCATTGATAGGCATTGAATATGGTGTTGAGCAGAAGATGAGGTCATGACAT
This sequence comes from Apus apus, assembly GCF_020740795.1. Classification (NCBI taxonomy): domain Eukaryota; kingdom Metazoa; phylum Chordata; class Aves; order Apodiformes; family Apodidae; genus Apus; species Apus apus. Next base: position 4,609,600 of record NC_067297.1, read on the forward strand.
TTTTTGGACTCCCTGTCACAAAATAGCAACATACTCTTCTGTAGTAATATTTATCATTTTTTCTGCTTATATATGATGACAATTCTGTGCATAACCTGCATTTAGCTACTAGTTACCAAGAACTTTCCATTGTGTTAGAGTTCTGAGACACTACTGTGTGATTTGGTTTTGGTTTTTTTCTGATAATTAGTTGATGAAACAGTAATAAAATCAGCATATGACCTCACTTTTATGGAAGCTAAAGTGTACAGACTTTATGCAAGATACACTGTTCATGTTAATGAAATTTTTTCTTCCCTGTTGAACTGTGTCAGGGGCAGAAGGTTGGGAATGTTTTGAAATTCATTCCTCTGCTGAGATCCCATATCAATTAACAGAGAACCTAGAATGTTTCCAACCTCTTAACTTCCTATAAATCCATCTATAAAACCAGAGCAGACTAAGGGAGGAAGACAGACATCTGCAGAAAGGTCAAATGCAGTTTCTCAGGGAGATAAGGACTTGCTACATTTACTGAATATCAAGAGGTAACATTGCTGATATTCTTGTTAGGCACATATCTGGACAAAAAGCTGTCAAGAAAAAGAAATTATTTCCTAATGTTCTCTAGCAACCTTATGTAACTGGAAAAATCACTTCTTTTTTATCATGTTTGCTCTGTTCTCTTATTTTGTTCAGAAAATGCTAGAAGAGCAGCTTATTGTCCATGCATCTGGAGAAGCCTTACGAACCTTTATTTATGGCTTTTATTTTTACAAGATTGTTGTGGACAAAGAACCAGACCGAGGTCAGCATTGTGTTACTACAAAACTTCCCTCATTATTCCTTTGCATAATCACTAGCTGTACTTGATTCTTACGGGTGCTGCAGCAAGAATGTGTTTTGGGATCAATCAGAAACACCACGCTAAAGAGAATCAAAGAATTTCAGCCTTTTGGGTTAAAAAAACCAAACAAAAAGGGAATTGCAGACAGCATAACCTATTTATTTTTCCTTCCTCTTTTTCAGAAAGAGCTACATCTTTCTTGATCTTGAGCACTTGTTTCTAACTACCATCTGTCCTTCCCCTTGCTTTTTTTTGTCCAGTGGGCATGCAGCAACCTGCCATGTGGCACACAGCTGCCATGGATGACTTCTCTGCCTTCCAGAGGAAATGGTTTGAGGTGGCATTTGTGGCAGAAGAGCTCCTGCACTCAGAAATCCCAGCCTTCTTCCTGCCCTGGCTGCCCAGCCGCCCAGCCTCCTATGCAAGTAGGCACAGTTCCTTTAGCCGCAGTTTCGGAGGACGGAGCCAGGCAGCTGCACTATTAGGTAGATGCACAGCACAGGTGACAGCTGGGGAAGTTCAAGGGGAAAGTTTGAAAGGGGAAGAGCAGCCAGCCAAGGGTATGATCTCACGTGGACCAGCAAAAATGCTGCAGGTTTCATCCTAGCCTTACATGTGTCTTGCACATGGACTTGTTCTCACATGCTGGAGGTGTGTTTCACTGGCTGAGCAGGCAGTCTTTGCTTCTTGACTGCTGGAATGCAGTAAAAAGTACTCTTTAAATACTCCTCCTGTAGAACCTACCCCCCATGCCATCCTCTAGAATCCAGAGAGGAAAATACTGACTTTGTCTCTTTGCAGATCTAGAGACATTCTTCACAACCTGTGATGAGCATGGAGGGAAAAGTGAGAATGTCAGAGCAGCCAACCTGTGCCTAAAATGAGACATCTAATTGCTGCTTAATGGCAAAAGCCACAGTGACATCCAGATGTGTTAAGCTTTCTGTGATGTGCTGGAGGCTTCTTGGCTAGTCTGAACTATGTATAGCCAGGTTCCTTGTGTTGCAGTCTGGGAAGCCCAGCTGTAAATGATCCCTGTAGTGTGGAAGCAGTAGGGTATGGAAGATCTTGCTACTGGGAAAGATACCATTATAATATCTAAAGTTCTGCAATGTGTGAAGTGTGAAACTGCCTCCAACAGCCTGTGAAACATCCTGGCTGCATGATTGACTGTGTTGCTTTGTCAGCTTTTTGTTGGCTTTCCAGGCCAGCCTGGCCAGCTTTTGTGCCTCTTTCCCTGTTCAAAATTACATTAAAAATTATTGCTATGCAACTGCAACTTCAGATTTATTTAGGTGCATCTTTTAAAAGCCTGTCAACGAAGGTTAAAAAGAAAATTCTGCTGTTCTCTTTGGTATATTTGACCTACTGAAGAGAAATTACTTACTGCTGGTGTAGTATCTCTTAAACCTGAAGTTACAGTAATCCTTGTGTATTTCTGAAAGCCTTGTTTGAAGAGGAACAGCATCAGAAATGGGAAGGCATTAAGGATAGGAAGTCTGAACTAATGGTTAATTCCCTGAAGCCAACATATGCAGGGTATTTTTCCCTGTCACACAATAAATCTGTTGCCTTGGCTTATATCCAGCCTCATTAGCTCAATGATTGGCCAGGGCTGAAGCCTGAATGTAGGCTGGCATGGAAGTATGTGAAGGCTGGAGGTGCTTGGGCCAGATCATGTTCCTGCTTTGATCTCTTACTCACTGTTTAGCCCAAGAAAATGGCTTCACTTGACTATATCTGTCCTCTTTTATGGGATGAGAAGACTGGATTCAGTAAGACTGCACCTGGGGAGATAGGCCAAGAAAGAAGGGTGCTTTGGTGCTCCTCTCACCAGCCAGGGAAGAGTGTATTCCCTCAGCATGTGATGTAGATACACACCTGTGTAGCCCTGCTTTTTCATTTCAGTTGGAATTATGTCCATTCTGCTGTTTAACTAATTTGCAGTCCTTGCATGAATGAAAAATGCCTCCAGATTGCTCACATGCAGTTTGGTTATTCCAGGAATAATAGTTTCTTGGATAAAAATCCAGTGTGGAACTTTTTTCTTACAAAGGAACTGGTTTAATTGATGTTTCTGTGCTGTTCCTCTTATAAACACTATTCCAAAAAAACCTTGCCAGTTCATCTGAGGCAAGGAGCTTTACTAAACCCAGATGACCTCTGGTCCACGTGACTTCATTTGTTCCTCTCTTGGCATTGATTTGGTTGTGGTTTTTATTTCTTCCCTTCCCCACCTTCCCTAAATGTCAGGCTGTGACATAAATTGCATGCAAGCATTGGGAGCTCTGGAACAAGCTCCATGTATCTCTAAAATCTTTATCCCTCCCAATCCCTCTATCACTTGCCCAGTGATTGTCCCCTTCCCCTTCCCAGTGGAAGTCTGACCAATGATACACCTAATCTTGTCCCTTTGGATTTGTAGCAGTGCATGCACTAGCAGTTGCAGTCATGTATGTAGTCTAGTCTGTGACTGGAGAATAACCTGCCTGCTCCTCTCCGATTTATTCAGTAAATCCTTAGTTAATGGTACAAGATAATTGGGAAGCAGGTGAGTTCTCTTAAAATCAGCTCTATGGAAGCCAAGAGTTTATTCTATTCAAATTAAGTTGGTTTTAATCGGAAGCTTCTGAGTTCAAACACTTGGATATTTCTGATCAATTTTTAAGGTCCTTTTGTCTAGCTCACCTGGTTGGACTGTGTTCCTGTTGCTTTACCTGGGAATCACAGCTGCAGGCAAGGTGGAGAGACCAGCTCCAGCCCTAATGGGGAGTCTGCATCATCTGGAGAAAGGAACACTCTAAGGGAGCAGGGAGCTCATTCTTCACAGTGTGCTGGTTTGGGCACACTGGCCTGTGGTGTTATCACTGACCTCTTAGCTAATGACCAGCATCTACCTGACTGAGCT